>NC_091286.1:596151338-596483838 GCF_032444005.1 Ranitomeya imitator
ACGCAGACGTGTTCTCTAAAAAGGCTGCGGAGACTCTTCCACCTCATCATCCCTACGATTGCCCTATAGACCTTATTCCGGAAGCAGAGTCTCCTCGGGGGCGTATTTACCTGTTGTCTCTCCCAGAGACTGAGGCTATGTTGGAATGTATCAGGGAGAACCTGGCAAGAGGGTTTATTAGGAAGTCTCTGTCTCCTGCGGGGGCTGGGTTCTTCTTTATCCAGGAGAAGAGCGGAGAACTTCATCCTTGCATAGACTATAGGAGTATAAATGCCATTACCATAAACATAAATACCCTTTGCCACTCATCTCTGAGCTCTTCGATAGGCTACGGGGGGTTCTAGGATTTTTACTAAATTAGATCTGTATGGGGCCTGTAATTTAATTTGAATACGAGAAGGGGATGAATGGAAGACAGCATTTAATACTAAGGACGGTGTCTGTGTCAGCATGTGCTCAGGGTCAGCTGATGTGCGAGTAACACGGCTCTATTGCTGAGCATCTGCTTTGTTGCTGTGTGCGACTGACATGGCTCTATTGCAGAGCATCAGCTTCATTACTGTGTGCGAGTGACACTACGTCATGTGCTGCTCACTGAGTGACTTGTAACTTAGTGTGAGCAAGCAATCGCTCACCGCATACTCCATCATTGTTCACATTAGCTGCAGTTATACATCTCTGCATGGTGGACCCCGGGTTGTGATTGCACTTCCTCATTAAATCTATTTAGTGCAATCCGCCAACCCTAACACGTACACTGCAACTGTGAGAGACAGAATCTTTAAAAAAATCCAGAAAATCACATTGTATTATTTATTAGCATTTTATTACATGAAATCAGTATTTGATACAATAGAAAAAACAGAACTTAATATTGGTACAGAAACCTTTGTTTGCAATTACAGAGGTCAGACGTTTCCTGTAGTTCTTGACCAAGTTTGCGCACACTGCAGCAGGGATTTTGGCCCACACCTCCATATGGATCTTCTCCAAATCTTTACAGTTTCGGGCTGTCACTGGGCAACAATGAGTTTCAGCTTCCTACAAAGATTTTCTATTGGGTTCAGGGTTGGGCACAAGCTAGGCTACTCCAGGACCTTTAAATGCTTCTTACGGAGCAACTCCTTAGTTGCCCTTGCTGTATGTTTTGGGTCATTGTCATGCTGAAAGACCCAGCCACAACCCATGTTCAATGCTTTTATAATTAGGTTGCTGGCCAAAATCTTGTGATACATTACCCCATCCATCCTCCCTTCAATATGGTGCAGTCGTCCTGTCCCCTTTGTAGAAAAGCACCCCCAAAGTATAATGTGTCTCTCACCACACATTAGGGTTGGGTTGGTGTACTAGGGTTGTACTCATCCTTCTTTTCCCACCAAGCACGGCGAGTGGAGTTCATACCAAAAAGTTCTATTTTGGTCTCATCTGACCACATGACCTTCTCCCATGCTTCTTCTGGATCATCCAGATGGTCATGAGCGAACTTCAAATGGCCCTGGACATGTGCTGGCTTGAGCATGGGGACTTTGCTTGCCCTTCATGACAGTGTGGTGTGTTAATACTGGTAATGTTTAAGATTGTGGTCCCAGCTCTCTTCAGGTCATTGACCAGGTCCTCCCGTATAGTTCTCTTGCATGGAGCTGAAACAAAGGATGATTGACAGTCGTCTTGTGTTTCTTTCATTTTCTAATAATTGTGCCAACAGTTGTTACCTTCTCATCAAGCTACTTGCTTATTGTCCTGTAGCCCATCTCAGACTTATGCAAGTCTGATAGTTTGTCTCTGGTGTCCTTAGACAGCCCTCTGGTTTTGTACATGGTGGAGAAGTTGGAATATGATTGATTGAGTGTGTGGACAGGTGTCTTTTATACAGGTAATGAGTTCAAACATGTTCCATTAAAACAGGTAGTGAGCACATAGCAGGAAGGCTTCTTAACCCCTTTCTGCCATTAGAAATACTATTCTCTCCATGTGGGGTGGGCCCTACTTCCCATGGACGGAATAGTACGTCATAGGCGATCGGCCATGCTCACGAGGGGAGCACGGCCGATCTCTGATGGGTGTCAGCTGATTATTACAGCTGACATCCAGCACTATGTGCCAAGAGCGGTCAAGGACCACTCCCTGCACATTAACCCTCGGAACACTGCGATCAAACATGATCGCAGCGTTCCAGTGGCATAGGGAAGCCTCGTGCAGGGAGGGTGCTCCCTGCATGCTTCCCAGAGACCCTTGGAGCAACGCGATGTGATCGCATTGCCCTGAGGGTCTCCTAACTCCTCCTTGCAGGCCCCGGATCCAAAATGGCCACAGGGCTCCTTCCAGGTCCTGTAGGGAGGTGGCCTGCAAGCGCCTGCTCAGAGCAGGCGCCAACAAGCCTCCTGCAGTGCTTGTCAGATCGCTGATCTGACATAGTGCACTGCAAAATTTCAGATCAGCGATCTGACACTTTACCATGATGTTTCATCCCTGGAACAAAGTAAAAAAAGTAAAAAAAAAAAAATAAATTCATTTCTTTATCTAAATAAAAAAACAAACAATAAAAGTACACATATTTAGTATCGCCGCGTCTGTAACGACCTGACCTATAAAACTTTCCCACTAGTTAAACCCATCAGTGATCACCGTAAAAATAAAAACGAGTCAAAAAACAACGCTTTATTATCATACCGCCAAACAAAAAGTGGAATAACACGCGATCAAAAAGACAGATATAAATAAACATGATACATGGCAAAAAACGCGCCACCAATCAGCATCATTAGCAAAAAAGTAAAAAGTGATAGTTCTCCGAATAAAGCAATGCAAAAATAGTTATTTTTTATATAAAATAGATTTTATCGTATAAAAGCACCAAAACATAAAAAAGATAAAAACGAGGTATCACTGTAATCATACTGACCCGAAGAATAAAACTGCTTTATCAATTATACCAAACGTGGAACGGTATAAACACCCCCAACAGAAATTCACGAATTGCTGGTTTTTGTTCATTCTGCCTCACAAAAATCGTAATAAAAAGCGAAGAAAAAATGTCACGTGCCCGAAATTGGAACCAATAAAAATGTCAACTCGTCCCGCAAAAAACAAGACCTCACATGACTCTGTGGACCAAAATATGGAAAAATTATAGTTCTCAAAATGTGGAGAGACAAAAACTATTTTTTGCAACAAAAAGCGTCTTTTAGTGTGTGACAGCTGCCAATCATAAAAATCTGCTAAAAATCTCGCTCTAAAAGTAAATCAAACCCCCCTTCATCACCCCCTTAGTTAGGGAGATATAATAAAATTTAAAAAAATGTATTTATTTTGATTTTCCCATTGGGTTAGGGTTAGGGTTGGGGCTAAAATTAGGGTTAGGGTTGGGGCTAAAGTTAGGGTTAGGGCTACAGTTAGGTTTGGGGCTACAGTTAGGGTTACAGTTGGGGCTATAGTTATGGTTAGGGCTACAGTTAGAGTTAGGGTTGGGGCTACAGATAGGGTTAGGTTTGGGCTAAAGTTAGGGTTAGGGTTGGGGCTAAAGTAAGGGCTAGGGTTGGGGCTAAAGTTAGGGTTAGGGTTAGGGCTACAGTTAGGGTTGGGGCTACAGTTAGGGTTGGGGCTAAAACCAGTGTTAAGGTTGGGGCTAAAGTTAGGGTTAGGGTTGAGGCTAAAGTTAGGGTTGGGGCTAAAGTTAGGATTAGGTTTGGGGCTAAAGTTAGAGTTGGGGCTAAAATTAGGGTTGGGGCAAAAGTTAGGTTTAGGGTTTGGATTACATTTACAGTTGGGATTAGGGTTGGGATTAGGGTTAGGGGTGTGTCAGGGTTAGGGGTGTGGTTAGGGTTATGGTTGGGATTAGGGTTAGGGGTGTGTTGGAGTTAGGGTTGCGGTTAAGGTTGGGATTAGGGTTAGCGGTGTGTAGGGGTTAGGGATCTGGTTGGGATTAGGGTTATGGGCATGTTCGGGTTACGGGTGTGGTTAGGGTTATGGTTGGGATTAGGGTTAGGGGTGTGTTTGGGTAAGGGTTTCAGTTAGAATTGGGGGTTTCCACTGTTTTGGCACATCAGAGGCTCTCCAAACGCAACATGGCTTCCGATCTCAATTCCAGCCAATTCTGCGTTGAAAAAGTAAAACAGTGCTCTTTCCCTTCCGAGCTCTCCCATGCGCCAAAACAGGGGTTTACCTGAACATATGGAATATCAGCGTACTCAGGACAAATTGGACAACAACTTTTGTGGTCCAATTTCTCTGGTTACCCTTGGGAAAATAAAAATTTGGGGGGCTAAAAAATCATTTTTGTGGGAAAAAAGATTTTTTATTTTCACGGCTCTGCGTTTTTAACTGTAGTGAAACACTTGGGGGTTCAAAGTTCTCACAACACATCTAGATAAGTTCCTTGGGGGGTCTAGTTTCCAATATGGTGTCGCTTCTTGGGGGTTTCTACTGTTTAGGTACATCAGAGGCTCTGCAAACACAATGTGATGCCTGCAGACCATTCCATCTAAGTCTGCATTCCAAACGGCGCTCCTTCCCTTCCGAGCTCGGCCATGCAACAGTAGTTTTCTCCCACATATTGGAAAACAACTTTTGGGGTCCAACTTCTCCTGTTATCCTTGGGAAAATACAAAACTGAGGGCTAAAAAATAATTTTTGTGAAATAAAAAAGAATTTTTATTTTTACGGCTCTGATTTATAAACTGTAATGAAACACTTGGGGATTCAAACTGCTCACCACACATCTAGATAAGTTCCTTAGGGAGTCTACTTTCCAAAATGGTGTCACTTGTAAGGGCTTTCAATGTTTAGGCACATCAGGGGCTCTCCAAACGCGACATGGCATCACATCTCAATTCTAGTCATTTATGCATTGAAAAGTCAAACGGCGCTCCTTCCCGTCCAAGCTCTGCCATGCGCCCAAACAGTGGTTTACCCCCACATATGGGATATAAGCGTACTCAGGAGTAGCTATCTTGGTAGTGGCATTACTGGCTGGCCACATTACCTCATCAAAGGTTATTAAAGGCCCAGTACTGCCACACTCTGCACACTGATGCCATTGCATAGCTCAGGGACAGCTCTAATTGGAGGCAGAGAGTAGTTGACCAGGCCTGTGTGTACAGTTTTGGGAATCAGAGTTCTCGAGTGGCAATACTTCACTGAACCATCATACTAAAGGTCCATCTAAGGTCTAATCTTGTGTCTTGCTGTTTCTATTCACTACATTCTGATTTTGTCCTTCGGACAGCTGCTGGAGCAGGGAGAGTGGCTGAATACCGCCTCTAGGCAGGGCTTAGCGCTTTGTAGACTCTTGAAAATATATATCTGCTTCAAGTGACTACATATTTCTTGTTGGTGGGGGGCGGGTGAAAAAATTAGCGGTGATTTTAAAGGGACACTGTCACCTGAATTTGGAGGGAACAATCTTCAGCCATGGAGGCGGGGTTTTTGGGTGTTTGATTCACCCTTTCCTTATTTGCTGGCTGCATGCTGGCTGCAATATTGGATTGAAGTTCATTCTCTGTCCTCCATAGTACACGCCTGCGCAAGGTAAGATTGCCTTGTGCAGGCATGTACTACGGAGGACAGAGAATGATCTTCAATCCAATTTTGCAGCCAGCATGCAGCCAGCGGGTAAGGAAAGGGTGAATCAAACACCCGAAAACCCCGCCTCCATGGCTGAAGATTGTTCCCTCCAAATTCAGGTGACAGAGTCCCTTTAAATTAAAAAATTGCTTGACCTCCAATTTGGTAACCAAATTTTATTGCATCAAAAATTTACTATTGTCGTCCTTACAGTTTATCGTGGTTTGAAATTTTTTTAAAAAAAATGATAGACCTGCTACAGGTGACCAAATTGTTTTGTTCCAAAAATTTACTATTGTCATTCATGCCGTTTAACCTGCTTTGTGTGAAATTAAGTGGGTTTGAAATTTTAAATAACTGTTTGGCCTGCTACAGATGACCAAATTTTTTGTTTCAAAAATTGATTATTAATCATCCATACAGTCTAACCTGTAACCTGCTTTGTGTGAAATTATGGTGGTTTGAAATTTTTCAAAACCTTTTGACTAGTGATGGGTTAACATGTGGATGTTTGGGCCTAACAGTTAAAAAAGTTTGGTTTAGGTACAAGAACGGTACCCAAACAAGACGCCATTCAAATGAATGGTTGGCCAGAACATCCAGCATTTTCTGCGCTGTCATCTGTGTGACAGCTTGGGAAACACTAACTCTGATCGGTGGTAAGTTCATTACCACCGGTCAGAGCTCTGCGGTTCCCATGCTGTCATACAGTAAAAAAAAATGTACCCCCAGCCACATGCATTGGCTGATGAGAGTACTACTCTCATCATCGTATACCTGGTCTTGCTGATAGCAGCGAGAGAAGCTGAATAATGATGAGAGTAGTCATCAACTGGCGCCTGTTCAATCAAGAAATGAAAAAAAATGGCTTGGGATTCCCTCTATTTTTGCTAACCAGTGCACGCAACACCGACAGCTGTGGGCTGCAACCCCATGCTCTCAGCTTTATATTGGTTGATTATCAAAAATAGAGGGATCCCATGAGAGTTTTTAAGCAATTATTTAAATAAATAACTTAAAAAGATAACATGGGGCCCCCCCAGTTTTGACAACCAGCCAAACTAAAGCAGACAGCTGGAGACTGGTATTCTCAGACTGGGAAAGGGTCATGGACATTGGCCTTCTCCAGCCTAAAAATAGCAATTTGCAGATGCCCCAGAAAAGGCGCATCTATTAAATGCACCAATTCTGGCATTTGCACAGTTCTTCCCAATTGTCCTGGTGTGGTGGAATGTGGGGTAATATTTGTGGGGCTGATGTAAGCTGTTTTATGCTTGCTTGCATCAAGCCCAGGGCGTAGTAGTGGAAAGGCATCTATAAGACAACCCCATTACTAACCCCATAGTGAAAATTAAATAAAGACACACACAGAAAAAATACCTTTAATTGAAATAAACACACATTAAAACTCTATTATTTGAAATAAACACTCCCCACTCTCTTTTTTAAATGATAAAACACCATAATTCCTCACCTGTCTGACGACAATCCATTTGTCCCATGAAGAGGCAAACTCTGCTTCTTCTTGATTGCATGGCTGATGCGAGTTCTTAGCCGTGAATCCAGGAGACACTGAGCTCAGCCTGAGAACCCCTGATTGTGACTGGCAGTAACCTCAATGATGTCCGTGAAGCCCCGCCCCACCTCTGCCGCTAGCTCCACCTACTTCTGCATGCAGCCCGCATGCGGCCTGCGCACCTATATTTAACAATAGGTACGCAGGCCGTGCAGCTGTATGCGGATTGTGCCGCATGCATAGTTTTGACGATGCGGAAAAAAAAAATGCTACAGGCTGCGTCTACGCTGGTCGCCATATCGTACAAAAACGACGCATGCGGCACCATCCGCATACAGCCGCACGACCTGCGTACCTAATGTTAAATATAGGTACGCAGGCCGCATGCGGGCCGCATGCAGAAGTAGGCGGAGCTAGCAGCAGAGGTGCGGCCGAGGCCGGGGCTTCACGGAGGAAGTCCGCAGCCCGCCGCAGATAAGGGAAACGTGAATGTGAAACCAGCCTAATGCAGTAATGCAGTTCAATTTTCATGTTTCATGCTTGCATGTTTTGGCGCCGCAGTGTGCTGCCTTATTTATTTAACTGTATACGAGTTGGTGACTCTAGGTTCAGCACCTGTTCACACTTTATTATTATTATTATTATTATTATTTACATTTAGTCTATGTTTGGATGTGACGGTCAGTTTTTTGAAATTTGTATTCATTAGCCTTCTGACTGAGCACTCCACTTCTTAACCACAGGTGTTTCAATCGCAGCAGGATGATTACCCCTCCACAGAGAGAGAGAGATTTTAGTCTAAGAAGAAGATTCACAGTAGGTTCCCATTCAGATGAAGACGTAAATTCTCAGCGAGAAGAGGAAAGTCTAGGTCCTGGTATACGAGAGATGCCTTAATGTGTCTACCAGGTACACATGAATTGGCCAATTGATGCGCTAAATGCTCTCATTTTTTCATATTTCTAATGCAATAATGCAATTCAAATTTCATGTTTCATGTTTGCATGTTTTGGCGCCACAGTGTGCTGCCTTATGAAATCCAGATGTAGCAGAGTTGGAATGCATCATGAAACATATGGATTATCTTATCGTCGGACAGGTGAGAAATACAGGGTTTTTTATTTGTAATTTTTTAAAACAATTTGGTAACAGAGGATGGTTTTTTTTTTTATCAAAGAGAGGACTTTATTCTGGGTGTGTCTTCTTTATTATAATTTGAGTATTGGGTTATTAATGGGGGCCTCTAATAGTTAACTCACCATTTCTAACCTGTGGACTTGATATCAGCTGACATTGCAAAGCTGAAATCAACCCCACAAATATTTCCTCACTTGTCACTTCACCAGGGACAGTATGAAAAACTAGGCATCTAAGAGGTGCGCCTTTACTGGGGAAGCTGCTGTTTTTAGACTGGATAGGGTCCAAATCCATGGCCTCTTCCCAGTTTGAGAATATCACCCCCAGGTATCTGCTTTAACTTGGCTGGTTGTCAATAATTGGAGGTACCCCATGGTGTTTTTTTTTAATTATTTATTTGTTTAAATTTTAAAAAAACAGTGTAGTGACCAATCTATTTTTGATAAACCGTCAAGATAACACTGGCACCTGAGGCATGCAACCCTTTCCTTATTTGCTGGCTGCATGCTGGCTGCAATATTGGATTGAAGTTCATTCTCTGTCCTCCATAGTACACACCTGCGCAAGGTAAGATTGCCTTGTGCAGGCATGTACTACGGAGGACAGAGAATGATCTTCAATCCAATTTTGCAGCCAGCATGCAGCCAGCGGGTAAGGAAAGGGTGAATCAAACACCCGAAAACCCCGCCTCCATGGCTGAAGATTGTTCCCTCCAAATTCAGGTGACAGAGTCCCTTTAAATTAAAAAATTGCTTGACCTCCAATTTGGTAACCAAATTTTATTGCATCAAAAATTTACTATTGTCGTCCTTACAGTTTATCGTGGTTTGAAATTTAAAAAAAAAAAATGATAGACCTGCTACAGGTGACCAAATTGTTTTGTTCCAAAAATTTACTATTGTCATTCATGCCGTTTAACCTGCTTTGTGTGAAATTAAGTGGGTTTGAAATTTTAAATAACTGTTTGGCCTGCTACAGATGACCAAATTTTTTGTTTCAAAAATTGATTATTAATCATCCATACAGTCTAACCTGTAACCTGCTTTGTGTGAAATTATGGTGGTTTGAAATTTTTCAAAACCTTTTGACTAGTGATGGGTTAACATGTGGATGTTTGGGCCTAACAGTTAAAAAAGTTTGGTTTAGGTACAAGAACGGTACCCAAACAAGACGCCATTCAAATGAATGGTTGGCCAGAACATCCAGCATTTTCTGCGCTGTCATCTGTGTGACAGCTTGGGAAACACTAACTCTGATCGGTGGTAAGTTCATTACCACCGGTCAGAGCTCTGCGGTTCCCATGCTGTCATACAGTAAAAAAAAATGTACCCCCAGCCACATGCATTGGCTGATGGGAGTACTACTCTCATCATCGTATACCTGGTCTTGCTGATAGCAGCGAGAGAAGCTGAATAATGATGAGAGTAGTCATCAACTGGCGCCTGTTCAATCAAGAAATGAAAAAAAATGGCTTGGGATTCCCTCTATTTTTGCTAACCAGTGCACGCAACACCGACAGCTGTGGGCTGCAACCCCATGCTCTCAGCTTTATATTGGTTGATTATCAAAAATGGAGGGATCCCATGAGAGTTTTTAAGCAATTATTTAAATAAATAACTTAAAAAGATAACATGGGGCCCCCCCAGTTTTGACAACCAGCCAAACTAAAGCAGACAGCTGGAGACTGGTATTCTCAGACTGGGAAAGGGTCATGGACATTGGCCTTCTCCAGCCTAAAAATAGCAATTTGCAGATGCCCCAGAAAAGGCGCATCTATTAAATGCACCAATTCTGGCATTTGCACAGTTCTTCCCAATTGTCCTGGTGTGGTGAAATGTGGGGTAATATTTGTGGGGCTGATGTAAGCTGTTTTATGCTTGCTTGCATCAAGCCCAGGGCGTAGTAGTGGAAAGGCATCTATAAGACAACCCCATTACTAACCCCATAGTGAAAATTAAATAAAGACACACACAGAAAAAATACCTTTAATTGAAATAAACACACATTAAAACTCTATTATTTGAAATAAACACTCCCCACTCTCTTTTTTAAATGATAAAACACCATAATTCCTCACCTGTCTGACGACAATCCATTTGTCCCATGAAGAGGCAAACTCTGCTTCTTCTTGATTGCATGGCTGATGCGAGTTCTTAGCCGTGAATCCAGGAGACACTGAGCTCAGCCTGAGAACCCCTGATTGTGACTGGCAGTAACCTCAATGATGTCCGTGAAGCCCCGCCCCACCTCTGCCGCTAGCTCCACCTACTTCTGCATGCAGCCCGCATGCGGCCTGCGCACCTATATTTAACAATAGGTACGCAGGCCGTGCAGCTGTATGCGGATTGTGCCGCATGCATAGTTTTGACGATGCGGAAAAAAAAAATGCTACAGGCTGCGTCTACGCTGGTCGCCATATCGTACAAAAACGACGCATGCGGCACCATCCGCATACAGCCGCACGACCTGCGTACCTAATGTTAAATATAGGTACGCAGGCCGCATGCGGGCCGCATGCAGAAGTAGGCGGAGCTAGCAGCAGAGGTGCGGCCGAGGCCGGGGCTTCACGGAGGAAGTCTGCAGCCCGCCGCAGATAAGGGAAACGTGAATGTGAAACCAGCCTAATGCAGTAATGCAGTTCAATTTTCATGTTTCATGCTTGCATGTTTTGGCGCCGCAGTGTGCTGCCTTATTTATTTAACTGTATACGAGTTGGTGACTCTAGGTTCAGCACCTGTTCACACTTTATTATTATTATTATTATTATTATTTACATTTAGTCTATGTTTGGATGTGACGGTCAGTTTTTTGAAATTTGTATTCATTAGCCTTCTGACTGAGCACTCCACTTCTTAACCACAGGTGTTTCAATCGCAGCAGGATGATTACCCCTCCACAGAGAGAGAGAGATTTTAGTCTAAGAAGAAGATTCACAGTAGGTTCCCATTCAGATGAAGACGTAAATTCTCAGCGAGAAGAGGAAAGTCTAGGTCCTGGTATACGAGAGATGCCTTAATGTGTCTACCAGGTACACATGAATTGGCCAATTGATGCGCTAAATGCTCTCATTTTTTCATATTTCTAATGCAATAATGCAATTCAAATTTCATGTTTCATGTTTGCATGTTTTGGCGCCACAGTGTGCTGCCTTATGAAATCCAGATGTAGCAGAGTTGGAATGCATCATGAAACATATGGATTATCTTATCGTCGGACAGGTGAGAAATACAGGGTTTTTTATTTGTAATTTTTTAAAACAATTTGGTAACAGAGGATGGTTTTTTTTTTTATCAAAGAGAGGACTTTATTCTGGGTGTGTCTTCTTTATTATAATTTGAGTATTGGGTTATTAATGGGGGCCTCTAATAGTTAACTCACCATTTCTAACCTGTGGACTTGATATCAGCTGACATTGCAAAGCTGAAATCAACCCCACAAATATTTCCTCACTTGTCACTTCACCAGGGACAGTATGAAAAACTAGGCATCTAAGAGGTGCGCCTTTACTGGGGAAGCTGCTGTTTTTAGACTGGATAGGGTCCAAATCCATGGCCTCTTCCCAGTTTGAGAATATCACCCCCAGGTATCTGCTTTAACTTGGCTGGTTGTCAATAATTGGAGGTACCCCATGGTGTTTTTTTTTAATTATTTATTTGTTTAAATTTTAAAAAAACAGTGTAGTGACCAATCTATTTTTGATAAACCGTCAAGATAACACTGGCACCTGAGGCATGCAACCCTTTCCTTATTTGCTGGCTGCATGCTGGCTGCAATATTGGATTGAAGTTCATTCTCTGTCCTCCATAGTACACACCTGCGCAAGGTAAGATTGCCTTGTGCAGGCATGTACTACGGAGGACAGAGAATGATCTTCAATCCAATTTTGCAGCCAGCATGCAGCCAGCGGGTAAGGAAAGGGTGAATCAAACACCCGAAAACCCCGCCTCCATGGCTGAAGATTGTTCCCTCCAAATTCAGGTGACAGAGTCCCTTTAAATTAAAAAATTGCTTGACCTCCAATTTGGTAACCAAATTTTATTGCATCAAAAATTTACTATTGTCGTCCTTACAGTTTATCGTGGTTTGAAATTTAAAAAAAAAAAATGATAGACCTGCTACAGGTGACCAAATTGTTTTGTTCCAAAAATTTACTATTGTCATTCATGCCGTTTAACCTGCTTTGTGTGAAATTAAGTGGGTTTGAAATTTTAAATAACTGTTTGGCCTGCTACAGATGACCAAATTTTTTGTTTCAAAAATTGATTATTAATCATCCATACAGTCTAACCTGTAACCTGCTTTGTGTGAAATTATGGTGGTTTGAAATTTTTCAAAACCTTTTGACTAGTGATGGGTTAACATGTGGATGTTTGGGCCTAACAGTTAAAAAAGTTTGGTTTAGGTACAAGAACGGTACCCAAACAAGACGCCATTCAAATGAATGGTTGGCCAGAACATCCAGCATTTTCTGCGCTGTCATCTGTGTGACAGCTTGGGAAACACTAACTCTGATCGGTGGTAAGTTCATTACCACCGGTCAGAGCTCTGCGGTTCCCATGCTGTCATACAGTAAAAAAAAATGTACCCCCAGCCACATGCATTGGCTGATGAGAGTACTACTCTCATCATCGTATACCTGGTCTTGCTGATAGCAGCGAGAGAAGCTGAATAATGATGAGAGTAGTCATCAACTGGCGCCTGTTCAATCAAGAAATGAAAAAAAATGGCTTGGGATTCCCTCTATTTTTGCTAACCAGTGCACGCAACACCGACAGCTGTGGGCTGCAACCCCATGCTCTCAGCTTTATATTGGTTGATTATCAAAAATGGAGGGATCCCATGAGAGTTTTTAAGCAATTATTTAAATAAATAACTTAAAAAGATAACATGGGGCCCCCCCAGTTTTGACAACCAGCCAAACTAAAGCAGACAGCTGGAGACTGGTATTCTCAGACTGGGAAAGGGTCATGGACATTGGCCTTCTCCAGCCTAAAAATAGCAATTTGCAGATGCCCCAGAAAAGGCGCATCTATTAAATGCACCAATTCTGGCATTTGCACAGTTCTTCCCAATTGTCCTGGTGTGGTGGAATGTGGGGTAATATTTGTGGGGCTGATGTAAGCTGTTTTATGCTTGCTTGCATCAAGCCCAGGGCGTAGTAGTGGAAAGGCATCTATAAGACAACCCCATTACTAACCCCATAGTGAAAATTAAATAAAGACACACACAGAAAAAATACCTTTAATTGAAATAAACACACATTAAAACTCTATTATTTGAAATAAACACTCCCCACTCTCTTTTTTAAATGATAAAACACCATAATTCCTCACCTGTCTGACGACAATCCATTTGTCCCATGAAGAGGCAAACTCTGCTTCTTCTTGATTGCATGGCTGATGCGAGTTCTTAGCCGTGAATCCAGGAGACACTGAGCTCAGCCTGAGAACCCCTGATTGTGACTGGCAGTAACCTCAATGATGTCCGTGAAGCCCCGCCCCACCTCTGCCGCTAGCTCCACCTACTTCTGCATGCAGCCCGCATGCGGCCTGCGCACCTATATTTAACAATAGGTACGCAGGCCGTGCAGCTGTATGCGGATTGTGCCGCATGCATAGTTTTGACGATGCGGAAAAAAAAAATGCTACAGGCTGCGTCTACGCTGGTCGCCATATCGTACAAAAACGACGCATGCGGCACCATCCGCATACAGCCGCACGACCTGCGTACCTAATGTTAAATATAGGTACGCAGGCCGCATGCGGGCCGCATGCAGAAGTAGGCGGAGCTAGCAGCAGAGGTGCGGCCGAGGCCGGGGCTTCACGGAGGAAGTCCGCAGCCCGCCGCAGATAAGGGAAACGTGAATGTGAAACCAGCCTAATGCAGTAATGCAGTTCAATTTTCATGTTTCATGCTTGCATGTTTTGGCGCCGCAGTGTGCTGCCTTATTTATTTAACTGTATACGAGTTGGTGACTCTAGGTTCAGCACCTGTTCACACTTTATTATTATTATTATTATTATTATTTACATTTAGTCTATGTTTGGATGTGACGGTCAGTTTTTTGAAATTTGTATTCATTAGCCTTCTGACTGAGCACTCCACTTCTTAACCACAGGAGTTTCAATCGCAGCAGGATGATTACCCCTCCACAGAGAGAGAGAGATTTTAGTCTAAGAAGAAGATTCACAGTAGGTTCCCATTCAGATGAAGACGTAAATTCTCAGCGAGAAGAGGAAAGTCTAGGTCCTGGTATACGAGAGATGCCTTAACCCCTTCCCGACCTTTGACGCCACGTAGGCGTCATGAAAGTCGGTGCCAATCCGACCCATGACGCCTATGCGGCGTCATGGAAAGATCGCGTCCCTGCAGACCGGGTGAAAGGGTTAACTCCCATTTCACCCGATCTGCAGGGACAGGGGGAGTGGTAGTTTAGCCCAGGGGGGGTGGCTTCACCCCCTCGTGGCTACGATCGCTCTGATTGGCTGTTGAAAGTGAAACTGCCAATCAGAGCGATTTGTAATATTTCACCCATTATAACGGGTGAAATATTACAATCCAGCCATGGCCGATGCTGAAATATCATCGGCCATGGCTGGAAATACTAGTGTGCCCCCACCCCACCCCTCCGATCGCCCCCCCCACCCCCCCGATCTGGCCGGTACACTGCTCCGGCTCCCCTCCGTCCAGTGCTCCGCTCCCCCCCGTGCTCGTGTCCGCTCCCCCCGTGCTCCAATCACCCCCCCGTGCTCCAATCACCCCCCCTGCACTCCGATCCACCCCCCCCCGTGCTCCGTTCCACCCCCCCGTGCTCCATTCCAGCCCCCCCGTGCTCCGTTCCACGCCCCCGAGCTCCGTTCCACCCCTCCCGCGCTCCGATTCCCCCCCCCGTGCTCCGATCCCCCCCCCCCCCGTGGTCCCCCCCCACCCTATCATACTTACCGATCCAGCCGTGGTCCCGTCCGTCTTCTCCCGGGCGCCGCCATCTTCCAAAATGGCGGGCGCATGCGCAGTGCGCCCGCCGAATCTGCCGGCCGGCAGATTCGTTCCAAAGTGCATTTTGATCACTGAGATATAATCTATCTCAGTGATCAAAATAAAAAAAATAATAAATGACCCCCCCCCCCCTTTGTCACCCCCATAGGTAGGGACAATAAAAAAATAAAGAAATTTTTTTTTTTCCACTAATGTTAGAATAGGGTTAGGGTTAGGGGTAGGGTTAGGGTTAGGGCTAGGGTTAGGGTTAGGGGTAGGGTTAGGGGTAGGGTTAGGGGTAGGGTTAGGGCTAGGGTTAGGAATGTGCACACGTATTCTGGTCCTCTGCGGATTTTTCCGCTGCGGATTTGATAAATCCGCAGTGCTAAACCGCTGCGGATTTATGGCGGATTTACCGCGTTTTTTTCTGCGCATTTCACTGCGGTTTTACAATTGCGATTTTCTATTGGAGCAGTTGTAAAACCGCTGCGGAATCCGCACAAAGAAGTGACATGCTGCGGAATGTAAACCGCTGCGTTTCCGTGCAGTTTTTCCGCAGCATGTGTACAGCGATTTTTGTTTCCCATAGGTTTACATTGAACTGTACACTCATGGGAAACTGCTGCGGATCCGCAGCGTTTTCCGCAGCGTGTGCACATACCTTTAGAATTAGGCTATGTGCACACGGTGCTGATTTGGCTGCGGATTCGCAGCAGTGTTCCATCAGGTTTACAGTACCATGTAAACATATGAAAAACCAAATCCGCTGTGCCCATGGTGCGGAAAATACCGCGCGGGAACGCTGCGTTGTATTTTCCGCAGCATGTCAATTCTTTGTGCGGATTCCGCAGCGTTTTACACCTGTTCCTCAATAGGAATCCGCAGGTGAAATCCGCACAAAAAACACTGGAAATCCGCGGAAAATCCGCAGGTAAAACACAGTGCCTTTTACCCGCAGATTTTTCAAAAATGGTGCGGAAATATCTCACACGAATCCGCAACGTGGGCACATAGCCTTAGGGTTGGAATTAGGGTTGTGGTTAGGGTTAGGGGTGTGTTGGGGTTAGTGTTGTGGTTAGGGGTGTGTTGGGGTTAGGGTTGTGATTAGGATTATGGCTACAGTTGGGATTAGGGTTAGGGGTGTGTTGGGGTTAGTGTTGGAGTTAGAATTGAGGGGTTACCACTGTTTAGGCACATCAGGGGTCTCCAAACGCAACATGGCGCCACCATTGATTCCAGCCAATCTCGTATTCAAAAAGTCAAATGGTGCTCCCTCACTTCCGAGCCCTGACGTGTGCCCAAACAGTGGTTTACCCCCACATATGGGGTACCAGCATACTCAGGACAAACTGCGCAACAATTACTGGGGTCCAATTTCTCCTGTTACCCTTGTGAATCTAAAAAAATGCTTGCTAAAACATAATTTTTGAGGAAAGAAAAATGATTTTTTATTTTCACGGCTCTGCGTTGTAAACGTCTGTGAAGCACTTGGGGGTTCAAAGTGCTCACCACATATCTAGATAAGTTCCTTGGGGGGTCTAGTTTCTAAAATGGGGTCACTTGTGGGGGGTTTCTACTGTTTAGGCACACCAGGGGCTCTGCAAACGCAACGTGACACCCGCAGACCATTCCATCAAAGTCTGCATTTCAAAAGTCACTACTTCCCTTCTGAGCCCCGACGTGTGCCCAAACAGTGGTTTACCCCCACATATGGGGTATCAGCGTACTCAGGAGAAACTGGACAACAACTTTTGGGGTCCAATTTCTCCTGTAACCCTTGGGAAAATAAAAAATTCTGGGCTAAATAATTATTTTTGAGGAAAGAAAACGTATTTATTATTTTCACGGCTCTGCATTATAAACTTCTATGAAGCACTTGGGGGTTCAAAGTGCTCACCACACATCTAGATAAGTTCCTTTCGGGGTCTAGTTTCCAAAATGGGGTCACTTGTGGGGGGTTTCTACTGTTTAGGCACATCAGGGGCTCTGCAAACGCAACGTGACGCCCGCAGAGCATTCCATCAAAGTCTGCATTTCAAAACGTCACTACTTCAATTCCAAGCCCCGGCATGTGCCCAAACAGTAGTTTACCCCCACATATGGGGTATCACCGTACTCAGGAGAAACTGGACAACAAATATTGGGGTCAAATTTCTCCTGTTACCCTTGGGAAAATTAAAAAATTCTGGGCTAAATAATTATTTTTGAGGAAAGAAAACGTATTTATTATTTTCACGGCTCTGCATTATAAACTTCTATGAAGCACTTGGGGGTTCAAAGTGCTCACCAAACATCTAGATAAGTTCCTTTGGGGGTCTAGTTTCCAAAATGGGGTCACTTGTGGGGGGTTTATACTGTTAAGCCACATCAGGGGCTCTGCAAACGCAACGTGACGCCCACAGAGCATTCCATCAAAGTCTGCATTTCAAAACGTCACTACTTCACTTCCGAGCCCCGGCATGTGCCCAAACAGTGATTTACCCCCACATATGGGGTATCAGCGTACTCAGGAGAAACTGGACAACAACTTTTGGGGTCAAATTTCTCCTGTTACCCTTGGGAAAATAAAAAATTGCAGGCTAAAAGATCATTTTTGAGAAAATAATTTTTTTTTTTATTTTCATGGCTCTGTGTTATAAACTTCTGTGAAGCACTTGGGGGTTCAAAGTCCTCACCACACATCTAGATTAGTTCCTTTGGGGGTCTAGTTTCTAAAATGGTGTCATTTCTGGGGGATCTCCAATGTTTAGGCACACAGGGGCTCTCCAAACGTGACATGGTGTCCGCTAATGATTGGAGCTAATTTTCCATTTAAAAAGCCAAATGGTGTGCCATCCCTTCCGAGCCCTGCCGTGCGCCCAAACAGTGGTTTACCCCCACATATGGGGTATCTGCGTACTCAGGACAAACTGGACAACAATATTTGGGGTCCAATTTCTCCTATTATCCTTGGCAAAATAGGAAATTCCAGGCTAAAAAATCATTTTTGAGGAAAGAAAAATTATTTTTTATTTTCATGGCTCTGCGTTATAAACTTCTGTGAAGCACCTGGGGGTTTAAAGTGCTCACTATGCATCTAGATAAGTTCCTTGGGGGGTCTAGTTTCCAAAATGGGGTCACTTGTGGGGGAGCGCCAATGTTTAGGCACACAGGAGCTATCCAAACGCGACATGGTGTCCGCTAACGATGGAAATAATTTTTCATTCAAAAAGTCAAATGGCGCTCCTTCCCTTCCGAGCCTTACCATGTGCCCAAACAGTGGTTTACCTCCACATGTGAGGTATTGGTGTACTCAGGAGAAATTGCCCAACACATTTTAGGATCCATTTTATCCTGTTGCCCATGTGAAAATGAAAAAATTGAGGCTAAAAGAATTTTTTTGTGAAAAAAAAGTACTTTTTCATTTTTACGGATCAATTTGTGAAGCACCTGGGGGTTCAAAGTGCTCACTATGCATCTAGATAAGTTCCTTGGGGCGTCTAGTTTCCAAAATGGGGTCACTTGTGGGGGAGCTCCAATTTTTAGGCACACGGGGGCTCTCCAAACGTGACATGGTGTCCGCTAAAGAGTGGAGCCAATTTTTGATTCAAAAAGTCAAATGGCGCTCCTTCCCTTCCAAGCCCTGCCGTGCGCCAAAACAGTGGTTTACCCCCACATATGAGGTATCAGCGTACTCAGGACAAATTGGACAACAACTTTCGTGGTTCAGTTTCTCCTTTTACCATTGGGAAAATAAAAAAATTGTTGCTAAAATATAATTTTTGTGACTAAAAAGTTAAATGTTCATTTTTTCCTTCCATGTTGCTTCTGCTGCTGTGAAGCACCTGAAGGGTTAATAAACTTCTTGAATGTGGTTTTGAGTACCTTGAGGGGTGCAGTTTTTAGAATGGTGTCACTTTTGGGTATTTTCAGCCATATAGACCCCTCAAACTGACTTCAAATGTGAGGTGGTCCCTAAAAAAAATGGTTTTGTAAATTTCGTTGTAAAAATGACAAATCGCTGGTCGAATTTTAACCCTTATAACTTCCTAACAAAAAAAAATTTTGTTTCCAAAATTGTGCTGATGTAAAGTAAACATGTGGGAAATGTTATTTATTAACTATTTTGTGTCACATATCTCTCTGGTTTAACAGAATAAAAATTCAAAATGTGAAAATTGCGAAATTTTCAAAATTTTCGCCAAATTTCCGTGTTTATCACAAATAAATGCAGAATTTATTGACCTAAATTTACCACTAACATAAAGCCCAATATGTCACGAAAAAACAATCTCAGAACCGCTAGGATCCGTTGAAGCGTTCCTGAGTTATTACTTCATAAAGGGACACTGGTCAGAATTGCAAAAAACGGCAAGGTCTTTAAGGTCAAAATAGGCTGGGTCTTGAAGGGGTTAATGTGTCTACCAGGTACACATGAATTGGCCAGTTGATGCGCTAAATGCTCTCATTTTTTCATATTTCTAATGCAATAATGCAATTCAAATTTCATGTTTCATGTTTGCATGTTTTGGCGCCACAGTGTGCTGCCTTATGAAATCCAGATGTAGCAGAGTTGGAATGCATCATGAAACATATGGATTATCTTATCGTCGGACAGGTGAGAAATACAGGGTTTTTTATTTGTAATTTTTTAAAACAATTTGGTAACAGAGGATGGTTTTTTTTTTTTATCAAAGAGAGGACTTTATTCTGGCTGTGTCTTCTTTATTATAATTTGAGTATTGGGTTATTAATGGGGGCCTCTAATAGTTAACTCACCATTTCTAACCTGTGGACTTGATATCAGCTGACATTGCAAAGCTGAAATCAACCCCACAAATATTTCCTCACTTGTCACTTCACCAGGGACAGTATGAAAAACTAGGCATCTAAGAGGTGCGCCTTTACTGGGGAAGCTGCTGTTTTTAGACTGGATAGGGTCCAAATCCATGGCCTCTTCCCAGTTTGAGAATATCACCCCCAGGTATCTGCTTTAACTTGGCTGGTTGTCAATAATTGGAGGTACCCCATGGTGTTTTTTTTTAATTATTTATTTGTTTAAATTTTAAAAAAACAGTGTAGTGACCAATCTATTTTTGATAAACCGTCAAGATAACACTGGCACCTGAGGCATGCAACCCTTTCCTTATTTGCTGGCTGCATGCTGGCTGCAATATTGGATTGAAGTTCATTCTCTGTCCTCCATAGTACACACCTGCGCAAGGTAAGATTGCCTTGTGCAGGCATGTACTACGGAGGACAGAGAATGATCTTCAATCCAATTTTGCAGCCAGCATGCAGCCAGCGGGTAAGGAAAGGGTGAATCAAACACCCGAAAACCCCGCCTCCATGGCTGAAGATTGTTCCCTCCAAATTCAGGTGACAGAGTCCCTTTAAATTAAAAAATTGCTTGACCTCCAATTTGGTAACCAAATTTTATTGCATCAAAAATTTACTATTGTCGTCCTTACAGTTTATCGTGGTTTGAAATTTAAAAAAAAAAAATGATAGACCTGCTACAGGTGACCAAATTGTTTTGTTCCAAAAATTTACTATTGTCATTCATGCCGTTTAACCTGCTTTGTGTGAAATTAAGTGGGTTTGAAATTTTAAATAACTGTTTGGCCTGCTACAGATGACCAAATTTTTTGTTTCAAAAATTGATTATTAATCATCCATACAGTCTAACCTGTAACCTGCTTTGTGTGAAATTATGGTGGTTTGAAATTTTTCAAAACCTTTTGACTAGTGATGGGTTAACATGTGGATGTTTGGGCCTAACAGTTAAAAAAGTTTGGTTTAGGTACAAGAACGGTACCCAAACAAGACGCCATTCAAATGAATGGTTGGCCAGAACATCCAGCATTTTCTGCGCTGTCATCTGTGTGACAGCTTGGGAAACACTAACTCTGATCGGTGGTAAGTTCATTACCACCGGTCAGAGCTCTGCGGTTCCCATGCTGTCATACAGTAAAAAAAAATGTACCCCCAGCCACATGCATTGGCTGATGAGAGTACTACTCTCATCATCGTATACCTGGTCTTGCTGATAGCAGCGAGAGAAGCTGAATAATGATGAGAGTAGTCATCAACTGGCACCTGTTCAATCAAGAAATGAAAAAAAATGGCTTGGGATTCCCTCTATTTTTGCTAACCAGTGCACGCAACACCGACAGCTGTGGGCTGCAACCCCATGCTCTCAGCTTTATATTGGTTGATTATCAAAAATGGAGGAATCCCATGAGAGTTTTTAAGCAATTATTTAAATAAATAACTTAAAAAGATAACATGGGGCCCCCCCAGTTTTGACAACCAGCCAAACTAAAGCAGACAGCTGGAGACTGGTATTCTCAGACTGGGAAAGGGTCATGGACATTGGCCTTCTCCAGCCTAAAAATAGCAATTTGCAGATGCCCCAGAAAAGGCGCATCTATTAAATGCACCAATTCTGGCATTTGCACAGTTCTTCCCAATTGTCCTGGTGTGGTGAAATGTGGGGTAATATTTGTGGGGCTGATGTAAGCTGTTTTATGCTTGCTTGCATCAAGCCCAGGGCGTAGTAGTGGAAAGGCATCTATAAGACAACCCCATTACTAACCCCATAGTGAAAATTAAATAAAGACACACACAGAAAAAATACCTTTAATTGAAATAAACACACATTAAAACTCTATTATTTGAAATAAACACTCCCCACTCTCTTTTTTAAATGATAAAACACCATCCGCATACAGCCGCACGACCTACGTACCTAATGTTAAATATAGGTACGCAGGCCGCATGCGGGCCGCATGCAGAAGTAGGCGGAGCTAGCAGCAGAGGTGCGGCCGAGGCCGGGGCTTCACGGAGGAAGTCCGCAGCCCGCCGCAGATAAGGGAAACGTGAATGTGAAACCAGCCTAATGCAGTAATGCAGTTCAATTTTCATGTTTCATGCTTGCATGTTTTGTCACCTGTGGAAAGAACCTCAGAAGCAGCAGCTCCACTCACAGCCACCAGAGGGAGTCCATGGACAGAACTCGCCGAAGTACCATTCATGACCACAGGAGGGAGTTCGATAACAGAATTCACAACAATACCCCCCGCTTTGAGGAGGGGTCACTGAACCCTCACCAGAGCCCCCAGGCCGATCAGGACGAGCCAAATGAAAGGCACGAACTAGATCGGCAGCATGAACATCAGAGGCAAAAACCCAGGAAGTATCTTCCTGACCATAACCCTTCCACTTGACCAGGTACTGGAGTTTCCATCTCGAAATATGAGAATCCAAAATCTTCTCCACCACATACTTCAACTCCCACTCGACCAACACCGGGGCAGGAGGATCAACGGAGGGAACCATAGGCGCCACGTATCTCCGCAATAACGACCTATGAAACACATTATGGATGGCAAAAGAAGCTGGAAGGGCCAATCGAAATGACACAGGATTGAGAACTTCAGAAATCTTATAGGGACCAATGAAACGAGGCTTAAACTTAGGAGAGGAAACCTTCATAGGAACATAACGAGACGACAACCAAACCAAATCCCCAACACGAAGTCGGGGACCAACACGGCGCCGGCGGTTAGCGAAACGTTGAGCCTTCTCCTGGGACAACGTCAAATTGTCCACCACATGAGTCCAAATCTGCTGCAACCTGTCCACCACAGTATCCACACCAGGACAGTCCAAAGGCTCAACCTGCCCTGAAGAGAAACGAGGATGGAAACCAGAATTACAGAAAAAAGGCGAAACCAAAGTAGCCGAGCTGGCCCGATTATTAAGGGCGAACTCAGCCAAAGGCAAGAAGGACACCCAATCATCCTGATCAGCAGAAACAAAGCATCTCAGATATGTTTCCAAAGTCTGATTAGTTCGTTCAGTTTGGCCATTAGTCTGAGGATGGAAAGCCGAAGAAAAAGACAAATCAATGCCCATCTTAGCACAAAAGGACCGCCAAAACCTTGAAACAAACTGGGAACCTCTGTCCGAGATGATGTTCTCCGGAATGCCATGCAAACGAACCACATGCTGGAAAAATAATGGCACAAAATCAGAGGAAGAAGGCAATTTAGACAAGGGTACCAAATGGACCATCTTAGAGAAGCGATCACAAACCACCCAAATGACCGACATCCTTTGAGAGACAGGGAGATCTGAAATAAAATCCATGGAAATATGCATCCAGGGCCTCTTCAGGACCAGCAAGGGCAAAAGCAACCCACTGGCACGAGAACAGCAGGGCTTAGCCCAAGCACAAGTCCCACAGGACTGCACAAAAGAACGCACATCCCGGGACAAAGAAGGCCACCAAAAGGATCTAGCCACCAAATCTCTGGTACCAAAGATTCCAGGATGACCAGCCAACACCGAACAATGAACCTCAGAGATAACTCTACTAGTCCATCTATCAGGGACAAACAGTTTCTCCGCTGGACAACGGTCAGGTCTATCAGCCTGAAACTTCTGCAGCACCCGCCGCAAATCAGGGGAGATGGCAGACAAAATCACCCCCTCTTTGAGAATACCCGCCAGCTCAGGAACACCCGGAGAGTCAGGCACAACACTCCTTGACAGGGCATCAGCCTTCACATTCTTAGAGCCCGGAATGTACGAAACCACAAAATCAAAATGGGAGAAAAACAGCGACCATCGAGCCTGTCTAGGATTCAACCGTTTGGCAGACTCGAGATAAGTCAAATTCTTGTGATCCGTCAAGACCACCACGCGATGCTTGGCTCCTTCAAGCCAATGTCGCCACTCCTCGAATGCCCACTTCATGGCCAACAACTCTCGATTGCCAACATCATAATTGCGCTCAGCAGGCGAGAACTTTCTAGAAAAGAAGGCACATGGTTTCATCACCGAGCCATCAGAACTTCTTAGCGACAAAACAGCCCCTGCTCCAATCTCAGAAGCATCAACCTCAACCTGAAACGGGAGCGAAACATCTGGCTGGCACAACACAGGGGCAGAAGAAAAACGACGCTTCAACTCCTGAAAAGCCTCTACAGCCACAGAGGACCAATTGACCACATCAGCACACTTCTTGGTCAAATCAGTCAACGGTTTAGCAACACTAGAAAAATTGGCGATGAAGCGACGGTAAAAATTAGCAAAGCCCAGGAACTTCTGCAGGCTCTTCACAGATGTCGGCTGAGTCCAATCATAAATGGCCTGAACTTTAACAGGGTCCATCTCGATAGTAGAAGGGGAAAAAATGAAACCCAAAAATGAAACCTTCTGAACTCCAAAGAGACATTTTGACCCCTTCACAAACAAGGAATTCGCACAAAGGACCTGGAACACTATTCTGACCTGCTTTACATGAGACTCCCAATCATCCGAAAAGACCAAAATATCATCCAAATATACAATCATGAATCTATCCAGGTACTTTCGGAAGATGTCATGCATAAAGGGCTGAAATACAGATGGAGCATTAGAAAGCCCGAATGGCATAACCAGGTACTCAAAATGGCCCTCGGGCGTATTAAATGCTGTTTTCCATTCATTGCCCTGTTTAATACGCAAAAGATTATATGGCCCTCGTAGATCTATCTTGGTGAACCAACTAGCCCCCTTAATCCGAGCAAACAAATCAGACAGCAGCGGCAAAGGGTACTAAAATTTGACTGTGATCTTATTAAGAAGGCGGTAATCAATACAAGGTCTCAAAGAACCATCCTTCTTGGCCCCAAAAAAGAACCCTGCTCCCAATGGTGATGACGACGGGCGAATATGACCTTTCTCCAAGGATTCCTTTATATAACTCCGCTTCGCTGCGTGCTCTGGCACAGATAAATTGAACAGTCGGCCCTTAGGAAACTTACTACCAGGAATCAAATTAATAGCACAGTCACAATCCCTATGAGGAGGTAGAGCACTGGATTTGGGCTCATCAAATACATCCCGGTAATCTGACAAAAACTCCGGAACTTCAGAAGGAGTGGAAGGCGAAATTGACAGCAATGGAACATCACCATGTACCCCTTGACAACCCCAGCTGGACACAGACATAGATTTCCAATCCAATACTGGATTATGAACCTGTAGCCATGGCAACCCCAAAACGACCACATCATGCAGATTATGCAACACCAAAAAGCGAATATCCTCCTGATGTGCAGGAGCCATGCACATGGTCAATTGAGTCCAGTACTGAGGCTTATTCTTGGCCAGAGGCGTAGCATCAATTCCTCTCAATGGAATAGGATACTGCAAGGGCTCCAAGAAAAAACCACAGCGCCGGGCAAACTCCAAGTCCATCAAATTCAGGGCAGCGCCTGAATCCACAAATGCCATAACAGAATAGGACGACAAAGAGCAAATCAGAGTAACGGACAAAAGAAATTTAGACTGTACCGTACCAATGGTGGCAGACCTAGTGAACCGCTTAGTGCGCTTAGGACAATCGGAGATAGCATGAGTGGAATCACCACAGTAAAAACACAGCCCATTCCGACGTCTGTGTTCTTGCCGTTCAGCTCTGGTCAAAGTCCTATCACATTGCATAGGCTCAGGCCCATGCTCAGAGAATACCGCCAAATGGTGCACAGCTTTGCGCTCATGCAAGCGCCGATCAATCTGAATGGCCAAGGACATAGACTCATTCAGACCAGCAGGCGTGGGAAATCCCACCATGACATCCTTAAGGGCTTCAGAAAGACCCTTTCTGAAAATTGCCGCCAGCGCACACTCATTCCACTGAGTAAGCACAGACCACTTTCTAAACTTCTGACAATATACCTCCGCTTCATCCTGACCCTGACACAAAGCCAGCAAGATTTTCTCTGCCTGATCCACTGAATTAGGTTCATCATAAAGCAATCCAAGCGCCAGAAAAAACGCATCTACATCACGCAATGCAGGATCTCCTGGCGCAAGGGAAAATGCCCAGTCTTGAGGGTCGCCACGCAACAAAGAAATAATGATTTTTACTTGTTGAATGGGGTCACCAGAGGAGCGGGGTTTCAAAGCAAGAAACAGTTTACAATTATTTTTGAAATTCAGGAACTTAGATCTATCCCCATAAAACAAATCAGGAATAGGAATTCTAGGCTCTAACATCGGATTCTGAACCACAAAATCTTGAATGTTTTGTACCCTTACAGTGAGATGATCCACACAAGAGGACAGACCTTGAATGTCCATATCTACACCTGTGTCCTGAACCACCCAGAGGTTAAGGGGAAAAGAAAGACAAAACACACTGCAGAGAAAAAAAAATGGTCTCAGAACTTCTCTTATCCCTCTATTGAGATGCATTAACACTTTGGGGCCAGCTGTACTGTTATGGACCTGGTGGTTAGGAGCACCCGGAAAGACATGATGGTTAAACTAACACAGGACAAGCTCTGGGAAGTGGGAGCTCTGTTGACCGCAAACCCTAATCCTATCACACACACTAGAAATAGCCGTGGAGCGTACCTAACTCTGCCTAGACGCCTCTTCACAGCCTAAGAGCTAACCAGCCCTAGAGATAGAAAATAAAGCCTACCTTGCCTCAGAGAAATTCCCCAAAGGAAAAGGCAGCCCTCCACATATATTGACTGTGAGTTAAGATGAAAGTCACAAACACAGAAATGAAACAGGTTTCAGCAAAGGAGGCCCGACTAACTAAACAGACTGATGATAGGAAAGGTAACTTTGCGGTCAGCACAAAAAACTGCAAAAAGACCACGCAGAGTGTGCAAAAAAACCTCCGCACCGACTCACGGTGCGGAGGTGCCACTCTGCATCCCAGAGCTTCCATCTAGCAAGGCAAAATCATGCTAGCAAGCTGGACAAGAAAACAATGCACAAATGATAAACTGGCAGGGACTGTTGTGAATTCTGTTGTCGGGCTCCCTCCTGTGGACATGAATGGTACTTCAGCTGGTTCTGTCCATGGACTTCCTCTGGTGGGTGTTTCTGAGTTTCACAGGTGATGAAGTTAATTCGTTAGCTGCTGCTCTATTTAACTCCACTTAGATCTTTGCTCCATGCCACCTGTCAATGTTCCAGTATTGGTCTAGTTCACTCCTGGATCGTTCTTGTGACCTGTCTTCCCATCAGAAGCTAAGTTCCAGCTTGTATTTCTTGGGTTTGCTATTTTTCTGTCCAGCTTGCTATTTAATTTGTTGTCTTGCTTGCTGGAAGCTCTGGGACGCAGAGGGAGCGCCTCCGCACCGTGAGTCGGTGCGGAGGGTCTTTTTTCGCCCTCTGCGTGGTCTTTTTGTAGTTTTTTGTGCTGACTGCAAAGTTACCTTTCCTATCCTCAGTCGGTTCAGTAAGTCGGGCCTCACTTTGCTAAATCTATTTCATCTCTGTGTTTGTATTTTTATCTTTACTCACCGTCATTATATGTGGGGGGCTGCCTTTTCCTTTGGGGAATTTCTCTGAGGCAAGGTAGGCTTTATTTTTCTATCTTCAGGGCTAGCTAGTTTCTTAGGCTGTGCCGAGTTGCATAGGGAGCGTTAGGCGCAATCCACGGCTATTTCTAGTGTGTTTGATAGGTTTAGGGATTGCGGTCAGCAGAGTTCCCACGTCCCAGAGCTCGTCCTTATTATCAGTAACTATCAGGTCATTCCGTGTGCTCTTAACCACCAGGTCCATTATTGTCCTTACAACCAGGTCATAACAAGGGACTTAGCTTCTGCTGGAGTAGACAGGTCACCAGAAAGATCCAAGAGCGAACTGAACCAGTACAAGAACATTGACAGCTGGCATGGAGTAACGATCTGAGTGGAGTTAAATAGAGCAGCCAGCCAAAGAATAAACTAAGTCACCTGTGGAAGGAACCTCAGAAGCAGCAGCTCCACTCACAGCCACCAGAGGGAGTCCATGGACAGAACTCGCCGAAGTACCATTCATGACCACAGGAGGGAGTTCGATAACAGAATTCACAACAATAACAGCATGCAAACTGCAGAGCTCTGACTTACAAGTTACTGACTGAGTTTTCAGGTTACCCCTGATCAGAGCAGGTGCTTCTTGCACTGTCACACAGGTGACAGTGTGGGAAACACCGGATGTTCGGAGCCCCCTTCATTTAAATGGGGTCCAGGTTTGGGTTCAAGTTTGGGTACCCTTCTTGTACCCGAACCGAACTTTTAAAAATGTTCGGCATAATCCAGTCAAGCCAAACATCCATGGGTTCATCCATCACTACTAATAAATACTAAATGATCAGTAAAAGATTATTCATTGCTCTTAGGATGCAATTGTTTGCAGAAGTACAGATTCTGAACGATGATCTTTTTGGCAAACTAAAAGAACATTTCACGTGACGAATGCGTGTTTTGTTAATTTGTGATAGGCAGCCTATTTAGTCTTTGTATTTATCATAAAACAGATGCTTCAAGGAATTATCATTCACAATAATTATTTATTATAAATTCCCCATTACATATTACAAGGGATTGCTGAGATTAGTAGTTGAAGTCCAATAGTTCATCATAATTGACAATTCCAAAGGCATTGGTGATGGAGTGATAGAAGTTCTCCTCTTACCTGAGGGATCATTGTGCAGGGACGTGGAAGAGTTAATATTTGACCACTATCCCCTATTGTGAATAGTGAATCATGTGTTATAAATATATATATATACTAGATGGTGGCCCGATTCTAACGCATCGGGTATTCTAGAATATGTAGGTAGTTTCTTTAAGAAGATTTCAGAATAATCCAATGAATACACATGATTCGTCTGGCCGGGCGCGACTAATTTGCGAAGCATGGTTCAAATCCTGCGCCAATTCACGGCCGGACTGCGTCTGTCACTGATTGTTCACGGCCGGTGGTGCACGACCAATCAGTGAAGCCAGGGCCAGCTCCAGGTTTTTGAGGGCCCCGGGCAGAAGAGTCTCACAGCCCACGAAGCATATAACAAAGCCCATGTAATATACAGCACAGCCATGTAGTATATTGCACAGCTACGTAGTATATAACACAGCCACATAGTATGTAGCACAGCCACGTAGTATATTGCACAGCCATGTAGTATATAGCACAGCCAAGTAGTATATAGCACAGCCCACGCAGTATATAACACAGCCCACATAGTATATAGCACAGCCCACATAGTATATAGCACAGCCCACGCAGTATATATCACAGCCCACGCACCACGCAGTATATAACACAGCCCACATAGTATATAGCACAGCCCACGCAGCATATAGCACAGCCCACGTAGTATATAGCACAGCCACATAGTATATTGCACAGCCGCATAGTATATAGCACAGCCCATGTAGTATATAGCACAGCCACATAGTATATAGCACAGCCTATGCAGTATATAACATAACAAACATAGTATATAGCACGGCCTACGTACAGTAGTATATAGCACAGCCCACGCAGTATATAACACAGCCACATAGTATATAGCACAGCCGCGTAGTATATTGCACAGCCACGTAGTATATAACACAGCCCATGTAGTATATAACACAGCCTATGTAGTATATAGCACAGCCCATGTAGTATAATATATAGCACAGCCCACACAGTAAATAGCACAGCCCACGCAGTATATTACACAGCCCACATAGTATATAGCACAGCCCACACAGTATATAACACAGCCCATGTAGTATATAACACAGCCACGTAGTATATAGCACAGCCACGTAGTATATTTCACAGCCACATAGTATATAGCAAAGCCCACATAGTATATAGTACAGCCACGTAGTATATAGCACAACCCACGTAGTATATAGCACAGCCTACACAGTATATAACATAGCCCACGTAGTATATAACACAGCCACGTAGTATATAGCATAGCCAGGTAGCACATTGCACAGCCACGCAGTATATAACACAGCCCATGTAGTATATAGCACAGCGACGTAGTATATAACAGCCCATGCAGTATATAACACAGCCTACGCAGTATATAACACAGCCCACATAGTATATAACACAGCCTACGTAGTATATAGCACAGTCCACACAGTATATAACACAGCCCACGTAGTATATAACAGCTCACGTAGTATATAGCAATGTGGGCACCATATCCCTGTTAAAAAAGAATTAAAATAAAAAATAGTTATATACTCATTCCGGCGGCCCCCGAATCCAGCCCAGGCCTTTAGCGATGCTCCTTGCGACGCTCCATTCCCAGTAATGCCTTGCGGCAATAACCTGTGATGATGTAGTGGTCTCGCGAGACCGCTACGTCATCTGGGGTAATTGCAGCAATGCATTCTTGGGACTGGAGCGTTGCAAGGAGCGGGAAATGCTATATTAAGGAATCCTAAAAAAGTCCTAAAGAATCCCTATAGGGAAAATACTACCTAGCAGTGGGGGTAGGCACCCTAATTTGAAGCGGTAGGTGCCCCCACTCAGTGTCGACTGACCCTAGGGTCCCTCAAAAATCCCTAAAATGGGGATAGAAAGATAAAGAAATGTCCCAATACACCCCAACACCCAAAAAAGTAAAGAAAACAAAATAACAAAAAAAGAGAAAAAAATGTAAAATGGTGAAAAATGTCTCAAATCTTGTATAGATACAGAAAAATAGTCATATACCGGGCATCTGTAAGCAGAACAGAGTATGCCCCACAAAAAATATTAAAGACAAGTGAATGGGATGCCATAACATCAATATTGTCCAAAACGAAACATATATTTAGCTTCCAGGGTACAGGAGTAAGTAAATGGAGGGTATGAATTGAGCAGTTTATATACAGTTTGAAGGAAAATCATTTTAGAATCTAGCTAATATATTTTTCAACATTGATGTGATAGACCAATATTAAATAAGGTTCGAACTGATGAACACCAATAAAGTCAATGCAGGTAGCTGATAAGTGTTTTTTCAGTTTTTATTTTTGTCTTTCTGTCTCATTCTATCATCTATGAAAGATCAGACGGCGATGTTTGTGACAAATCTGTAATAGGGACTTATATCATGGTATGGTATTATGCATGTATCCACTTGTAATGGCTGTTCGCTCCTACGCTTGTTTAATGTATATAATTGCATTGAACAGGGCTCAGTTTCCAGAGATAAATCTTGTATTTAGCACACGGAAAAGCACTGGCGTTTAAATAATAGATAAATTATTCTAATCATGCGAGAGGCTGGAAGTGAGAGTTAATTACAAATGAGTACAGATTTGACTTGTGTCTTATTAAAGTAACCACATTAATCCGGCCTTAGAGCAAGATGCAGAAAGAGCTCCTAAGCTGGAATGTGCAGCGAATAAAGCCCAGCAAGACCCAGTATATGGCTGACATTAAGCCTCTCAATTTTATCTGTCCCTTTCTATTACGACCTGCGAAGATGAGCACAACCATACAGATATCTCAGTCAGAGAACAGAAGAGAGGAAAGGCAATAAGAGCAGATGCAGGGGCCCGGCCTGAGGCTCCATGTCTTGAAGGATAGGTTACTGATTCTTCTGATTAACATATTCAGAGTTGGATTAACCAAAGCCTCCAGCAGGATTCCCAACATATATCTAATGAGTGGAAAAATCCAACCACTCTATTAACTTTATCAGATACTGAGGCTAAGTTCTGAAACCTGCAGGCACCTGCTGCCATTTTATTGTCCCCTCAACAAGGCAAAGTCTAGGATCTCATTTCTTCTGGAATAATGTGGCGAATAAGGAGTGCATTGATTACTTGGAGGAGGGGACACGTGTGCTGTAGAGTTATATAGATTAAGGTTGTATTTAAATAGTCAGGCTGGAAAACATTTATATTCATGAATAATAGATGGAGGCAAGTCATATCATGTACACCCACCCAACTATGAGAAAGTCATTAAAATGAAAACTTTTCAGTAGCTGAATAAAGAAAGGATCGGTGTCTTGATTGTGAATATATGTATTTTTTTTTAAGCTTTGGGCATTTTAGATATTATTTTTTCACATGTTAAGCAAATACACTACAGGGTGAAAAAAACTTGGCATGGAAATGTCACAAACTTGGTGCAATTGACAAAAAAAAGTTGTGACTTCTGACATTTTTATACAAGGTATAGCAACCTATTGAAAAATTGTCAGGAGCTTAATGGAAGGAAGCATAACCTGGCTCAACAAATTCAATATAATTTACAGCAAAAAGTGGTCTGGGGTATAGCAGACTTGGGAAAGGGCAGCTGAAAGATTGGAATCTAAATCTGAACCTGGATTAACAATGGTAGATAAAATGCAAATCTTGATGAATTACCTCCAAAGTTTCTATTCTCCATAGTGCCATTTCTCAGTATGACAATGGACTATGCTACCGAAAATGGTAAGTTATCCTCTACAGTCATGGCCAAAATTTTTGAGAATGACACCAAAATTATATTTTCACATGATCTGCTGCCCTCTGGTTTTTATTAGTGTTTGTCTGATGTTTATATCACATACAGAAATATAATTGCAATCATATTATGAGTACCAATAGGTTATATTGACAGTTAGAATGAGTTAATGCAGCAAGTCAATATTTGCAGTGTTGACCCTTCTTCTTCAAGACCTCTGCAATTCTCCCTGGCATGCTCTCAATCAACTTCTGGACCAAATCCTGACTGATAGCAGTCCATTCTTGCATAATCAATGCTTGCATTTTGCCAGAATTTGTTGGTTTTTGTTTGTCCACCTGTCTCTTGATGATTGACCACAAGTTCTCAATGGGATTAAGATCTGGGGAGTTTCCAGGCCATGGACCCAAAATCTCTATGTTTTGTTCCATGAGCCATTTAGTTATCACCTTTGCTTTATGGCAAGGTGCTCCATCATGCTGGAAAAGGCATTGTTGGGCGCCAAACTGCTCTTGGATGGTTGGGAGAAGTTGCTCTTGGAGGACATTCTGGTACAATTCTTTATTTATGGCTGTATTTTTAGGCAAGACTGTGAGTGAGCCTATTCCCTTGGCTGAGAAGCAACCCCACACATGAATGGTTTCAGGATGCTTTACAGTTGGCATGAGACAAGACTGGTGGTAGCGCTCACCTTTTCTTCTCCGAATAAGCTGTTTTCCAGATGTCCCAAACAATCGAAAAGGGGATTCATCAGAGAAAATGACTTTGCCCCAGTCCTCAGCAGTCCACTCCCTGTACCTTTTGCAGAATATCAGTCGGTCCCTGATGTTTTTTCTGGAGAGAAGTGGCTTCTTTGCTGCCCTCCTTGAAACCAGTCCTTGCTCAAAGAGTCTCCGCCTCACAGTGCGTGCAGAAGCACTCACACCAGCCTGCTGCCATTCCTGAGCAAGCTCGGCACTGCTGGTAGTCCGATCCCGCAGCTGAAACAGTTTTAAGATACGGTCCTGGCGCTTTCTGGTCTTTCTTGGGTGCCCTGGAGCCTTTTTGACAACAATGGAAGCTCTCTCCTTGAAGTTCTTGATGATGCGATAGATTGTTGACTGAGGTGCAATCTTTGTAGCTGCGATACTCTTCCCTGTTAGGCCATTTTTGTGCAGTGCAATGATGGCTGCACGTGTTTCTTTAGAGATAACCATGGTTAACTGAAGAGAAACAATGATACCAAGAACCAGCCTCCTTTTAAAGTGTCCAGTGATGTCATTCTTACTTAATCATGACTGATTGATCGCCAGCCCTGTCCTCATCAACACCCACACCTGTGTTAATGGATCAATCACTAAAACGATGTTAGCTGCTCCTTTTAAGGCAGGACTGCAATGATGTTGAAATGTGTTTTGGGGGTTAAAGTTCATTTTCTGGACAAATATTGACTCTGCAAGTACAGTAATTGCTGTTAAGCTGATCACTCTGACATTCAGGAGTATATGCAAATTGCCATTAGAAAAAATGAAGCAGTAGACTTTGGAAAAATTAATATTTGTCTCATTCTCAAAATTTTTGTCCATGACTGTAAGCACGGGAGAAGAGATCTGTTCTTTAAATCACTGGGTATCTCAACATTCAGGTCTTCAGCAAATCATTAAGTTGTCACTTTTACTATGTATGGTAGTTAACTTACTATTTGAATAATTAACCCCTTCATGACCATGGGATTTTTCATTTTTCCATGTTTGTTTTTCACTCCCCTCCTTCCCAGAGCCATAACTATTTTATTTTTCTGTCAATTAGGCCATATGAGGGCTTGTTTTTTGCGGGACGAGTTGTACTTTTGAACAACATCATTGATTTTAGCATGTCGTGTACTAGAAAACGGGAAAAATATTCCAAGTGCGGTGAAATTGCAAAAAAAGTGCAGTCCCACACTTGTTTTTTGTTTGGCTTTTTTGCTAGGTTCACTAAATGCTAAAACTGACCTGCCATTATGATTCTCCAGGTCAGTACGAGTTCATAGACACCTAACATGACTAGGTTATTTTTTATCTAAGTGGTGAAAAAAAATTCCAAACTTTGCTAAAAAAAAAAAAAAATTGTGCCATTTTCCGATACTCGTAGCGTCTCCTTTTTTCGTGATCTGAGGTCGGTTGAGGGCTTATTTTTTGCGTGCCTAGATGATGTTTTTAATGATAGCATTGCGGTGCAGATACGTTCTTTTGATCGCCCGTTATTGCATTTTAATGCAATGTCGCGGCGACCAAAAAAACGTAATTCTGGTGTTTCAAATTTTTTTCCTGCTACGCTGTTTAGCGATCAGGTTAATGCTTTTTTTTAGTTGATAGATCGGGCGATTCTGAGCGCGGCGATACCAAATATGTGTAGATTTGATATTTTTTTTATTGATTTATTTTGATTGGGACGAAAGGGGGGTGATTTAAACTTTTATATATTTTTTATTTTTTTTACATTTTTTTCAACTTTTTTTTTTAACTTTTGCCATGCTTCAATAGCCTCCATGGGAGTCTAGAAGCAGGCACAACGCGATTGCCTCTGCTACATAGCAGCGATCTGCTGATCGCTGCTATGTAGCAGAAATGGAGGTGTGCTGTGAGCGCCGACCACAGGGTGGCGCTCACAGCCACCGGCGATCAGTAACCATAGAGGTCTCAAGGACCTCTATGGTTACAATGGAGATGCATCGCCGACCCCCGATCATGTGACGGGGGTCGGCGATGACGTCATTTCCAGCCGCCCGGCCGGAAGCGGTAGTTAAATGCCGCTGTCTGCGTTTGACAGCGGCATTTAACTAGTTAATAGGTGCGGGCAGATCGCGATTCTGCCCGCGCCTATTACGGGCACATGTCAGCTGTTCAAAACAGCTGACATGTCCCGGCTTTGGTGCGGGCTCACCGCGGAGCCCTGCATCAAAGCAGGGGATCTGACCTTGGACGTACTATCCCGTCCTAGGTCAGATAGGGGTTAAAGACCCTAACATGAGAAGCATGACTAATCCCATACATAAAGTCAACAGCATTAGTATAAAATAGATTAAATTTTATAAAAAGTACAGAACAAGGAATCTATACAACGCTAAGAACCAGACAAAGGAAAAATGGGCAGGACAGTTAGAGGTCCAAAGGGATGGCACAATGCAGATGGGCATGCATGAAGGAGTGATAAGTAGATGAATGAAGTATATATAAATAAAAACAAGGTGCAATAACCAAAAGTGAATGATATCAGTAATAATAAGGTACAACTATAGATATAGTGGTGCCAGCAATAATCAATAAGCATAAATAAAGATAAAAATGCTACACATCCAAGTGGTGATTGGTCTGGAATCATATACAGTAGAGAAAAGCACTCAACATTTAAAGGGGGTAGGAGTAGGGTTTATAAGGGATAGCCATGTGAGGTTGGGCAGCCATTTTAGGTTCCTAACAGACAGTAAGGATCTCCCACCGACCCTCCCTTTATTTATGTCATCAAAAAGACGTATGGGTCATCATATTGTCGAGGGTTTCTTACTTGTTTAGCTTGTTAATTAATTAGTAATTTTTGTAACATTGTCATAGCAGCGAGCATGGGGCGAGATCCTCAAAGTTTGTGGATTAGATTATTGGTGGATCGCAGGGGGGAGAGGAATATTGGGATGTTCTGGACCCCCCTAGGTGAAATTAAGTGCAGACTGGTGTTAAATCACAGGCAAGGGATTGGAGGGCCAGAGGACATTGGCCCCTTAGTTTATTGGCTTAGTTGTTCAATTGGTGACTCTGAACTGATGCATTGCAGCTGGAGGTAAAATGCAACCTTGGCAGGGGCAGGCAATCAACCAGTCCTGTTTTTTTTAAGTTTGGGGCATCGAGGACCGTCCTTCTAGGAAGTTTCTTTTAATGTTTATTTGTATTTGAGTCACCCACCAGGGCAGCGGGATACTCGGTACCATGTCCGGTCTTAAATGGGAAGTCACAGTGGCGGCGTCCCGGTCCGTGTCCCTGGGCGCCCAATTAAGGGGACAGTCTTTTAAGGGAAAAGTGTTTCTAAGTTTGTCGTCATGCCACCTGTAGTGTTCGGTCAGTAGTGGGACTGACGCTGCGTTAAAGGGGTCCTCTGGGGGGTGTTATTGCAGCACTGATGGTACACTGTTGGTACACTCTCATTCCCTTCTTTTGAGGTCCACACCATCAGGCTCTACCGTCCCCTCTCCCTCAGAATAGTGGTCATATACCGGCCCCCAGGCTCACCCACCCACTTCCTGGACCATTTCTCTGCCTGGCTGCCACACTTCATGTCCTCAGAACTCTCAACCCTTATCCTGGGAGACTTCAACATCCCCATAAACAACCCCACTTCTACGTCTGCATCCCAGCTTCTATCACTAACCACTTCGCTCGGCCTCTCACAGCTCTCAACCTCTGAGACACACAAGGACGGTAACACCCTTGACCTGGTCTTTGTCCAGTTGTGTTCAATCTCCTACCTAAATAACTCACTGCTTCCCCTCTCTGACCACAACATTCTCTCCTTCATGCTCACAAATCCTCGCTCACCCCTGCACCCTCCTACCTACCATTCAGTCAGAAATCTACAAGCCATTAACCCTCATACACTTTCAGACTCCTTACACTCATCACTGTCCCTAATCTCCTCTTTTTCCTGTCCTGATCTGGCGGTACATCACTACAATGACACTCTTAGAAGCACCCTAGACCAAGTAGCTCCCATCACCCTCAGAACCTCCAAACACAGAGTAAAACAGCCCTGGCTGACATCACAAACCCGATTTCTCCAGCAATGCTCTAGGAGTGCTGAACGCTTAAGGAGGAAAACTCGCACACCAGAAGACTTCATACACTTTAAATTTATTTTAAAAACCTATAACTATGCCCTTCACATTGCCAAACAGACCTACTTCACCACTCTGATCTCTTCACTATCCAACAACCCCAAGAAACTTTTTGACACCTTTCACTCCCTCCTCAGGCCAAAAGCTCAAGCCCCTATCACAGACATTTGTGCTGATGACCTGGCCTCCCACTTTATAGAGAAAATAGACAATATTCGTCAGGAAATTCGCTCCCAGACACCAAGTTCAGTGACTCCTATCCCTCCCTGCATCTCCCCTGGCTCATTCTCCGCATTTGATCCCATCACAGAAGAAGAAGTCTCCAGGCTCCTCTCTTCTTCTCATCCGACTACATGCTCTACCGACCCCATTCCCTCTCATCTCCTCCAGTCTCTCTCTCCAGTCGTCACTACTCACCTAACTACAATCTTTAATCTCTCCCTCTCCTCTTGCATTTTCCCCTCCTCCTTCAAACATTCTATCATTACTCTGTTACTAAAGAAACCCACCCTCGACCCATCCTGCACAAACAACTACAGACTGGTCTCCAATCTCCCCTTCATCTCTAAACTCTTGGAGCACCTAGTCTACTCCCGCCTTACCCGTTACCTCTCCATTCACTCCCTAGACCCTTCACAGTCCGGCTTCCACCCCCTACACTCAACAGAAACTGCACTCATCAAAGTGGCCAACGACCTTCTGACAACAAATGTAACGGTGACCACTCTCTGCTCATTCTTCTTGACCTTTCTGCAGCTTTCGATACTGTTGACCACCCTCTCTTACTCTCTAGGCTCCAGTCACTAGGCATTAAGGACACTGCTCTCTCCTGGTTCTCCTCCTATCTTTCTGACCGCTCCTTCAGTGTTCTGTTCACTGGCTCCACTTCATCTCCTCTCCCCCTCACTGTCGGGGTACCCCAGGGCTCAGTCCTTGGCCCACTTCTCTTCTTCCTCTACACGGCCCCAATTGGTCAGACCATCAGCAGATTTGGCTTTCAGCACCATCTTTATGCCGACGACACACAACTATATACGTCATCCCCTGGCCTTACTCCTGCTGTACTACAGAACACTACTGACTGTCTGTCCGCAGTCTCTGACATCATGTCCGCTCTCTATCTGAAACTCAACCTCTCCAAAACTGAACTTCTTCTGCTCCCACCATCTACTAACCTCCCTAAACCTGACGTTTCCCTCTCCGTGGGTGGCACCATAATAACACCCCGGCAACAGGCACGCTGTCTGGGTGTTATGTTTGACTTCGATCTCTCTTTCACATCCCATATACAATCTCTTGCCTGCTTGTGCCGCTTACACGTAAAGAACATCTCTAGAATCCGACCCTTTTCTCACCATAGAAACAACAAAAACCCTCACTGTCGCTCTGATCCACTCCTGCCTGGACTACTGCAATGCTCTATTAATTGGCCTCCTCCTCACTCGACTTTCCCCTCTCCAGTCTATCCTTAATGCAGCAGCCAAGTTCGTCTATCTAGCTAATTGTTACTCAAACACGTCCACTCTTCGCCAGTCATTACACTGGCTGCCCATTCATTACAGGATACAATTCAAAGTACTTGTTCTCACCCAAAAAGCTCTCCACAGTGCAGTACCCCCTTACATCTCTTCCCTCATTTCTGTCTATCGGCCTAACCGACCCCTGTGCTCTGCAAATGACTTTCGACTAACCTCTGCACTAATCCGTACCTCCCACTCCCGACTACAAGACTTCTCCCGTGCTGCACCAATCCTCTGGAATGCTCTACCCCAAGAAATTAGGACCATCCACAATTTGCATAGTTTTAGGCGCTCCCTCAAAACACGTTTGTTCAGAGCGGCATATCATGTTCCCTAATCAGTTACTTTGTTTGTGTGTAGCCCATTCACTACTTCCATCTATCCCCCACTCCCTGAAGATGGCTGGACCATCATTGTAAATACATCATTGTAAATACACACCTGTACTTTGTATTTCCCCACCTCATTGTAGATTGTAAGCTCTCACGAGCAGGGTCATCTTGTGTTGCTTTAATTATTGTATTGTTAACATTGTTACTTATGACTGTTGTGTTTGAACCTGTTAAACTGTAAAGTGCTGCGGAATATGTTGGCGCTATATAAATAAAGATTATTATTATTATTATTATTACACATCCGACAGGTGAAGCGAGGTCCCCATGGGTCCTAAGGTGTATGGTGGTGATGATGGTTGCCGGTAAATGAGTAAAGGACACAAGTTGTAAGTCTTTACCTCGTTTACTGTAGTTGGTAGGCCACAGTTCAGGGCACTGGCAACAGGTACATAGGAGTCCTGGCAGCCTGGAAACAAGCGAAATCCCCTTGGCAAGTCAGGTTAGGAACCTTCCACTCTGCGCTTGCTAAAGTCCCTTGCTGCCTGAAGTGTTCCAAACAAGGTGTCCTAATTCTTTCAGTTCTTTCTCCTGTACTGGGATAAGTACTTGTATGGTAGGCAGCTTGAGCCATACATCCTGGACTCCAGGCTCCAGGATGCTGCTGTGCCACAGGCATAATTTGGGCAATAACCGTGTAATCCTATGCCCTCTGTTTCTGCTGAGTGTCCTACAGTTTCACTCTAGCCTCAGGCGCCTGGTACCCAGTTTCTGCGCTTCGGCTCTGAGGGTGCCCGGTCACAGTTCCCCTCTGAGCCCTGTTCCTCTTCTCTGCTCCTTTCCTGTCTGTCCTCACTCACAGACCAACTATCTCTGTCCACTGTCTCTCTCAGACTTTCTGATGCCTCCTCCAAACCAGGATCTTTATTCAGGGAAGCTGCTCTAAAACAGGGTTTTGAGCTCCCCCTCCTGGCCTGGATTCAGAAGGTGTTGTGTGTGTGATTTACCTGCCAAAGAGATCCCTCTTGTTTCCAGGCATAGCACTACCCTCCCCGAGAGGAAGGCAGTACTAGTGTGGTACCCGATCTCCTGGGGTGCCACATATTGTTAATAAAAGGCTGCAGTGACCAATTAATTCCAATATTCAGGTGTGATATGGTTACTTTACTGAAAGTCTATGGGAAGGTCAATGGGTGTTATGGACGAGAAATCACTTGACTCGCTTATACCTGTTGTCAAGTCTATCTGCAAATAAACTAATCAGGTCAATTATCATGCTGTTTTCAGATGGGGCAGCAAAAACCCTTTTAATATCCTGTCTAAGGCAAAGACATTTGTGCCCTCCAGACAGACCAACTGTTGAGGGGAATTTATTAACAGGAGTAAGGGTACCGTCACACAGTGGCACTTTTGTCGCTACGACGGTACGATCCGTGACGTTCCAGCGATATCATTACGATATCGCTGTGTCTGACACGCAGCAGCGATCAGGGATCCTGCTGAGAATCGTACGTCGTAGCACATCGTTTGAAACTTTCTTTCGTCGCTTGATCTCCCGCTGTCATCGCTGGATCGGTGTGTGTGACACCGATCGAGCGATGCGTTCGCTTGTAACCAGGGTAAACATTGGGTTACTAAGCGCAGGGCCGCGCTTAGTAACCCGATGTTTACCCTGGTTACCAGCGTAAAAAAACAAACAGTACATACTAACCCATTCCGGTGTCCGTCAGGTCCCTTGCCGTCTGCTTCCCGCACTCACTGACTTCCGGCCGTAAAGTGAAAGCAGAGCACAGCGGTGACGTCACCGCTGTGCTGTGCTTTCACTTTACGGCCGGCAGTCAGTGAGTGCGGGAAGCAGACGGCAAGGGACAGACACCTGAATGTAAGTATGTACTGTTTGTTTTTTTTTACGCTGGTAACCAGGGTAAACATCGGGTTACTAAGCGCGGCCCTGCACTTAGTAACCCGATGTTTACCCTGGTTACCCGGGGACCTCGGCATCGTTGGTCGCTGGAGAGCTGTCTGTGTGACAGCTCTCCAGCGACCACACTACGACTTACCAATGATCACGGCCAGGTCGTATCGCTGGTCGTGATCGTTGGTAAATCGTATAGTGTGACAGTACCCTAAGATTCTCCTCGCAAGGAGTAAACAGGGGGTTAATAGAGATAAAGCAAACAGTAAACAGCTAAGCGGAATCGCAAATGGTTAACGAATGTTCTGGTAACTTAGCAATCTAGGGAGGTCCTGACTTGAGGGTCCTTATTCAAATGTGGATACAGTCACCAGCAGCGCTTGAAGATCCTGAAGTCTCTTCTCTATCTCCTAGGAACTGGAGACGCCAGGGTTAAGCCTCTGCAGCCTTTTATCCTCAAAGTGAAACTGAAATCAGGACGTAGCACAGTCTAGGTCACTGCTGCAGGAGTCTCTGTGTGTTAGCCTGGCAGTTTCTCTGTAGTAACGATGTCACACACACACTGGGCAGTTACTTATCACACTCAGGGATCTTTGCTTGTCACTGCGGTCACCGGGGCTGCGCCCGGGTCACTGTCTCTGCGCTTTCAGGGGAAGAGTCTTCTCTGATTCAGGAGGCTTCCGAGTCTACACCCTCACATGCAGCCTTCACTATGGTGGGTTTCTCAGCCTCAGTGCCCTCATGGGGAGCACTACCTTTAGGCGAGCACGGCGCTGCAGCCTGCCCTCTCTTTGGCACGCTGCCCTCTCTGCTCTCCCGCTCTTTTTCTGACCACACCTCTCTCTCTTCCCAGCAGTCACCTGGTCCGCTCTGTCCAGGGCAGAAAGTCTTCCCCCAACAACCCAGCTGTCTGGCTAAGTGGTTCCAGGCAAGGAGCAGGGAAAGCAACCTCCTTACATTCCCCCTCCCTTAAAGCTCGCCATTCCACGGGCGAGGACTCTTCGTGCTTCTCTTTGTTCTTTTGAGGGGAGTCAGATACCTGCAATCCTCGCATCTCCTTCTACCTTTCTTCTTGTACATACTCCCAAACTGAATGGTCTAGGAGCTTTTCACCAGTCAGGTTGAGATATGCTTTCTCTGCTTCGTCAACAACTGCTGTCCTCTTCTTCTTTTTCTTCTTCTTCTTAGCCTTGCCGGTAGCAGGTGTTTGGTAGGGGCTTCTTGCTCGAGTTCCTCAGTCTGGGGGCTTAGTTCAGGTAATTCTTCTCTATAGCTCCCCCTCTCTTTGACAGGAGCATTCTTGTCCAAAGTAGAATCAGATGGATTAAGACCATGCAAGCTGGATTCTTCGTCATCTGCGCCGGGCTCTGTGGGCATCACTTCCCACGGCTTCTCAGCCACACGCCACATCTCACACAGCTGTTCTATTTCCTCTGTCCAATCAGGATCTTGTGAGCGGACAGCCAGCACACTCTTCACCTCAGGGGATGATATTAGTGGTTCCTCCTTCTCATCAACGAGGACCTCGAAAACGAGCGTCGCAGGAGCACTTGGCACTTTCTCTCCTTCTTCGGGAACTCGTGCTAAGCAAGATAGTAAAGCACTTCGGTCGTCTTCTCGAGTGGATGTCCCTTTCTTCCCTCCGGGCTGAGTCTCACAGACAAAACCTTCAGACCCAGGCTGGAGTTCCACCAGGATTGCCTTCACGCGTTGGGACAGCCCAGTCATTCCACCGAAGATGCTTGACACCTTCTCCTCCTCTCCTTGGCGTCCGACATTGTGGTACTGTCTTGCCTTAGGTGGAACTCTTCTCTTCCTGCCGTACCATTCTCTCCAGGGGCGACGTTCCCTCCAGTTAGCAGGACCCTCAGAGGGGTGAGCAGATCTCTGCCACCGCTCTTCTCGGGTACGGCAATTTCTGGACATGTGTCCCACCCTTCTGCATGACCAGCATTCACGTCTGCGTCTGTCTGGAGGGCGCTTCAGTCTGGATCATCGACCTTGGCGGGGGACATCTCTCATCTGCGGTTGCTCTTCACCCCAGGATAAGGAGTTACACTCTGGGGCCACCACTGAAGCCTTCTTTTTGCTGCGCACCTCTCCTCTATCCCTTTCTGGCGGCTTCCACACGTTACTTCGGGGTATGCCGCTGGTCCCCAAAACGGCAGTAAGGGCTTTCCCCAGACTCTCAATCTCCTCCCAGATTCTTCTTATCTTCAGCTGGGAATCTCAGGTCCACATCGCCTTGTCTTCATTTTGGCTGGGTGCTCCGCAGTTGTAGCATGTAGGCAGTCTTCTTCGTCGAGCGGAACTAGTCTCACTTTGGGGGCCAGTCTCCTTTTCTCACACCGGAGGGCTGCACTCTGCAGCAGGGGTCTTCTTATATTCAGCTACTTCCTCACGGACTCACTTAACCTCCTTCTTCAAGTCTTCTACCCATTGAGGGGCTGTTACGTCCTGCTCCATACCTTTCCCACTGGCGCTACCACCCCTTGCTCTTGCTCGCACGTGCGTGCCTCACTCCCGACCTCAGAGAAAGTCATATCTAACTTTATGCGCATGCGCTCTCGCAGGGCCTGTTTCACCAACACATCTCGCAAGCCTGTCACCAGTTGGTCTTGCAGCACAACGTCAATTGACCCCACACCTATGCCGTTCTTCCGTATAATGGCAGTATGAAGCTCCTGCAGTGCGTTCATATATTGCATCACGGTCTCCCCCTCTCTATGTACTCGGCGAAACAGTCGCATGCGCAGCTCCCCTACGTCAGTGGGGTCCCCATGCATCTCCTCAAGTATACGTAATACTTTGTCCAGGGTATCTCTCGCCTGGGGGGGTCTGAGGATAACAGAGTCCTGTGCATCCCTCTCTAGGGCCATCACAGCTATTTCCGCCTGCAGAGCTGGCATCATAGGATGCATCCGCATCATCTCTCAGATGCGCTCCATCCAACCCCACAACATGACATCGCAGGTTAACCAACATGGCTCCCAGGGAGATGCTAGACCTGGGGCCTCCCCTAACTGCTTGGTCTGCCCTTTCCACGCTACCGTGTGACATCATGCCGACTACGCCAAGTGTAATAGAGTGCAGGGTTGAGTATGTCACCACGGAACAGACAGACCAACTGTTGAGGGGAATTTATTAACAGGAGTAAGATTCTCCTCGCAGGGAGTAAACAGGGGGTTAATAGAGATAAAGCAAACAGTAAACAGCTAAGCGGAATTGCAAACGGTTAATGAATGTTCTGGAAACTTATCAATCCAGGGAGGTCCTGAGTTGAGGGTCCTTATTCCAACGTGGATACAGTCACTAGTAGCGCTTGAAGATCCTGAAGTCTCTTCTCTGTCTCCTAGGAACTGGAGACTCCAGGGTTAAGCCTCTGCAGCCTTTTATCCTCAAAGTGAAACTGAAATCAGGAAGTAGCACAGTCTAGGTCACTGCTGCAGGAGTCTCTGTGTGTTAGCCTGGCAGTTTCTCTGTAGTAACGATGTCACACACACTGGGCAGTTACTTATCACACTCAGGGATCTTTGCTTATCACTGCGGTCAACGGGGCTGCGTCCGGGTCACTGTCTCTGCGCTTTCAGGGGAAGAGTCTTCTCTGATTCAGGAGGCTTCCGAGTCTACACCCTCACATACAGCCTTCACTATGGTGGGTCTCTCAGCCTCAGTGCCCTCACGGGGAGCACTACCTTTAGGGGAGCACGGCACTGCAGCCTGCCCTCTCATTGGCGCGCTGCCCTCTCTCTGCTCTCCTGCTCTTTTTCTGACCACACCCCTCTCTCTTCCCAGCAGTCACATGGTCCCCTCTGTCCAGGGCAGAAAGATTTCCCCCAACAACCCAGCTGTCTGACTAAATGGTTCCAGGCAAGGAGCAGGGAAAGCAACCTCCTTACACAACTGTCACAAAACAAATTACTTACTAAAATCAATCACAACGAGCTGACGAAATGCAGATATAGTCAGATCACAACTACTGAAAAATCAAAAAATGAAAACCTTTGGAAGACTGTGTGAAAAACAAGAGTGTGAATGAAGTTGTGTGCCGTTCCTGCATTTAAGTAATCAAATGCAGTCAGTTCTCAGACCGATTCACAAGATGTCCTGTAGTTTAATTTAAAAAAAAAGGGAAATGATGGCGCTGCCCTTTATACGGATTATAAATCTCAAGCCGACAGGTCGAATAAAGGAGAAGTTTTTTATTTCTGACAAGAAACAACTCATTGTGGGGACCAGGCCTGTCCTTTCATCCCGTTCAACATTGTATCAACATAACATTGCGAAAGGATGTAGAGAAAAATGGGAAAACAAGGCGCAGTCCTTGTTTGAGGAAGTTAATAATTCATATGAAAATATTATAAATTGCTAGTTTGTAGTAAATCATCCACAAATATTGTGCAATTTATTAAACTACATGCACAAACTTTTATAAAATCTTCAGCACTTGTATAAAACATTTGGTGTTCTGTCACATCACATCTGATTCACATTTTGCCACTTTTACTAATTGTGGTTGTTATTTCATTAGAATCAGATCAGACCAGCAATAATGTAATATAATTGTATTATCTGGGTTAATCAATCCCGTTGTACATAATATGAGCCATAAATCGTGGATGCAGAGTTTCTCTGAATGTTTTTATTGTGTGCACAGAGCGGTAAAGGCAGATAGCCATGACATTTCTATGTAATATAAAATAGTTACCAGGAAGCTGAGATGCCAGACGCTTACTCTCAGTAACATTCATATCTCATCTGCCTTATATAACGTTTCTGATTGTAAAATAGAGAAGTTATCTTACCCAGTCAGTGCCCAGTATCTGCATCCCTCGTAAATAGCCTGAAACGCGTGTGTGCCATATCTATTGTGATACAGTGCTCTGTGATACTATATATTTCTAAAGAGCCATGTGGTTTCTGAAACAATTATTTCCACTTTCATGCTTGGTAAGACATAAAGCATTCTGTATTAACCCATTAAAACACGTAACAACAAAATATTTAGATGCAACTTTTACTACCATATTCCAATAATGCTAATGAACATGTATTAAATTGGATCTGTCTGCTCTTCCAACATGTCTGGTTTAGTAACTCATTATATATCCCATAAAATAGGCATTTTACAGCATGTACAGTGGGGAAAAAAGGTATTGGTTACACTGCCGATTTTGCACGTGTTCCCACCTACTGTACAAAGAATGGAGAGGTCTGTAATTTTTATCGTTGGTAATCTTCACCTGTGAGAGACAGAATCTAAAATTAAAGACCAGAAAATCACATTGTATGATTTTTACATAATTCAATTACTTTTTATTGCTTGAAATAAGAATTTGATCACCTGCCAACCAGCAAGAATTCTGACTCTCACAAACCTGTTAGTTTTTTTTTAAGAAGCCCTCCTTCTCTGCACTCATTTCCTGTACTAATTGCAGCAGTTTGAACTTGTTACCTGTATAAAAAACACCTGTCCACACACTCAATCAGTCACACTCCTATCTAAGGACACCAGCGACAAAATTCTAGACCTGCACAAGGCTGGAATGGGCTACAAGACAATTGGCAAGCAGCTTGGTGAGAAGGCAAAAACTATTAGCAAAAGGTGAGGTTGGAATCCCTGTTACAGCTAGGGGGTGCTGTTTGTGCTCCCCAGAATGTGCATGGAGACGGATGAAGTCCATAGGTGTGCATGAGAGTCACGGATTTCGGGTCTGGGTTTTCTATGTGGCTGAAGGTCACAGGTTTGTGTGTGTAAATGCCTTGCAGTAAGAGGTATGGAGGTGTCAGGTGTGTGAGGTGCACGTCAGTGTCAGTCTGGTGTGTGCTGGTGTGCAGAGCAGAGCGCTGGCTGAGTGCATGGATGCACAGGCCAGTGGAGACAGCACCCAGGGCAGCTGAATAGCCTGGCATCCGCAGAGCATACAGCGATGCAAGTCATCTGCTGGTCTCAGATGTGGACAGTCCTGTGCCCAGAGGTGGATGTCCTGTGCCCAAAGGAGTCAGATGTGGACAATCCTGCGCCCGGAGGTGGATGTCCTGTGCCTGAAAGAGATGGATGTGAACAGTCCTGTGCCCAGGGTGGATGTCCTGTGCCCGAAATAGAACTAGCATGTGTAAAAATTGCCAACAGGTGGATATTGTGTCCGACTGCTATTCGGAGGATATCCTGGGCTGTGTACATCTGTGTAAGTAAAGAGACTGTAAGAGACTGTGATACAGTGATGCAGGACACCCACGGGAACTAGTCGGAGGGGACTGGCATGTGTAGTGTCTGCAACATATGAGGCTGTGTATATGGAGACTGTAATATGGCGTGCGGTCACCCAGGGATACTGGACAAGGGAAGTCTGGCCTGTTTAGGGACTGAAAATCTAAAGACATATGATATGTATTGCTATAAAGTGGAGATATATGCATTTGTGTGAATTGGACTTTAATGCTGTGAGGAAACACATTAAAGAGACTTTTGTGTTGGAACTTTGTGGGTCACTGCCTTTTCACTATGTAAGATACAATAAACATTGCAGCTCTAAACTTCCAACCTCTGAAATGTGAATTCATCAACGCCAAAACATTATTAGCAGCAGCTGTGGCGTAAGTGGAAGAAGCAATTTCTGTGAGTCCTTTGACACTTTTTTGGACTAGCTCGTGCACCAGCACAACAGAGTCCAAGTCTAACACATGGTGAATGAATGAAGAAGATGGTGCAGGAGTATTAGAACTGAATTTGAGTACCATTAGGGAGGCTCTGGACCCTTTCACATTTTATTCTTCTAAAATGGGGAGAGGCCTGAGTGTTACTTCACACACCTTGGAGGTCTTATCATGCCTAACAACCTGCGTTGTCTCAGAAAATGTTTTCAGCGCTGCTGGTGGTGTCCTGATGGATAAGCGCAGCCGACTGTCCCCTGAAAGTTTAGACCGCCTAACTTTCATCAAGATGAAGAATTCATAGATCTCCGGGGACCTTTGCACCCCAATCGCAGTCGGTACAGACTAGGTGGCATTTTTTAGTGTGATGCATTAATGTCACGTAACTGCACTCTGTGATATCTTAGTGTGGCTTCTGTGCCTGCTGTGGCTGCTGCTGATGATGATGTTAGCACAAATTTGTGGAAATATGAACAGTCATGGTTGGTCTACATCTAAACAAGCTAACAATGACAGACTGATACAAAGGGGAAAGGATCCTGCCCTGGCGGGCTCACATTTTACATTGAGGATAGGTTGTGGCTGGGTCTTCCAGCATGACAATGACCTGAAACACACAGACCTGAACCCAATAGAAAATCTTTGGAGGGAGCTGAAAACAATTTTTTCTAGCTTCTCTATTTTTTTAGGTGGGAAAACTTGCAAAATCAGTAGTGAATCAAATACTTATTTTCCCCACTGTAAGTGAATAAGCTGATAACTTAGAGTTATCATTTTTCTTGTCAGTAGGGTGTGTCTCTACCTAGTCTGACACCATCAGCACTAACTGTGCAGTTTATGTAGCAACATACCTTTTTACAGTAAACATTTTAATAAGCAGTTGTCAGTTTGGTAAGGAGTAATAACATAAGAAATATGTATATGGTATATTTCAGAAGAACCGACATCTGCACGGATATGTAAAATAATTAATTTGGTGTGTGTGATCTTAGAGCATAACCTGGAGCCTGTTTGGAGGATTGCTCAGCAAATAGGATAGGCTTGAACCAAATCAAAATTTGTTGATTTTGCAAAAGAGGGGGAAGGAAGTAAACATAAACTGCTGTAATAAATCAATGAGCTGGAGAGAGATGTCTAGTATGTTAAGAGTCAGCCTCCTTTCTGGAAAGTAGCTGCGGCGCAAACTCAGACTTACGAGGGGCGATCCAAAAGTAATGATAATTAATAATAAACACAATGAATATAGTAAAAAAATATATATTTTTCTACATAGTCTCCTAACAAGTCTATACATTTAGTCCATCTCTTTTCTAAACTTAGAATTCCCTTCGAAAAAAAAAGTCTTGATCTTGACCCTCAAAAAACTCCCCAACAGCAGTTATCACGTCGCTATTTGTTATGACCTGGTTGTTAGGACAATAATGGACCTGGTGGTTAAGAGCACACGGAATGACCTGATAGTTACTAATAATACAGAACAAGCTCTGAGACGTGGGAACTCTGCTGACCGCAATCCCTAATCCTATCACACACACTAGAAATAGCCGTGTATTGCTCCTAACGCTCCCTATGCAACTCGTCACAGCCTAAGGAACTAGCTAGCCCTAAAGATAGAAAAATAAAGCCTACCTTGCCTCAGAGAAATTCCCCAAAGGAAAAGGCAGCCCCCCACATATAATGACTGTGAGTTAAGATGAAAATTACAAACACAGAGATGAAATAGATATAGCAAAGTGAGGCCCGACTTACTGAACAGACAGAGGATAGGAAAGGTAACTTTGCAGTCAGCACAAAAACTACAAAGAGACCACGCAGAGGGGGCAAAAAGACCCTCCGCACCGACTCACGGTGGGGAGGCGCTCCCTCTGCGTCCCAGAGCTTCCAGCAAGCAAGACAAAAATCAAAATAGCAAGCTGGACAGAAAAATAGCAAACAGAGAAAAACAAGCAGGAACTTAGCTTCTGCTGGGAAGACAGGTCACAAGAACGATCCAGGAGCGAACTAGACCAATACTGGAACATTGACAGGTGGCATGGAGCAATTATCTAAGTGGAGTTAAATAGAGCAGCCAGCTAACGAATTAACCTAGTCACCTGTGGAAGGAAACTCAGAAGCCGCAGCCCCACTCACAACCATCAGAGGAAGCCCATGGACAGAACCAGCCGAAGTACCATTCATGACCACAGGAGGGAGCTTGACAACAGAATTCACAACAGTACCCCCCCCTTGAGGAGGGGTCACCGAACCCTCACCAGAGCCCCCAGGCCGACCAGGACGAGCCAAATGAAAGACACGAACCAGATCGGCAGCATGAACATCAGAGGCAAAGACCCAGGAATTATCTTCCTGACCATAACCCTTCCACTTGACCAGGTACTGGAGTTTCCGTCTCAAAATACGAGAATCCAAAATCTTCTCCACCACATACTCCAACTCCCCCTCAACCAACACCGGGGCAGGAGGATCAACGGATGGAACGACAGGCGCCACGTATCTCCGCAACAACGACCTATGGAATACATTATGGATGGCAAAAGAAGCTGGAAGGGTCAAACGAAATGACACAGGATTGAGAACCTCAGAAATCTTATATGGACCAATGAAACGAGGCTTAAACTTAGGAGAGGAAACCTTCATAGGAACATAACGAGACGACAATCAAACCAAATCCCCAACACGAAGTCGGGGACCCACACAGCGCCGGCGGTTAGCGAAACATTGAGCCTTCTCCTGGGACAATGTCAAATTGTCCACCACATGACTCCAAATCTGCTGCAACCTATCCACCACAGTATCTACACCAGGACAGTCCGAAGACTCAACCTGCCCTGAAGAGAAACGAGGATGGAAACCAGAATTGCAGAAAAACGGCGAAACCAAAGTAGCCGAGCTGGCCCGATTTTTAAGGGCGAACTCAGCCAAAGGCAAGAAGGACACCCAATCATCCTGATCAGCAGAAACAAAGCATCTCAGATATGTTTCCAAAGTCTGATTAGTTCGTTCAGTTTGGCCATTTGTCTGAGGATGGAAAGCCGAGGAAAAAGACAAATCAATGCCCATCCTAGCACAAAAGGATCGCCAAAACCTCGAAACAAACTGGGAACCTCTGTCCGAAACGATGTTCTCCGGAATGCCATGTAAACGAACCACATGCTGGAAAAACAATGGCACCAAATCAGAGGAGGAAGGCAATTTAGACAAGGGTACCAAATGGACCATCTTAGAGAAGCGATCACAAACCACCCAAATGACCGACATTTTTTGAGAGACAGGGAGATCCGAAATAAAATCCATAGAAATATGCGTCCAGGGCCTCTTCGGGACCGGCAAGGGCAAAAGCAACCCACTGGCACGAGAACAGCAGGGCTTAGCCCGAGCACAAGTCCCACAGGACTGCACAAAAGAACGCACATCCCGCGACAAAGACGGCCACCAAAAGGATCTAGCCACCAAATCTCTGGTACCAAAGATACCAGGATGACCAGCCAACACCGAACAATGAACCTCAGAGATAACTCTACTAGTCCATTTATCAGGGACAAACAGTTTCTCCGCTGGGCAACGGTCAGGTCTATCAGCCTGAAATTTTTGCAGCACCTGCCGCAAATCAGGGGAGATGGCAGACAAAATTACCCCCTCTTTGAGAATACCCACCGGCTCAGGAACACCCAGAGAGTCGGGCACAAAACTCCTTGACAGGGCATCAGCCTTCACATTCTTAGAGCCCGGAAGGTACGAAACCACAAAATCAAAACGGGAGAAAAATAGCGACCAACGAGCCTGTCTAGAATTCAACCGTTTGGCAGACTCGAGATAAGTCAAATTCTTGTGATCCGTCAAGACCACCACGCGATGCTTGGCTCCTTCAAGCCAATGACTCCACTCCTCGAATGCCCACTTCATGGCCAACAACTCTCGATTGCCAACATCATAATTGCGCTCAGCAGGCGAAAACTTTCTAGAAAAGAAGGCACATGGTTTCGTCACCGAGCCATCAGAACTTCTTTGCGACAAAACAGCCCCTGCTCCAATCTCAGAAGCATCAACCTCGACCTGAAACGGGAGCGAAACATCTGGCTGGCACAACACAGGGGCAGAAGAATAACGACGCTTCGACTCCTGAAAAGCTTCCACAGCCGCAGAAGACCAATTGACCACATCAGCACCTTTCTTGGTCAAATCAGTCAACGGTTTAGCAACACTAGAAAAATTACTGATGAAGCGATGATAAAAATTAGCAAAGCCCAGGAACTTTTGCAGACTCTTCACAGATGTCGGCTGAGTCCAATCATAAATGGCCTGGACTTTAACAGGGTCCATCTTGATAGTAGAAGGGGAAAAAATGAAGCCCAGAAATGAAACCTTCTGAACTCCAAAGAGACACTTTGACCCCTTCACAAACAAAGAATTCGCACGAAGGACCTGGAACACCATTCTGACCTGCTTCACGTGAGACTCCCAATCATCCGAGAAGACCAAAATATCATCCAAATATACAATCAGGAATTTATCCAGGTACTCTCGGAAGATGTCATGCATAAAGGACTGAAATACTGATGGAGCATTGGAAAGCCCGAATGGCATAACCAGGTACTCAAAATGGCCCTCGGGCATATTAAATGCTGTTTTCCATTCATCGCCCTGTTTAATACGCACAAGATTATACGCACCACGAAGATCTATCTTGGTGAACCAACTAGCCCCCTTAATCCGAGCAAATAAATCAGACAGCAGCGGCAAAGGGTACTGAAATTTGACTGTGATCTTATTAAGAAGGCGGTAATCAATACAAGGTCTCAAAGAACCATCCTTCTTGGCCACAAAAAAGAACCCTTTTCCCAATGGTGACGACGACGGGCGAATATGACCTTTCTCCAAGGATTCCTTTATATAACTCCGCATAGCGGTGTGTTCTGGCACAGATAAATTGAACAGTCGACCCTTAGGAAACTTACTACCAGGAATCAAATTGATAGCACAATCGCAATCCCTATGAGGAGGTAGGGCACTGGATTTGGGCTCATCAAATACATCCCGGTAATCCGACAAAAACTCCGGGACTTCAGAAGGGGTGGATGACGAAATAGACAAAAATGGAACATCACCATGTACCCCCTGACAACCCCAGCTGGACACAGACATAGATTTCCAATCCAATACTGGATTATGGACCTGTAGCCATAGCAACCCCAAAACGACCACATCATGCAGATTATGCAACACCAAAAAGCGAATATCCTCCTGATGTGCAAAAGCCATACACATGGTCAATTGGGTCCAGTACTGGGGCTTATTCTTGGCCAAAGGCGTAGCATCAATTCCTCTCAATGGAATAGGATACTGCAAGGGCTCCAAGAAAAAACCACAGCGCCTAGCAAACTCCAAGTCCATCAAATTCAGGGCAGCGCCTGAATCCACAAATGCCATAACAGAATAGGATGACAAAGAGCAAATCAGAGTAACGGACAAAAGAAATTTCGACTGTACCGTACCAATGGTGGCAGACCTAGCGAAACGCTTAGTGCGCTTAGGACAATCGGAGATAGCATGAGTGGAATCACCACAGTAAAAACACAGCCCATTCCGACGTCTGTGTTCTTGCCGTTCAGCTCTGGTCAAAGTCCTATCACATTGCATAGGCTCAGGTCTATGCTCAGATAATACCGCCAAATGGTGCACAGCTTTACGCTCACGCAAGCGTCGATCGATCTGAATGGCCAAAGACATAGACTCATTCAGACCAGCAGGCATGGGAAATCCCACCATGACATCCTTAAGGGTTTCAGAGAGACCCTTTCTGAAAATTGCTGCCAGGGCACATTCATTCCACTGAGTGAGTACAGACCACTTCCTAAACTTCTGACAATATATCTCTACCTCATCCTGACCCTGACACAGAGCCAGCAAGATTTTCTCTGCCTGATCCACTGAATTTGGTTCATCATAAAGCAATCCAAGCGCCAGAAAAAACGCAACAACATCACGCAATGCCGGATCTCCTGGCGCAAGGGAAAATGCCCAGTCTTGAGGGTCGCCACGTAACAAAGAAATAATGATTTTCACTTGTTGAACAGGGTCACCTGAGGAGCGAGGTTTCAAAGCAAGACACAATTTACAATTATTTTTGAAATTCAGAAATTTAGATCTATCCCCAAAAAGCAAATTAGGAATTGGAATCCTAGGCTCTAACATCGGATTCTGAACCACAAAATCTTGAATGTTTTGTACCCTTGCAGTGAGATTATCCATACAAGAGGACAGACCTTGAATGTCCATATCTACACCTGTATCCTGAACCACCCAGAGGTAAAGGGGAAAAGAGAGACAAAACACACTGCAAAGAAAAAAAATGGTCTCAGAACTTCTCTTATCCCTCTATTGAGATGCATTAATACTTTGGGCCACCTGTACTGTTATGACCTGGTGGTTAGGACAATAATGGACCTGGTGGTTAAGAGCACACGGAATGACCAGATAGTTACTAATAATACAGAACAAGCTCTGAGACGTGGAACTCTGCTGACTCGAATCCCTAATCCTATCACACACACTAGAAATAGCCGTGGATTGCTCCTAACGCTCCCTATGCAACTCGTCACAGCCTAAGGAACTAGCTAGCCCTAAAGATAGAAAAATAAAGCCTACCTTGCCTCAGAGAAATTCCCCAAAGGAAAAGGCAGCCCCCCACATATAATGACTGTGAGTTAAGATGAAAATTACAAACACAGAGATGAAATAGATATAGCAAAGTGAGGCCCGACTTACTGAACAGACAGAGGATAGGAAAGGTAACTTTGCGGTCAGCACAAAAACTAGAAAAAGACCACGCAGAGGGCGCAAAAAGACCCTCCGCACCGACTCACGGTGCGGAGGCGCTCCCTCTGAGTCCCAGAGCTTCCAGCAAGCAAGACAAAAATCAAAATAGCAAGCTGGACAGAAAAATAGCAAACAGAGAAAAACAGGAACTTAGCTTCTGCTGGGAAGACAGGTCACAAGAACGATCCAGGAGTGAACTAGACCAATACTGGAACATTGACAGGTGGCATGGAGCAATGATCTAAGTGGAGTTAAATAGAGCAGCCAGCTAACGAATTAACCTAGTCACCTGTGGAAGGAAACTCAGAAGCCGCAGCCCCACTCACAACCACCAGAGGAAGCCCATGGACAGAACCAGCCGAAGTACCATTCATGACCACAGGAGGGAGCTTGACAACAGAATTCACAACAGCTATTGTCGTCATATTTCTTGCCCCGAAGGTGTTCCTTGAGCCGAGGAGAGAGAAAGAAGTCACTGGGGGCTAGATCTTGCGAATAGGGGGGTGTTCCACCAGTTCAAAGCCCGCTTCTTGAATGGTAGCCATGGCAACTGCAGCTTTGTGAGCCGGTGCGTTATCTTGGTGAAACAGCACTCCAGCCCGCAGTTTGCCGTGCCTTTTCTCCTTGATAGCCTCCCGCAATCTTCTTATTTGTTCTGCGTAGTAGGAGCCCGTAATACTGGCTCCCTTCTCCAAATAGTCCACCATAATAATTCCTTCAGCGTCCCAAAAAACGGACGCCATAACCTTCCCTGCTGAGCTTGACACTTCATTTCTTCGGCGTCGGCTCGTTTCCATGTCATCGATTGTTGTTTAGTTCTGGGATCAAAGTGGTGGATCCAGGTCTCGTCCATGGTCAAAAAACGTGACAAAAAATTCTCCTTGTCTGCTTGGAACTTTTCGAGATGTGCTATTGAAATGTCAACTTGTTTCTTCTTTTGCTCGTCGGATAACATTTTTGGCACCCAACGCGCGGAGAACTTTCTCATATGCAATTCTTTTGCAAGGATTCTTTGAATACTGCCATATGAGATCCCTGTGACCTCAGCTACATGCCTGATAGTCACTCTTCGATCTGCCAATACAACTTCTTCAACTTTTTTCACGTTTTCTTCATTGAGGGACGTGGATGGGCGTCCTTCGCAATGTTCATCTTCCGTCGATGTTCTTTCCAGCTTAAATTCCTTTGCCCAGCATGCAACTGTGGAATATGGAGGAGAAGAGTCCCCCAATGTTTCCACCAAGTCGCTGTGTATGTCTTTGGTAGACTTTTTTTCAAGCAGAGGTATTTGATGACAGCTCTAAGCTCGTTTTTTTCCATTTTGATGTTCACTCCTTGGCAGTTCATATTCAAATGAATGTAGCTCCCGGGAATCGTGGCCTATTTAAGTGATTTTTTTTCCTGGACTAGTGGGTACTTAAGAGAGAAGAAAACATTTTATTTTAATTTCTGTTTGCAATAGAAATAACCGATTATCATTACTTTTGGATCGCCCCTCATACTCAGAAAACAGGATCGAGACAAGTTTTGCAGAATAAAAGAGAATAACAGCAGATAGAAAAAGCAAGTCAATTGCACACTTACTTATTTTCATGTTGTCTAACTAATTAAACTGATTTATGAACTTGAAAACATCCATTTAATTTTAAAAGCATAGTAGCTGGAAATACAACATTATCATGAAAAAAATGGTTTACAATTGGTCGAAGCTACGATTCAAGTACTCAATTTTTTATTCAAAATTTTTAAATCAGAGAAGCAGTATTTAATTAAAAACCAGTTTACACAAAAATACAAACACGTTTGACAAAGAATCTAATACACAGTACATTCATTTATTAGTGATGATAGAGCACTAAAATGCTCGAGTGCTCATTACTCAAATCGAGAAGTTCGGACACTCTGCTGCGCTTGACTCAAGTAATGAGTATTATGGAAGTCAGTGGGAAAATCGAGCATTTTTCTGGAAGACCCTAACAGAAGGGTGAGGGAGCAGGAAAATTGCTGAACTGTATACAATGTTCAAATGGAGTGGAAGCAGCATGGGAAAGACACTTTGCTTGGCTCTTCTTGAATTCTCTGGTGCAGTGACGATAGGGGTAATATTTTTTGTCAGATATATAATGTCAGCTGGCATCAAGCCCTGGGGTTAATAATGGAGATGCATTTATCAGACACCCCCATTACTAGCCCAGTAATAAAAAATAAATAAACACGCAGAAAACAAATACTTTATTATCTCTCGCTCACCAATTTATTACCAAAAATGTTTCCACGAAGCTACTCTGATGTAGTCCATGTTTCCTGATGTCTCCGGCAACTGTGAATAGCAGTAAAGTGCTGCTGTTCCCAGGCACCGGGTAGTGACGACAACATTTCCTCAGAGCCATTGGCTCAAGCTGAGCACCTCTGTGAACCAGCACCTCTAATGAGACTTATCACTTCCTGGCACCTATGAAGAGCAGTTGGGAATAGCCGAGCAAAGTTTGGTACATCTAATAACATCCCCAAGGAAGAAGCTTACGCGAAACGCGCGTCGGGGCTCTGCGCTGCCATCACAGGTTATGTATTGCCGCCATTTCTAGCCTCCTTTTCCCTGCATTTCTAGCACTCTGCATTAACCGCTGCTATTAGTCACCTGGCACTTTAATTCTGTCCCACTGACCCTTTCTCTGCAGCTATGTACTAACTATTATAGCTGTTATAATTTATAGGCCATGGTTCAACATTGAGTATTATTGTTGCCTCTTATCAGTTTGATGTTATAAGTCACTTGGCACTTTTATAATTCTGTTCTACTGATTTTTATGAGCTCCTGCATTTGGCAGTAAGTTACCAATCTGGTTAAAATTTAGCACTGTGTACTATTTATTGCCTTCATTAGATGTAGGGCAGTCCTCTGCAGTATCTCTAGGCCAGGATTAATTAACCTTACTATTGATATAATTTATTTGCTACTGTGTTACCTACCGTAGTTTTTTTTTTACATTTGGTAGAATGAGTCTTCCACATCTGTTTTAAGCACTGGACACTTTAATAGTGTTGGTTTATTGCCCTAGTATTGACTTGACTTTTTGGCATCTATATAATCAATAGGTTGGCTAGAATTCAGTTCAGGCTTTCTGTTAGGTTCTGATTATTCCAGTGCAATAGCTATTTAGCGTATATTATTTTGTTAGAATACCTTTAACAAATAAGCCTTGAATACTACTACATTTTTTATACTGGTGTTTAATTCCTATAACCATTCATTGTTTGGAGTGCAATGCACTATGTGTGCAGTTATTTTGTATGGTATCCATTCTACGCTTAAATGTACTGTATATGTTTAATAAAAATATGTTTTAGTTTTCTCTATTTTGGCATATGCTTCCCTTTTTTGTAGGAAATTTATAATATTTAAGGAGGACCTTAATCTAAGCCCTCCCTTGTATAACAACTCTCCCTGAACTGCATCCAGCAAACAGTCTGACGAGCATCGCGTTACTGGGTCTTCTAGAAGACCAAATGATGCGATGCTGCTGGCCTGTCACTGAAATGCCAGTAGCCAACATGGCTACTGTGTTACTGTGTATGGTGGGAAAACCCCGCGTGTTTATTGGCTGTCTAACAGACGCAAAACATGGCTCTCGATCACACCAATACTCGATCGTGTATTTTTTCACGTTCTGATAATTTGATACGCTTGACAGCCCTGTACTTTGCATTATATCTACAATATTCCAAATTTGACGAATCATAACTCATAGGCTGTGTTCACACATTATGGCCACATTGTGCTTATTTGTCACAATTGCGTTAGAACTGCAAACCTTTTACCGCAATTATGGAAAATCACTATCACTGCGTGAATGCAGCCTAGGGAGCCAGTTATTATTCCTTTTACTTTACTCATTTGATATTATTTGTACCTTTTTGTTTATTTTTTTCGTGAACGCGCCTAATTTACCATTCATTTGCAGCATTTGCGTCTTCTAATCTGAATCTAAATCGACAATTCACATTTCTGTATGTGAAATTCAACAGGGCTGGCTTGGAAAGATGTTTTTAGACACATTTATGATTTGCAACATTTTTAAACTACAAAAACCAAAAAAAACTGAGCAGCATCTCTGAACAGAATAAAGCAAGCGTGCCATGACTGTATAATATACACAGTATAATGACATTTGAACTGCACTAGAAGCTACTTACAAAAATTACTTTTTAAAAAGTCGCAATTTTTCACTTAAATGTAAACCTTATTTGCACACATCCTTTCTACCCACTTAAAATAATGTTGATATTGTCATAAAATTGCAAAAAGTATATTGTACAGCAAATATTGTGATTTTGTTTACAGACAAAAAAAAAACTGCCAAAAGCGCTTTGATATACTGTATTACTCTAATTGTTTTCTTTTAACTTAACCAAAATGGGATAATGGCAACTTGTTTTCCTTCACCATCTGATCATGCTCTGTTAACATGGCAACTAAAAGTAAAAAGCATACAGCAAAATTACACTTACAGGTTGGAATAGAATAGATTAGAATAGATATGAACACATAGAGTACATACATATACAGTAGATGTCAGTGACACACACATACAGTATATATATACAGTGGGGCAAAAAAGTATTTAGTCAGTCAGCAATAGTGCAAGTTCCATCACTTAAAAAGATGAGAGGCGTCTGTAATTTACATCATAGGTAGACCTCAACTATGGGAGACAAACTGAGAAAAAAAAATCCAGAAAATCACATTGTCTGTTTTTTTAACATTTTATTTGCATATTATGGTGGAAAATAAGTATTTGGTCAGAAACAAAATTTCATCTCAATACTTTGTAATATATCCTTTGTTGGCAATGACAGAGGTCAAACGTTTTCTGTAAGTCTTCACAAGGTTGCCACACACTGTTGTTGGTATGTTGGCCCATTCCTCCATGCAGATCTCCTCTAGAGCAGTGATGTTTTTGGCTTTTCGCTTGGCAACACGGACTTTCAACTCCCTCCAAAGGTTTTCTATAGGGTTGAGATCTGGAGACTGGCTAGGCCACTCCAGGACCTTGAAATGCTTCTTACGAAGCCACTCCTTCGTTGCCCTGGCGGTGTGCTTTGGATCATTGTCATGTTGAAAGACCCAGCCACGTTTCATCTTCAATGCCCTTGCTGATGGAAGGAGGTTTGCACTCAAAATCTCACGATACATGGCCCCATTCATTCTTTCATGTACCCGGATCAGTCATCCTGGCCCCTTTGCAGAGAAACAGCCCCAAAGCATGATGTTTCCACCACCATGCTTTACAGTAGGTATGGTGTTTGATGGATGCAACTCAGTATTCTTTTTCCTCCAAACACGACAAGTTGTGTTTCTACCAAACAGTTCCAGTTTGGTTTCATCAGACCATAGGACATTCTCCCAAAACTCCTCTGGATCATCCAAATGCTCTCTAGCAAACTTCAGACGGGCCCGGACATGTACTGGCTAAGCAGTGGGACACGTCTGGCACTGCAGGATCTGAGTCCATGGTGGCGTAGTGTGTTACTTATGGTAGGCCTTGTTATATTGGTCCCAGCTCTCTGCAGTTCATTCACTAGGTCCCCCCGCGTGCTTCTGGGATTTTTGCTCACAGTTCTTGTGATCATTCTGACCCCACGGGGTGGGATTTTGCGTGGAGCCCCAGATCGAGGGAGATTATCAGTGGTCTTGTATGTCTTCCATTTTCTAATTATTGCTCCCACTGTTGATTTCTTCACTCCAAGCTGGTTGGCTATTGCAGATTCAGTCTTCCCAGCCTGGTGCAGGGCTACAATTTTGTTTCTGGTGTCCTTTGACAGCTCTTTGGTCTGCACCATAGTGGAGTTTGGAGTCAGACTGTTTGAGGGTGTGCACAGGTGTCTTTTTATACTGATAACAAGTTTAAACAGGTGCCATTACTACAGGTAATGAGTGGAGGAAAGAGGAGACTCTTAAAGAAGAAGTTACAGGTCTGTGAGAGCCAGAAATCTTGATTGTTTGTTTCTGACCAAATACTTATTTTCCACCATAATATGCAAAAAAAATGATACAAAAACAGACAATGTGATTTTCTGGATTTTTTTTTCTCAGTTTGTCTCCCATAGTTGAGGTCTACCTATGATGTAAATTACAGACGCCTCTCATCTTTTTAAGTGGTGGAACTTGCACTATTGCTGACTGACTAAATACTTTTTTGCCCCACTGTATATATATTGTAGCATGGCTAACGGGTGTGTGGTCGACGGGAGGTATGTGTCACATAGGTACCTTGTCGCTGTAATGTAGCCCGGAATATTTCTTTGTTACACATAACCATATATTTGTGTTTCAGGACCTGTGGTGATGTCAGACCACATGGCTAATCATGTGATACTCCTTGGCATCCTGCAAGGTCAAGTCATAGTACGCCTTCTGGTGTTCTCCCGTCAGGTATGGCGCCAATACCTCTGCCCACTGCTCTGGCGGAAGTTTTTCCCTCTCAGCAACCGTCTCAAACACTGTCAGGAAGGCCTCAACATCATCCCCAGGGGTCATTTTCTGCAATGCGCGTCTTACCGTCTTCCGGACATGGGCGTCATCAGCCAGACCTGGGGTTGGGGCACTCGTCTTGCCCTGGATGGCGGTTGCCAGAAGCTGCATCTGCTGCCGTTGCTCCTGCTGGCTCTGTTGAATCTGCTGCATCAACAGCCTGTTGGTCTCTTGCTGCCTTTGTTCCTGCTGGCTCTGCAACTGGACGAAGTGTTTCCTCCATTTTCCCCGGCGACGCTTGCTGGCTTGCAACAGACTTGACCCAGGACATTAAACAACAGACTTACGTCTCTGCTGGGAACGCTGCCCGCATTCTCCACCAATTGTAGGGGTTCCACTCACTCAGCTGCGACGGCTAACACTCAGGAGGCATGTTCCTTTAAAGTTCACTGGGTTTATTGCTTCATAAACCATATGGCAAAACAACAGAAAGCAAATAGCCTTAGGTTCAGGCAAAGAAAAACAAGTGTCCAGTTCATCCGGCTCAGTCCTGAAGCCGTAACACACTCAGGAGGGTTTCACCTCCACACATATCTGCTGTATTAAGCATTAGCCCGACTTATATAGGACTAACCACACCTAGTAACCTATCACATGATTAGCCATGTGGTCTGACATCACCACAGGTCCTGATACACAAATATATGGTTATGTGTAACAAAGAAATATTCCGGGCTACATTACAGCGACAAGGTACCTATGTGACACATACCTCCCGTCGACCACACACCCGTTAGCCATGCTACAATATATATATATATATACATATATATATATATATATATATATATATATATATATATATATATATATACAGTACAGACCAAAAGTTTGGACACACCTTCTCATTTAAAGATTTTTCTGGATTTTCATAACTAAGAAAATTGTACATTCACACTGAAGGCATCAAAACTATGAATTAAAACATGTGGAATTATATACTTAACAAAAAAGTGTGAAACAACTGAAATTATGTCTTATATTCTTCAAAGTAGCCACCTTTTGCTTTGATGACTGCTTTGCACACTCTTGGCATTCTCTTGATGAGCTTCAAGAGGTAGTCACCAGGAATGGTTTTCACTTCACAGGTGTGCCCTGTCAGGTTTAATAAGTGGGATTTCTTGCCTTATAAATGGGGTTGGGACCATCAGTTGTGTTGAGCAGAAGTCTGGTGGATACACAGCTGATAGTCCTACTGAATAGACTGTGCCCATCATTACTTTAAAGGGAAGGTGCCGCAATTTTTTTTGTGCATTAAAAATTATTGTTGATATAAACAGTTATTTTTAATACAAAATTAATTTTTTTAACTTTAATATCTTTTTTATTATTAATTATTTTTTCAGCCACTGGGTGCCACCATTTTGCTTTGCAGGAGTGTAAGAGTCCCAGCACGACACTCTGCAAATACGGCTGCCCTGGGCATAGGAGTCAGCGGTCGGTGTCCGACCCTATACTTTACATTGAGCTGCTCCCTGCTGTGATGTGGCCATGCCCCCTGAGCCGTCCACATCGGGGTATTTGCCCCTCATGCCCCCTGTGGATGGAAATCATGTTTTGGCATAGGTGGTTTTCCTTTTTGGATGCTGCACTTCTCGTGGTTGTTCCTTCCTGGTGAAAGACCTGGCTATTTATTGCTTGCGTTGAGGAATACGTGATGGTGTCTCCGTGGCTTTTCTACATGCATTTGCATATTTCCCATAAGGGATGGGAGCAGTGTTCTGGATCACTGCGTTGAGAAACACGTGATGGTGTCTCCGCGGTGTTGGATGTTTTGATCTCCCCGAGGTCATTCATCCTTATGTTTATAGTTCTATACTGTGTGATACTGACTGCTGACCTGTGTATCTAATTCTATACTATGTGATACTGTGCTGAGGCTTGTATCTAGTCCTATACTGTGTGATACTGTCTGCTGACCCGGGTATCTAATCCCATACTGTGTGCTATTGTCTGCTGACCCGTGTATCTAATCCTATACTGTGTGATACAGTCTGCTGACCCGTGTATCTAATCCTATACTGTGTGATACTGTCTGCTGACCTGTGTATCTAATCCTATACTGTGTAATACTGTCTGCTGACCCGTGTATCTAATCCTATACTGTGTGATACTGTCTGCTGACCCATGTATCTAATCCTATACTGTGTGATACTGTATGCTGACCCGTGTATCTAATCATATACTGTGTGATACTGTCTGTTGACCCATGTATCTAATCCTATACTGTGTGATACAGGCTGCTGACCCGTGTATCTAATCCTATACTATGTGATACTGTCTGTTGAGCAGTGTATCTAATCATATCCTGTGTGTTACTGTCTGCTGAGCCATGTATCTATGTGATACTGTATACTTAGCCATGTATCTAATCCTCTCCTGTGTGGTACTGACTGCAGAGCCGTGTATCTAATCCTATCCTGTGTGATACTGTGCTGAGCCATGTATCTAATCCTATCCTGTGTGATACTGTGCTGAGCCGTGTATCTAATCCTATCCTGTGTGATACTGTGCTGAGCTGTGTATCTAATCCTATCTTGTGTGATACTGTGCTGAGCCGTGTATCTAATCCTATTCTGTGTGAGACTGTCTGTTGAGCCGTGTATCTAATCCTCTCTTATGCACTCCTCTCCCCCTGCATGTCTTTCCCCATTGCACACACAGCTCAGTGCGTGCGATAACAGGAGCTGCGGGGGTCATGCTGTATTATGGAATTATGTGTGATCTAAATGCCGGTAATATATGTGATCTGTATGGTGGTATTATGTTTGATCAGTAGTGTTGAGCGATACCGTCCGATACTTGAAAGTATCGGTATCGGATAGTATCGGCCGATACCCGAAAAATATCGGATATCGCCGATACCGATATCCGATACCAATACAAGTCAATGGGACATCAAGTATCGGAATGTATCCTCATGGATCCCAGGGTCTGAAGGAGAGGAAACTCTCCTTCAGGCCCTGGGATCCATATTAAAGTGTAAAATAAAGAATTAAAATAAAAAATATTGTTATATTCACCTCTCCGGCGGCCCCTGGACATCAGCGGGAGGATCCGGCGTCCGGCACGGCTTCTTTCTTCAAAATGCGCGCCTTCAGGACCTGTGGAATGACGTCCCGGCTTCTGATTGGTCGCGTGCCGCCCATGTGACCGCCACGCGACCAATCAGAAGCCGCGACGTCATTCCTCAGGTCCTAAAAGGCGCTCATTCTAGGACTTTAGCTGAGGAATGACGTCGCGGCTTCTGATTGGTCGCGTGGCGGTCACATGGGCGGCACGCGACCAATCAGAAGCCGGGACGTCATTCCACAGGTCCTGAAGGCGCGCATTTTGAAGAAAGAAGCCGTGCCGGACGCCGGATCCTCCCGCTGATGTCCAGGGGCCGCCGGAGAGGTGAATATAACAATATTTTTTATTTTAATTCTTTATTTTACACTTCCGATACCGATACCCGATATCACAAAAATATCGGATCTCGGTATCGGAATTCCGATACCGCAAGTATCGGCCGATACCCGATACTTGCGGTATCGGAATGCTCAACACTATTGATCAGTATTGTGGAATGATGTAAAAGCTATACGATGGTATTATATGAGAACTATATTGTGATCTATGTGGCAGTATTATGTGAGAGTTATATGGCGATATTGTGTGCGATCTATATGGCGGTATTATGTGAGACGTATGTGGCGGTATTATGTGTGATCTATATGGCAGTATTATATGAGAACTATATGGTGGCATCATGTGAGAACTATATGGTGGTATTATATGAGATCTATATGGCTGTATTATGTGAGATCTATAAGGCGGTATTATGTGAGAAGTATATAGTGGTATGTGAGTACACTATGGTGGCATTATGTGTGATCTATATGGTGGTAGTATGTGAGAACTATTTGACTGTGTATTGTGTGATCTATTTGATGGTATTATGTGTTAGGGCTGGCGGAACGCACCGAGTATATTTAGATATTATTATTGGTGCTTTCGCAGCCCGGGGTCCACAGTGCAGGAGACCAACCTGCTGCTTGCAAATGGTGGCACAATATGGCGGTAGAAGCGAACTCTGTTACTTCACAGAGTCGCACAGAAAGGAAAACGCTGTGCCCTGTTAGCTTCACAGGGGAACACAGCTGCCTAACAGAGCAAAAGCAATCAGTGGTCAGGGAGTAGCAAGCACACAGACACCACCTCTCCGGTGGAGCCAGAATTCTAATGGCTTTACGCCAACCCTAAATTCACCATACAAACTCCCCACCAGAGGTGTTGGTATTCTAGTGGCTTATTTCAGCCGGACCCTGACCACAAGCAGACAAGACCACTGAGTAGCTAAAGCTCATAACATAAGCTGATACTAGCGCATGGCCGTGCGGCCATGCAAACCTTTTAGAGCTACAGCAACTTCAGGACCTTCCTAGAGGACCAATGGGAGCTGTTACAGTACCTGAGCAACTTCAGGACCTTCCTAGAGGACTAATGAGAGCTGCCACAGTACCTGAGCATGTGACCCCCGACCTCCAATGAGAGGTCATACCCTGGGCACGCTCAGAAGGGGAAAAGCGGGACTTAGTCCCAGAGACGTCTGCTCGACGCTGACCAGTACTGGCTACAATGGCTGAGCCTGGAAAGGCAGCAGTAACCATCCTCACAGTATCAGGCTGAGCCAGACGCTTGGACCGACGTCTCCGCTGAGCAGGTTCTACTGCGGCTGGCGAAAAATGGGAGACTGCAGTGAAGATGGCCCGAGATTCCTCCTGTGCAGAGGATGGAACTCGACCCCTAACATTATGTGTGATCTATATGGTGGCATTATGTGAGAACACTATGGCGTTATTATTTGCGATCTATATAATGGTACAGTTGTGGCCAAAAGTATTGACACCCCTGCAATTCTGTCAGGTAATACTCAGTTTCTTCCTGAAAATGATAGCAATCACAATTTTTTTGGTATTATTATCTTCATTTAATTTGTATTAAATGAAAAAACACAAAAGAGAATGAAGCAAAAAGCAAAACATTGATCATTTCACACAAAACTCCAAAAATGGTCCAGACAAAAGTATTGGCACCCTCAGCCTAATACTTGGTTGCACAACCTTTAGCCAGAATAACTGCGACCAACCGCTTCCAGTAACCATCAATGAGTTTCTTTCAATGTTCTGCTGGAATTTTAGACCATTCTTTTTTGGCAAACTGATCCAGGTCCCTGATATTTGAAGGGTGCCTTCTCCAAAATGCCATTTTTAGATCTCTCCACAGGTGATCTATGGGATTCTGGTCTGTACTCATAGCTGGCCACCTTAGAAGTCTCCAGTGCTTTCTCTCAAACCATTTTCTAGTGCTTTGTGAAGTTTTTTTGGGGGTCATTGTCCTGCTGGAAGACCCATGACCTCTGAGGGAGACCCAGCTTTCTCACACTAGGCCCTACATTATGCTGCAAAATTTGCTGGTAGTCTTCAGTAGGGTTGAGCGAAACGGATCGTTCATTTTCAAAAGTCGCCGACTTTTGACAAAGTCGGGTTTCATGAAACCCGACCCGATCCCTGTGTGGGGTCGGCCATGCGGTACGCGACTTTCGCGCCAAAGTCGCGTTTCGTATGACGCGCTTGGCGCCATTTTTTTCAGCCAATGAAGGGGCGTGGGAGAGAGAGAGAGAGAGAGAGAGAGAGAGAGAGAGAAAAAAAAAAAAAAAAAAAAATATCCCATTGCCTTTGCATTGGGTTTCGTGTTTCGGTCGATCCTCGACTTTTCGCCATAATCGGCCGATTATACTCGACTCGACTTTTGCGATAGTCGGGTTTCGCGAAACCCGGCTCGACCCTAAAAAAGTCAAGGTCGCTCAACCCTAGTCTTCAGACTTCATAATGCCATGCACACGTTCAAGCAGTTCAGTGCCAGAGGCAGCAAAGCAACTCCAAAACATCAGGGAACCTCTGCCATGTTTGACTGTAGGGACCGTGTTCTTTTCTTTGAATGCTCCTTTTTTTCTCCTGTAAACTCTATGTTGATGTCTTTGCCCCAAAATCTCTACTTTTGTCTCGTCTGACCAGAGAACATTGTTCCAAAACGTTTTAGGCTTTTTTAGGTAAGTTTTGGCAAACTCCAGCCTGGCTTTTTTTTATGTCTCGGGGTAAGAAGAGGGTTCTTCCTGGGTCTCCTACCATACAGTCCCTTTTCATTCAGATGCCGACAGATAGTACGGGTTGACACTGTTGTACCCTCGGACTGCAGGGCAGTTGGAACTTGTTTGGATGTTAGTCGAGGTTCTTTATCTAACATCTGCACAATCTTGCGTTGAAATCTCTTGTCAATTTTTCTTTTCCGTCCACATCTAGGAAGGTTAGCCACAGTGCCATGGGCTTTAAACTTCTTGATGACACTGCACACGGTAGACACAGGAACATTCAGGTCTTTGTAGATGGACTTGTAGCCTTGAGATTGCTCATGCTTCCTCACAATTTGGTTTCTCAAGTCCTCAGACAGTTCTTTGGTCTTCTTTCTTTTCTGCATGCGCAATGTGGTACACACAAGGACACAGGACAGAGGATGAGTCAACTTTAATCCATGTCAACTGGCTCCAAGTGTGATTTAGTTATTGCCAACACCTATTAGGTGCCACAGGTAAGTTACAGGTGCTGTTAATTACACAAATTAGAGAAGCATCACATGATTTTTCGAACAGTGCCAATACTTTTGTCCACCCCCTTTTTTATGTTTGGTGTGGAATTATATCCAATTTGGATTTAGGACAATTCTTTTTGTGTTTTTTCATTTAAGACAAATTAAATGAAGATAATAATAACAAAGAATTTGTGTTTGCAATCATTTTCAGGAAGAAACTGAGTATTATCTGACAGAATTGCAGGGGTGTCAATACTTTTGGCCACAACTGTATGTGAGAACTATAGGACATTATTATGTGTGATATGTATGTTGGTATTATGTGAGAACTAAGGACAGTATTATGTGTGATCTGTATGACAGTATTATGTGAGAACACTATGGCAGTATTATCTTCATAAAGGGGACCCATTCTGGGGTTGTTCTGGTTGAGCAGCTGTACACGGGTCAGGGTAATAGAGGGGGCAGTATGACCTCCAGTTAGGTGCAGTCAGGGGAGGGCTGGTGAGGCAGCTGAAGAGAGGGGTCTCATTTTCATTGGTACTATATGGCTACATTTCCCCTCAGCCAGCTTCACAGCGTAACCCCAGACTGCGCCTGTCACCTCGCTTTCACACATTCACACATTGTCAGGACAGGAGGCGAATGGGGTCTTTGCATGCAAAGTCTGGATCAGAACAGACCAAATCCGCAGAAATGTTTCCTGGATTTCTGTGGAGCAGACAAACAGATGGTCCATCTATGTATATAAAAGACAGCTTCCATGTACAATCCCTGGCTGCTCTGCGCACCGAACAGGATGCCCCCCATAGACCAGCACACTGCTCTCTTGAAATATTCTGTGTTGCTGTCACCCTGCTCCCTCCACCATATATCTCCCAGAATCCTTGCTGCCTGCCATCCTCGGTGACTGTCTACTTGTCAGTATAACTTTGCAATCACCAACAAAATGGCTGCTCACTGTGTTCCTGAATATCATTCTCTCTTATCCCTTAGCAAACACCCAGAAGGGGAGGAGAGGAGTGACATCACACCCATGTCAGCAGACTCCGCCCATAATTACTGCAGTGCAGTAATGTGAGCTAGTTGTACACTAGGTTTCTGTCCAATTTCAGTAGCTGCTCCCCCTAGTGTTTCAAAGTGGAAAGGCCAAACTTTTTCAAATTATTTTTTATATTTTACTAAATTATAAACAAATGATAATATTTTTTAAGAAAATGTAAACATTAATTATTTACATTTTTTCAATTGCTGTAAAAAAAATTTTTGATGGCACCTTCCCTTTAATAAATGAAGGTCAGTCAGTCTGAAAAATTGGGAAAACTTTGAAAGTGTCCCCAAGTGCAGTGGCAAAAACCATCAAGCGCTACAAAGAAACTGGCTCACATGAGGACCGCCCCAGGAAAGGAAGATCAAGAGTCACCCCTGCTTCTGAGGATAAGTTTATCCGAGTCACCAGACTCAGAAATCGCAGGTCAACAGAAGCTCAGATTAGAGACCAGATCAATGCCACACCAAGGTGTTGGCTGTTTATTTCGCCAGATAGGGCTTTCACCATGTCATTATCTTGGCACTCGTAGCGATTCTCATCAGTTTATAATCGTTTGAGATGCTGTTTTGCACTTATTATAAATAGATCTGATGGGTACTATAGGTGTGTGGCTATGTGTTTAGGTGTTACAGTCTTGGCTAATTTTATGGTGCAGCTTTCCTTGCCAGCTGTTATTGATTTCATTGATATTTATTGATTAATCTATATGTGCTAGTCTGTAGGTGGATGTTCCCCTCTGATTTGGGGCTATTGTCAGTGTTAAAATATTCTTTAAGTGGTTATTTGGATCGTTTATATATTTCTAATAAATGTTACATTTTAAGTGACTTCATAATTGGTGAGCTTCATTGACTTGACTATTTATTAGTGGCTACTCTAGTGTTATATGTCTTGAGAAGTACCAATATCTTTGCAGTGTGGGACGCCTTAGTGATTTATACACATAGTCACATTGTAAGAAAACACAGACAACCAGAAAAAAGTCCTTTAATGAAAGAATGGCACAGACTCCTTTAATATTGTTAATTAAATCTAACCTACAAACTTACCCATTCCCCCGATGCCCTCGTCAACTGCAAAAAAAGGTAAAAAAAAAAAAAAACAACAGTATTCCTCACCTTTCCGCAAAGATGCTTTTAATCCATTTGTTCCACGACGGGTCCAGCTCTGCTATATCTAGATGGCAGGCTGCATGATCTGACCATGCAGCCTGTCACCCAGTAGACACACTGAGCACCATGTGCTCAGTGTCTCTGGGTGAACTGATATTCCCTGTCTGAGGCCACTGCGAGTGTGAGAAAGTTCTCCTGCTCAAGGTGCCATCTGACAGGTCCCGGGAGTTCACAGCCAGTGAACTCACTTCACCTATGTGTCATCGGCGTGCGTGTCATGGGAATTATAGCTTCAGTCCTAGTAGTGAGAGATAGGGGAAGTGCCAGCAGCAGTGTCAGACTCATTGTGATTCATTAGTAAATCTGAATTACAATTATACATTTATTTCTTCCTTCTTAATGCAATAGAAAGCAGACACAAGGCAGCACATATAGTGTTTATAGAAAAAAAATGTCTGAAATGAGTGTCACACCATGTGCTTGCTTGTCACAAATCCAACATATGCTGCTGGAGAGATCAGCACAAATAGGGTCTTATCCAATGCAGAATATATCAATATGATCAGATAAAACTCACCAAATGGAGCTATTATTATAGCATGTAGAAATATCCGTTGCAGCAGATCTATGGGTCAGCAAGTGACCATGTTGTAGATAAATGAAGGGGTTAATGTATTTCCTGTATTAAATGTATTAATTGTATTTGTGTGGTATTTCCTGATGAAGAAGTCACTTGGACTTTGAAACCCATTGAAAAAAAACGGCCATTTTCTATGTGAAGCACGTCTGGACCCTCAATATTCAGCAGTGCGGATGATATTCACATCAACCCGTTCATTTATTTGCTTGTCACAAATGATAGTACTGAGTTTTTTCATTTGTGGTGCAACCATTTTTGTAAGGCTGGTTTCACACTTGTGTGAGGCAGAGCTGTGGAGGGCTGCGTAGTTCTTCCGCTAAGCCCCGCCCACTGCTGCACCTCTTCCATTCAGCTCCACCTACGTCAGCAAGCATCCTGTGTACCTATCTTTAACATTGGGTAAGCAGGCCATGCAAATGTATGCGGATACCTCCTCATGCGTCGTTTTGACGCTGCGCCGACTGCAACAAATGCATTGCATTGCAGGACCTAAAGTATTCATATTTACGACCACTAGCAAGTAGCCGTCACTATATCAGTGGTCGTAATCATAGATATCTAAGGCCCTACAATGACTGCACATGAGGGAAGAGAGATAACGAATCAGAAGAACTATACTACATTTCTAATTGGAGGTATTTGCTAATATTATCATTATTAGAGATGGGTAGACACCTAGATCTTCGGGTCCAGCGGGTTAGGCTGAATAGTTACAAAAAGTTCAGATTCGGGTAGAGGTACAGAGCAGTGCCTGGACCAGAACCCAGAACCCAGAACCCATTCACTTGAATGGGGCGCCCAAACATCCAGTGTTTGCCACGCTGTCATGTGCATGACAGTGCGTAAAACATTGATTCTGAAATCATCCCCGCTGGTCGAAGAGCCGCGGTTCCCAAGCTGTCAAAAGAGCATGAGCGCTCAGCTGTAATCGGAGGTATAAAGTTTACCTCCGGTCACTGGTGTCAGTGGATGGGACCACAGCTCCCATCATCCGACACCTGCTGCCGCTAATAATAGCGGAAGCAGTAATGGCTGATGGGTGTATTCATTAGCCAGCTCCTGCGCTGTAAATAAATAATTTAAAAAGCGGCATGGGATTTCCCTCATGTTTGGCAACCAGCCTTGCTAAAGCAGACAGCTGGGGACTGGTATTCCCAGGCTGGTAATGGGCCATGGATATTGCCCCCCAGTCTAAAAATAGCAGCCCGCAGCTGCCCAGAGAAGGCACATAAATTGGATGCGACAATTCTGGCGCTTTGCCCAGCTCTTCCCACTTGCCCTGTAGCGGTGGCAAGTGGGGTTCATATTTGTGGGGTTGATCTCACCTTTGTATTGTCTGGTGACATCAAGCCCACGGCTTAGTAATAGAGAGGCGTCTGCAAGACACCTACCCATTACTAATCCTATAGTTGTATTGTAAATAAAGACACAGCCAGAATAAGGTCATTTATTACAAATAAAACAAAGCAAACTTTTCCATTTTCATTTAAAAATAACAAACACAGTTATACTCACCAAATGCCTATTCCACTGAAAACCTCGTTCTCCTGTAATAAACCAAAAGTAAAAAACAACAAAATCCCTCACCAGTCTGTTGTTCTGTCCAACGCCGTAAAACATGTCTGGAGGAAAAACAGTTTTCAAGCTGGACGGTGCAAAGATGCGACCGTCCAGGCTGAGTACCACTGGTGAATGAGCTGCTGCGAGAGCAGCCTCAGAGACTGGCGGTGACATCATCGAGGTTACCTCCTGTCACTGAGGCTGCGTTCCCAAATGGGCTAAACTGCAGTAGCCTCGGTGAGATCCCCACAAGCACCGTGAGAGTTTTTCGACATCTAATCAACTAATAAAATTTTGTGTACTTTGCTGAATGCTTAGCAGGCAGATTTATAATTGTATGCATTCTTATTTATATCATTGATTAATGTGACTCTAGAAATGGACTTTACCTCTATTGTCTTGTAATGGGCAAGTAAAGGCAACAGTGGAAGTTAATTTTCTTTACATATACTACAATGTTGTCCAAAGCAAATGCGGTTTGGAACCCCTTAAAAAAAGCTATCATCTCTTTAAAAAAGTACATTTTTCCTATTAATACAAGGTAGTGGTATCTGACAGTTTCTTCTACCTCCAGGCTGTGGAGTGAGCTGCATAGAGCAGGCTCCAGCTACTACCTGCAGGGTGTTTTAGTCGATTTGCATTCGTATCTTTGTAATAGATATTGAGTGAAAGCACCAGGTTTGTTCTTGGAGCACTTGTGATAAATGCTAGCAATTCCTGGCCAGTATAATAACACCTCTCAAAAACACAGCACGACTTCTGCTCCCGTACGTCTCACACAAAACAGCTCAGAATTAAAATGCAGAACCTATTTTGCCCTCAAGTAGATCATGTCAAAATAAAGTATTAGATTGTTGTAATGCATAGAAGAATACAATTTCAACACAAAAATTTACATTTAAATTCTTCTTTCTGTCCGCAGGCAAAATGGAGTGGAGGATGAACAGTGATATTTAATAAGTAGGGAATGAGTATTTGTGGCTGTATAATCCCTTACCAGATTAATTAAGGGAAGACTTATGGAATCTGTTACTTTTTTTTTTTTTTAATTCAGCAGGTTAAGTGGCTGTGTAACCGTCGTATAATATCTAAGTGACTCTCATTTTGTTGTTTAACGGTTTGAGAATGCCATAAGTTGTCTGGAACCGGGCCTATTGTGCCTAATTTTTTTCTGCAATATTTATTTTATTTGTGGCGCATAGAAGACGCACGTTGATGCTAGAATGTAATGGTCAATTGGATGCACTACATGTCTTGTAATTAAAGAGATAAAAATATGGTGAATGTAAAACAGCTCGAAGCTCTGGTAATATAAGTGAATATGTATTAATCCACTTCAAAGCCAGTGATGTATATTATGATTATACCCAAGCAGATAGAATGTCTACTATTCTTATGGGTCCATATTTTTTCAAGAAGTAAACCATCTTTGAAAATCAAGGCATGAGGACCAGAAACATTAGATTTCATAAATCATGCATTTTATCTGTTCAGAATACCATTTTGTTATAGCAGCAATTATAGATAACATTTTTTAGATTGTCTAGGTATTTTTTGTTACTGCCATGTTAAAATAAGTGTATCTAATGGAATAGCGTCTAAGGGGTATCGTTTCTCCTTATGGAGAGTGACATACCATCTCTGGCTTGTCAAGGTAAAGAGGCTTATTCGCCATGCAATGCTCCTCTGGGAAATATAATATGCAAATTGCCTCTCCTGAGAAAAAGAGGACTTAACTCTATAGTGCCACCTGTTGGAAGTAGCGATCCTACAAGTCACAATCAACTCTTTAACGAGTCGTGCAATATGACTTAGGATAAAAGCCAAATTAGTATCTCAATTCGCAGACACGGTGTTTCAGGCTGTTGGCCCTCGTCAGTGACTTGTGACTTGTGTGACGTGTGACGTGTGACTTGTAGGATCGCTACTTCCAACAGGTGGCGCTATAGAGTTAAGTCCTCTTTTTCTCAGAAGAGGCAATTTACATATTATATTTCCCAGAGGAGCATTGCATGGCGAATAAGCCTCCTTACCTTGACAAGCCAGAGCTGGTATGTCACTCTCCATGAGGAGAAACGATACCCCTTAGACCCCAGTCCAGAGCCTCTCACCTAGCCAAATTAGTTCTCATGCTTCGCACTGACGAGGGCCAACAGCCCGAAACACCGTGTCTGCGAATTGAGATACTAATTTGGCTTTTATCCTAAGTCATATTGCATGACTCGTTAAAGAGTTGATTGTGACTTGTAGGATCTCTACTTCCAACAGGTGGCGCTATAGAGTTAAGTCCTCTTTTTCTCAGAAGAGGCAATTTGCATCTAATGGAATAGTATTTTTCCTTGGGGAGACCATCAGTTGGTGTTGTGAGCCTTAAAAGCCGGGCAATGCTCCCTAGAAAAGGGGGTATGCAATTGGCTCTCCTGCTGAAGAAGTAAATTGACTTTTTAGTGTCACTTTTGGAGGTATCTACCCTATAAATCAATGTTTGACTATTTAATGAGTCTTGCAAATTGGGATGTTAGCCAACCAGAAAAAGACACCCATTTGCAAACAGCTGTTCCAGGGTTCTTACCACTAGTCAGTGCAGAGCAGGTTACTGGTTGGCTTGATGGGAGATTATTGATGTAGGGCTGGATGGGGAAAATGTTTCTCCTTGTGGAGGTTCAAGAAAAAGCTGTCTGTAGATTCTGTCACTTCCTTTTTGTAGAAGACTCTGGTTGGCTTAAATCCTTATGTATAATACTGTAAAAGACACATTGAAGGCTTGAACATTGACTAATAGGATAACTTTCTTGTGTGTACTGGGGCTTTGTGGGGTCTCAGAAGATTACAGAATACCTTAAATGAAAACATCTTTGCAAAGTTAACTCCTGATTTGTCATAGGATCATCTAAGAAGATCATCTGTAATTTTAGACTACCACTAATTTCCAGAATTGAGTGATCTAAACCCTTTGAGATTGCTCATAGATTCAGGCTGACACTTGAAGATAGAGTTAAGCAAACAGATTCAGGCTGCCTTGGTCAATCATCCAGTTTGGTCCTCCATGGCAGTTGTATTAGTCAGTCTCCACTTCTATGGATCGGCATCCTGGGTAAATTTGGCATTTACTAGGTCTCATGCATCATAGCGTTGCTGGGCCCATAAATTTCAAGGATGGAACGCCAAAAAAGTGACCATATTGGACACTGGATCAGGTCAGCGTAAATATTTTTGCTCAACAATGCATGGGGATCTTCAAGTGTTTAATTTCAAAATATCTGAAGATCATTTTGACTGGACTTCTACTTTAAGGTAGAACATAACTAAAGATCCAAATAACTCTTCTGCTTTCTTTTAGAATGTAGTAATGATCTTACTTTTTATTATCACGTTTCTATGATATCCATACAAGGCAAATACAAGGAAATCAAAGTTGTCTAACTTTTTGGCATGGAAGGTGAGGGAATAAAGTGAATAGCAAGATGTGATTTTTGTGATTACTGCACACATTGCCATCAAGAAGAGCCACTGTTCAGCTTCCTGTAAGTATTATATTATAGTCAATTATACATTTGTCTAGACTTCTACAGTGGGTACGGAAAGCATTCAGACCCCTTTAAATTTTTCACTCTTTGTTTCATTGCAGCCATTTGGTAAATAAAAAAAAATCATATTAATGTACACTCTGCACCCCATCTTAACCCCTTAATGACAGCCAATACGTCTTTTAACTGACCTGAGATATAAGAGAATAGCCTCCCCATACAGGTGACAATCCAGCAGCTGTCGACTATAACTGACAACTTGCTGCATCAGCCACGATCAGTGATTGCACCGTCCAACTCTGTTTAACCCCTTAGATGCTGCTGTCAATAGTGACTACATCATTATAAATGGTTAACAGAGTGTGAGGGCTCCCTCTTTATCCAAATTGGTGTCCTCAGATCATGATTGTATGGTCCTGATGTTTGCCATGGCAGTTCATGACCAAATAGCGGAGTCTGACTGCTATAGTAATCTGTTCAGAAGTTACCAACATTTAGGTGGTAAAAATACACATTTTCATTTCTGTCATACCACTTAGCATTAATTCCTGTAAAGCACCTGAAGGGTTAATAAACTACCTGACTGCAGTTTTCAATATGTCAGGGGGTACTGTTTTTAAAATGGCATCACGTTTGGGGTTTCCCAATATATGAGACCCCTAAAGTCACTTCAAACATGGATAAGTCCCTAAAAAAATAAATTTTGTAAATTTCCTTGAAAAATATTAAAAATTGCTGCTACATTTTTAAACCTTCTAAAATGCTAACAAAATAAAATAACATTTTACAAATGGTGCTGATGTAAATCCGACATGTGGGAAATGTTATTTGTTAATGGTTTGCTGTGGTATGACTATCTGGATTAAAGGGATAATCATTCAAATATAGAAAATTGCTAATTTTTTTACATTTTTCTCCAATTTTTTATATTTTTTATAAATAAACACAAAACATATTGACCTAAATTTACCATTATCATAAAGTATAATGTTTCATGAAAAAACAATCTAAAAAATCAGTGGGATTTGTTGAAGGGTTGCAGAGTTATTACCACATAAAGTGACACTGTTCAGATTTCAAAAATTTGGCTCCGTCACTAAGTTAACTAAAAAAAAAACCAGAAATGTAGAAATTTTTACAAATTTCATAAAAAAGGATAACTGAAATATCACATAGCTATAAGTATTGAGACCCTTTGCTCAGACACACATATTTCAGTCACATGCTGTCCATTTCCTTGTGATCCTCCTTAAGATGGTACTCCTCCTTCATTGGAGTGCAGCTGTGTTTAATTAAACTGATAGGACTTGATTTGGGAAGGCACACACCTGTCTATATAAGACCTCACAGCTCACAGTGCATGTCAGATCAAATGAGAATCAAGAGGTCAAAGGAACTGGCCAAGGAGCTCAGAGACAGAATTGAGGCAGGGTACAGATCTGGCCAAGGTTGCAACAGAATTTCTGCAGTACTCAAGGTTCTTAAGAGCACAGTGACCACCATAATTCTTAAATGGAAAAAGTTCGGGACCACCAGAAATCTTCCTAGACCTCGCCATCCAGCCAAACTGACCAATCGTGGGAGAAAAGCCTTGGTGAGAGAGGAAAAAAAAAAACCCCAAGATCACTGTGGCTGAGCTCCAGAGATGCAGTAGGAAGATGGGAGAAAGTTCCACAAAGTCAACTATCATTGCAGCCTTCCACCAGTTGGGCCTTTATGGCAGAGTGGCCCGACGGAAGCCTCTCCTCAGTGCAAAACATATGAAAACCCGGATAGATCTTGCTAAAAAAAAATATGAAGGACTCCAAAAATCCAAAATAAGATTCACTGGTCTGGAGAGATGAAGATAGACCATTTTCGTGATAATTCTAAGCGGTATGTGTGGAGAAAACAAGGCACTGCTCATCATCTGCCCAATACAATCCCAACAGTGAAACATGGTGGTGACAGCATCATGCTATGGGGGTGTTTTTCAGCTGCAGAGACAAGACAACTGGTTGTCATTGAAGAAAACATGAATGCGGCCAAGTACAGAGATATCCTGGATGAAACCTTCTTCCAGAGTGCTCTGGACCTCAGACTTGGCCTAAGGTTCACCTTCCAACAAGATAATGACCCAAAGCACACAGCTAAAATAACAAAGCTGTGACTTCAGCTAACTCTGTGACCAATCTTTACTGGCCTAGCCAGAGCCCTGACCTAAACCCAATTGCGCATCTCTGGAGAAACCTGAAAATGGCTGTCCGCCAACATTCACCATCCAACCTGACTGAACTGGAGAGGATCTGCAAGGAAGAATGGCAGAGGATCCCCAAATCCAGGTGTGAAAAACTTGTTGCATCATTCCCCAAGAAGAGTCATGGCTGTACTAACTCAAAAGGTGCTTCTACTCAATGCTGAGCAAAGGGTCTGAATACTTCTGACCATTAGTGTTGAGCATTCCAATACCGCAAGTATCGGGTATCGGCCGATATTTGCGGTATCGAAATCCCGATACCGAGTTCCGAAATTTTTGTGATATCGGGAATTGGTTTCGGGATTAAGATTCATGTGTAAAATAAAGAATAAAAATAAAAAATATTGATATACTTACCCTCGGACGCGCCCTGGTTGTCACCGCTGCAACCGCCATGCTTCCGTTCCTAAGAATGAGCGCGTTAAGGATTTTCAATGACGTCGCGGCTTGTGATTGGTCGCTGAGCGGTCATGTGACCGCTCACGCGACCAATCACAAGCCACGACGTCATCGAAGGTCATTAACGCGCTCATTCCTAAGAATGAGCACGTTAAGGACCTTCGATGACGTAGCGGCTTGTGATTGGAGGTCCTTAACGCGCTTATTCTTAGAAAGGGAAGCATGGCGGTTGCAGCGGTGACAACCAGGGGGCGTCCGAGGGTAAGTATATCAATATTTTTTATTTTTATTCTTTATTTTACACATGAATATGGATCCCAGAGCCTGAAGTTTCCTCTCCTTCAGACCCTGGGAACCATAGAAAATACCTTCCGATATTTGTGTCCCATTGACTTGTATTGGTATCGGATATCGGTATCGGCGATATCCGATATTTTTCGGATATCGGCCGATACCATCCGATACTGATACTTTCAAATATCGGACGGTATCGCTCAACACTAATGACCATGTGATATTTCAGTTTTTCTTTTTAATAAATTTGCAAAAATGTCTACATTTCTGTCTTTTTTCGGTCAAGATGTGTACATGTGCAGAGTGTACATTAATCTGATAAAAAACTTTTTGAATTTACCAAATGGCTGCAATGAAACAAAGAGTAAAACATGTAAAGGGGTCTGAATACTTTCCGTTCCCACTGTATATTATATTATAATAAACTAGAAAGGGTGTTCATTGAATGATAAGATGTTGCCTTTGTCTGCACCAGGTGTATTGTGCCAACCACTTCTCTAAATGGTGTGGCGACTTACTCATGCACAGGTGCCCACCAGTAATTCACCTGTTCTCCTGGGAGCCAGTCCAAGCCAGGGTGGAGATCATGGTGAATAGTATTAATATAAACTTACTTCTGAAAGATAGTACATACCAAATTATACAGTACATAGTGCAACTAAAAATAAAAGAAGCTGTTGATCGACGATGGTATTTGTAAGCGCTAATGTAAGCAATTGAAAGAGAAAACTGGAGCAAGCATATTTATGCTGCTAATGTATGAAAGCTTAATTAATAGACAACACAAGGTGTTCAAAACAATGTTTCCAAAGGACAGATCTAGAATAAGGTCTTGATTATTGGACCACTATGGATAGATGTGTTCATTCTCAATCCCTTCTACATTTTCACTTTCTATTTTTCTGTCTTACACAAAGTTCCTAAGCTTCAGCTCCTTGTAAGTATATAATGGCCGCATAACAAGTATCTCTTTAGCATTGAGTATTCCCCTCATCATTTCAGATAAATGTTTTGCACCCCAAAGATTGATGACTCCATGCGACCTTCCCATCAACTAGCAAATGCCAGGAACCAGCCCAGAATGCACCATCTGTGAGGGGGCACAATTAAGACCATTCATTTCTAAACACGTTCATTCTCATATCCAATTAGCAAGAAAAATAATAGCTATTAAGTAGGTAAATCTGAAGAACTGGCTGTTCTGTTGATAAGATACCTTTGCAGTCAGTTATCTAAAAGAGCGACATATATTCTGGATTGTCTGTAATTAGGAATTAGTTAATTAGACAGCCTTAATCATTCATAATTAGCAATATTTATTTCTTTATTACCTATTTCAGTGACAAAGAAAAGCTTTACTTGAATCTACCTACCTAAGATATATTTTGTGATGGCTTACCTGTATGTCACGTTGTATTATAAGTAGGAGAAAGTAAAACCCAACAAAAAAAAGGGCAAGTATGTACCGTACGTCTGTGACCTTTATCCCACCCAATATTTAATTTAAAATGCTACAAAAAGCCATTATTAGAGAATTCATGGGCGCTTCCTGCATACTGTTCATCATTAAACTCAATAATAATGCAGTATCCCATAGGCTCCTCAGCTCCCTCTGTTGGTGGATGCAGGAAAACAGCATGTTATATTCTGAACCCATATGAAAATAATTTGTAACATAATTTTGTCTCCTTAAATACATCTACAGTAATGCTTTCCTGGAGCCAAAAACATAAAAAGTGGCGTACAACGGTCATATTGTAGTGTCACTACTCTTAGCAACTCCAACCACTGAGTCTCTTACTGCACTAACTCGCACAGATTTGCAGTAACTGGGCTACCACACGCATTTGATCTGTGACCTTAGTTGGCCTGCTTATCAACCTCTAATGTGTCAAATTAAAAAGACATACCAGCTGCCTAAAACATATCATGCACAGAGTGCCCCCTTAACATGTCACAAGAATCTAATGTCTCCAGATTTTTCACAGGTTCTTTGGAAGTTTGATGTATTTAAGAACATCAAATGTTATTCCCCTGCCTTCCTGAAGATATGCAGCTCATCCATGCATATCATGAAGAGCCATGTGATTTCAATGGGTACTATGCAGTGCCTAATTTCCTATACAGGAACATAAAGCAGATCTATTACCAGGTTTTAAATACCAAACTGAATACAATAAATAGATCTCCTAGACCTAGAGATGAGTGACTTTATTCTGCATTCTGGAAAATACAGATTTTTTGTAATTTGCTCCTCATGAATTCAGTAAAAAAGCCAGCATCTTGCTGAATAGGAGAGGGCCGCAAAAATAAAGGCCTGTACACATCCGGAAACCCAGGTGTAACTACAAAGCATTTCTTCTTAATGATGCCAGACATAAATTCAGTAGGCACAGAGAAATTGACTATTCTCTTTATGTTCACTATTAAGTCGATGTTTATTGTAACTTATTGTCTGCTATTTTTGCAAGGCAGGGTCATTGAACCATGGATGTTTGCTTAATATGTTGATTGACCATTGTGTAGGGGTTCTGTGGCTTTCTGACTTGCAAAACAGTGAAGAAAGAGCTATGCAGATTGATTAAATACTCAAAAAAGTGAGATAATCTCATCACACTTTCCTCTGAACCTCTGGATTATGGCTTGAAGGACAACAGTTGTGAACTATATAGAGGAGAGTCCAAAGACTTTACAAAACCACAGCCAGGAACATTCTGCAGGATGTCAGCTTAGGGGACTATGGCTCCAGCTGGAACAATACAGATCTGTTCTAGTGATCATTGCTAAACCCTCAGAAACATTTTAAATAATCCAGATTGGGACAATTAGGCCACATATCTCACTGCACTCGGTCAGCTTCATAAGTTTTTCATTACCTCCTCTCTGTGCTTGCCACAGGTGGGGTTAGCCAGTCCTGGAATCTCCAAAGTTGTAGCTGCTATTATCCTGGTGAGTCAGTGGAAGAGTGAAACTCTGCAATTTTTCACCATCTTGGGTATTTTGCTGGGACTTTTCTATGTGTTATTGTCTGTTTTGTGGTTTAATAAAAAATTACCATGCTGTTTTAACCTGACCCTGTGTTGTCTGAGTAGCATTATGCCAACAATAAAAGGAGAGCTGGCGTTCAGTAGGATAAGCCCTGATCAATGCGGTCAGTGGACTAGAGCATCCACTATGTCTCTACACTTGGTTGCAGCAGTGGGATACTATTCAGCCTGACCGATCCGGGGAGCTGCAGGGGACTGGTGTTCGTAAACACTGTCCAGGGGCTTCATAACCAGGTAGACATATAGACAGACTCAGTAGATCATAGGTGAGACATACACAGCACGATTCAGATGCTGCCATGTCCCACTCCACCAGCTTGGCCTTTGGAAGAGGACTGGCATGGATGTGTAGTCAGTCGCAACAAGAGACTACAACTACAGGAGATGTGCCAGCTTCGATGGATTGAATACCGAGCCACTGACACTCGGTTGGATTTTATCAAGGAATATGTCTGTTGGGATGCCCAGAACATCATGGAGAATGATGAAAACTCGGCAGAGATGGAACCAGAGGAATTCCCAGACCAAGGATCCAGTGGCGGTCAGGGATCACCCCAGTCGCCAGCAGCCAGAATTCAGGAGTTGTTGGTGTCATTGGGACCTGAAGCCTCTAATGGGTAAATGGCTTCTGTTATAGAATCAGTTTGGGGAGATCCAGTACTTCTGCCGCCAACGCTGTGAATTAGTTTGATGGGCCATGCACAGGATGCCGGGTCTCTTGGGCAACAGTACTGCCTAGACTATGGAATTATGAAGGACACTTTGTTGACTCTTTTTGTCATCATCCACAAGAGATAACGCACCAAGTTCTGGACAATGTCTCTCTAGACTGTCTTCTATGTAGAATTTGGCAGTCAACTCCGATAATATTGTAACCTGCTGGCTCGATGGTAGGACTGCCTACTCTGCTGCTGCCCTTTGGGACATGATTGTGCTCGAGTACCTTATGGAGAAAATGTCCACAGAAATTGATTGATTGGGCAATGAGTTTACAGCCAACCAACCCAACTACACCCAATATGCCTACCAACCCCAGAAGATTCCTCCACTAAAGAATCGAGTGGCCATCAATCACTCAAGCAGACTATCCCGCTTTCAGCAGAAAACCCACCATGCCAAAGGGTTCCCAAAAGTACCCGTGTTTTGACCAACCCATGGTGCTCTTATACATGTGGGCGCCTTGGACTGGTGGTCAAATTTGTCCCCAGGACCCCATGCCTGGAGCCCATCTGCCAGCCGAGCCAGTCAACATCTGCCAAAACTAGCCATGAGGGTTGCTACCCAAAGGATACACAGCAGCAGAGGAAGTGATATATCCCATCCATACTCTGCATTTGGTTGGCCACCTTACACCAGCCAATCTCCATCGCCGCATCTAGTGGGTCATGGTGATATCCACACTGAGGGACTTCAAGACACTGGGTCTTCCATCACTCTGGACAGCCCAGATATTATCCCACTAGAACACTATTTAACAGGCCACCAAGTGATTGGAGGTCAGCACTCGGACAGCCCTCTTGCATGTGTGCAGTTGACTTGGGGGAACCGACCAGGGAGAGTTTGAAGCTGGACTCATGGATGGCCTCCCCACAAATGTTATTTTAGGTAACAATCTAGGGTGAGGACTGCCCAGCCAATTTTTCACAGTCATCATGCGCAGCCAAGCCAAGCAACACTCTGATGTGGATCCTTCTGCCACCCATCCCAAGGATAAGCCACACTCAAAGTCTCCATCAGCCTCATTTGAGCCAGTGGCTGTGAGTACACCTGACAAGACTTTGGCCATTGACTGGGGGGAGATAGATGGCAAGGAGTTTAGGGAAGACCAACTCACTGAACCCACCATAAAGCTTGCCCGCCGTACGGCTGCTTGACCTGGGGAAAGAAATCAGGTGGAGAGGTATAGATGGGAGAATGGACAGTAAATCTGGGAAAAGCCCACATCCTGCCCAGAGAAACCCTGTCCATCAGCTTGTGGTACACCATCAGTACTGACCCCAACTACTGCGCTTGGTCCATAACGTCCCTGCAGCTGGGCACATGACGGTCAAAAAGACTTGGGCCCATCTGCTGCACATTTCTTTTGGCCAAGAGTCCCTCCAGAGGAATATTGAGGGAATACCTCAGTTTGTCAACGGATGGGGTAGAACCCTGTCGTGCCCACTCCAATTCATGCCCCTAATAGGTGAACTGTTCCAAATGGTTTCAATTGATTTATTGGCCCCTATCCTGTCTCCAGCCACTGGTTGACTGCCACCTGCTACCTGGAGGCCATTGACCAGTCATCCATATTTGCAGAGCATGTGGCTCAAGCTCTACTGGACATTTTTAGTTGAGTTGGGTTGGCGCTGGAGGTATTGACTGACCAGGGAACTCAGTTGCAAAGCGAGCTGATTCAGACCCTCTGGGAGAAACATGGGGTACACCCCATTTGCACCACCCCTTGCCACCAAAAATTAACAGATTGTGTGAGCATTTCAACTGAACACTCAAGCATCTCATTAGTCGGAGCCGGAGGGGGGAGGCTGGGAGAAAAATCTGCAGCAGCACCTGTTTGCATACCACGAGGTGCTGCGGGATTCTACCTGATTCTCTCGTTTTGAATTGCTGTATGACCGAGAAATACAAGGGCCTTTGGAGCTCGTACGAGAGAGTTTGGAGGACACTTAACCCCACAGAAGAGGTTCCTATTCTGAAGTATATCCAAAAGTTTAAGGAAAAGATGAGGTACCTTATTGCCATGGCCCCTGGGAATTTAGAAGTATCTCAGGAAAGGCAATGGGAGTGTTACAACCGTGCTGCCAGACTCCGAGAATTTACCTGTGAACAGAAGTTTCTAGTACTAGTACCAGTACGCAAAAAGAAGCTGCAAGCCATGTAAAGGAGTTTGTTCACCATCACCGGAAAATGCGGAGAGACTGACTATACCATGGCCTTGGATCGAGCAGGTGTATTTCAACAGACCTATCATGTCAACAGGCGAAAAGCTTGTGAAGAAAGGGAAGTTACCAACTTAGCAGTTTGTTGTCTCCCTTTAGATGACACATACATGGACCAGATCTCGGACTTATTGGTGGAATCCAAAATAGGAATGAGGGTATCAAATGTCCTAACGATAAAAAATATATATATGTCACTGTGCTATATGGCAATATACAGCATTTCGCACATAAAGGAAAATATATACACATATATAGTGAAAAATTAATGAAAATACAGCTGCTAGATGACTTGTGGTGTACCTGCAACTAGGGTTGAGCGAAACGGGTCGTTCATTTTCAAAAGTCGCCGACTTTTGGCAAAGTCGGGTTTCATGAAACCCGATCCGACCCCTGTGCGGGGTCGGCCATGCGGTACGCGACTTTCGCGCCAAAGTCGCGTTTCAATGACGCGAAAAGCGCCATTTCTCAGCCAATGAAGGTAAACGGAGAGTGTGGGCAGCGTGATGACATAGGTCCTGGTCCCCACCATCTTAGAGAAGGGCATTGCAGTGATTGGCTTGCTGTCTGCGGCGTCACAGGGGCTATAAAGGGGCGTTCCCGCCGACCGCCATGTTACTGCTGCTGATCTGAGCTTAGGGAGAGGTTGCTGCCGCTTCGTCAGAAGCAGGGATAGCGTTAGGCAGGGTCCATTAACCATTAAACCGCTTGTGCTGTAGCGATTTCCACTGCCCAACACCACCTTCGGTGTGCAGGGACAGTGGAAGCTACATTTTTTTTTTTCCCCTCAGCGCTGTAGCTCATTGGGCTGCCCTAGAAGGCTCCCTGATAACTGCATTGCTGTGTGTACGCCGCTGTGCAAACCAACTGCTTTTTTCAAAGCACAAATCCTCTTGTTCCTTCCTTTCTGCACAGCTATCTTTTTTGTTTGTCCACACTTTTTATTTAATTTGTGCATCAGTCCACTCCTTATTGCTGCCTGCCATACCTGGCTGAGATTACTGCAGGGAGATAGTAATTGTTGGACACTCCCTGTTTTTTTTTTTTTTTTTTTTTTGTGGGAGATTAAGATTGACATTTCTGCTAGAGTGCCATCCCTGTGTGTGCCATCTCTCACTCAGTGGGCCATAGAAAGCCTATTTATTTTTTTGCTTGATTTGGGTTATAAAATCTACCTGAAAAAATCACTACATCAATCAGTGGGAGAAAAATATTGGCCTCAGGGCTTGTGTGCCACTCTTGACTCCTGTGTGTGCCATCTCTCAGTCAGTGGGCCATAGAAAGCCTATTTATTTTTTTGCTTGATTTGGGTTCTAAAATCTACCTGAAAAAATCACTACATCAATCAGTGGGAGAAAAATATTGGCCTCAGGGCTTGTGTGCCACTCCTGACTCCTGTGTGCATCATCACTCACTCAGTGGGCCATAGAAAGCCTATTTTTTTTTTTTTGCTTTATTTGGGTTCTAAATTCTACCTGAAAAAATCAATAAATCAATCAGTGGGAGATTAATATTGGCCTTTGGGCTTGTGTGCCAGTCCTAAGCGTGCCATCTCTCTCTCTCAGATAGTGGGCCATAGAAAGCCTATTTATTATTTTTTTTATTGGGTTTAAAAATTTTCCCTGGAACAAAAAAAAAAAAGTGGGAGATTAATATTGGCCTCTGGGCTTGTGTGCCAGTCCTGAGCGTGCCATCTCTCTCACAAATAGTGGGCCATAGAAAGCCTATTTATTTTATTTTTTTGGGTTTTATAAATTCTCCCTGAAAAAAAAAGAGAGATTAATATTGGCCTTTGGGCTTGTGTGCCAGTCCTAAGCGTGCCATCTCTCTCTCTCAGATAGTGGGCCATAGAAAGCCTATTTATTATTTTTTTTATTGGGTTTATAAATTTTCCCTGGAACAAAAAAAAAAAAGTGGGAGATTAATATTGGCCTCTGGGCTTGTGTGCCAGTCCTGAGCGTGCCATCTCTCTCACAAATAGTGGGCCATAGAAAGCCTATTTATTTTTTTTTTTTTGGTTTTATAAATTCTCCCTGAAAAAAAAAAGGGAGATTAATATTGGCCTTTGGGCTTGTGTGCCAGTCCTAAGCGTGCCATCTCTCTCTCTCAGATAGTGGGCCATAGAAAGCCTATTTATTATTTTTTTTATTGGGTTTATAAATTTTCCCTGAAAAAAAATAAAAAGTGGGAGATTAATATTGGCCTCTGGGCTTGTGTGCCAGTCCTGAGCGTGCCATCTCTCTCACAAATAGTGGGCCATAGAAAGCCTATTTATGTTTTTGGTTGATTTGGGTTCTAAATTCTACCTGAAAAAATCAATAAATCAATCAGTGGGAGATAAATATTGGCCTCTGGGCTTGTGTGCCACTCCTGACTCCTGTGTGCGTCATCTCTCACTCAGTGGGCCATAGAAAGCCTATTTTTTGTTTTATTTGTTTTATAAATTCTCCCTGAAAAAATCATTTTTATTTTATTTGGTTTCTAAATTCTTCCTGAAAAAATCTTTTTTTTTTTTATTATTTTTTTTTTCTAAAGTCTCCCTGGAAAAAAAAAAAAAATCAAATCAGTGGGAGATTAATATTGCCCTTTCTGCTTGTGTGCCAGTCTTGACTCCTGGGTGTGCCATCTCTCTCTCTCTCCACTTGTGGGCCATAGAAAGCCTATTATTTTTTTAGCTTGATTTGGGTTCCAAAATCTACCTGAAAAAATCACTACATCAATCATTGGGAGAACAATATTGGCCTCTGGGCTTGTGTGCCACTCCTGACTCCTGTGTGCGTCATCTCTCACTCCGTGGGCCATAGAAAGCCTATTTTTTCTTTTATTTGTTTTCTAAATTCTCCCTGAAAAAATCATTTTATTTTATTTGGTTTCTAAATTCTTCCTGAAAAAATTATTTTATTCTATTTTTTTTTTCCTAAAGTCTCCCTGAAAAAAAAAAAAAAATCAAATCAGTGGGAGATTAATATTGCCCTTTCTGCTTGTGTGCCAGTCTTGACTCCTGGGTGTGCCATCTCTCTCTCTCTCTCTCCAATTGTGGGCCATAGAAAGCCTATTATTTTTTTAGCTTGATTTGGGTTCCAAAATCTACCTGAAAAAATCACTACATCAATCAGTGGGAGATAAATATTGGCCTCTGGGCTTGTGTGCCACTCCTGACTCCTGTGTGCGTCATCTCTCACTCAGTGGGCCATAGAAAGCCTTTTTTTGTTTTATTTGTTTTCTAAATTCTCCCTGAAAAAAATCATTTTATTTTATTTGGTTTCTAAATTCTTCCTGAAAAAATCATTTTATTCTATTATTTTTTTTTCCTAAAGTCTCCCTGAAAAAAAAAAAAAAAACAAATCAGTGGGAGATTAATATTGCCCTTTCTGCTTGTGTGCCAGTCTTGACTCCTGGGTGTGCCATCTCTCTCTCTCTCCACTTGTGGGCCATAGAAAGCCTATTATTTTTTTAGCTTGATTTGGGTTCCAAAATCTACCTGAAAAAATCACTACATCAATCATTGGGAGAACAATATTGGCCTCTGGGCTTGTGTGCCACTCCTGACTCCTGTGTGCGTCATCTCTCACTCCGTGGGCCATAGAAAGCCTATTTTTTCTTTTATTTGTTTTCTAAATTCTCCCTGAAAAAATCATTTTATTTTATTTGGTTTCTAAATTCTTCCTGAAAAAATTATTTTATTCTATTTTTTTTTTCCTAAAGTCTCCCTGAAAAAAAAAAAAAAATCAAATCAGTGGGAGATTAATATTGCCCTTTCTGCTTGTGTGCCAGTCTTGACTCCTGGGTGTGCCATCTCTCTCTCTCTCTCTCCAATTGTGGGCCATAGAAAGCCTATTATTTTTTTAGCTTGATTTGGGTTCCAAAATCTACCTGAAAAAATCACTACATCAATCAGTGGGAGATAAATATTGGCCTCTGGGCTTGTGTGCCACTCCTGACTCCTGTGTGCGTCATCTCTCACTCAGTGGGCCATAGAAAGCCTTTTTTTGTTTTATTTGTTTTCTAAATTCTCCCTGAAAAAAATCATTTTATTTTATTTGGTTTCTAAATTCTTCCTGAAAAAATCATTTTATTCTATTATTTTTTTTTCCTAAAGTCTCCCTGAAAAAAAAAAAAAAAACAAATCAGTGGGAGATTAATATTGCCCTTTCTGCTTGTGTGCCAGTCTTGACTCCTGGGTGTGCCATCTCTCTCTCTCTCTCTCCAATTGTGGGCCATAGAAAGCCTATTATTTTTTTAGCTTGATTTGGGTTCCAAAATCTACCTGAAAAAATCACTACATCAATCAGTGGGAGATAAATATTGGCCTCTGGGCTTGTGTGCCACTCCTGACTCCTGTGTGCGTCATCTCTCACTCAGTGGGCCATAGAAAGCCTTTTTTTGTTTTATTTGTTTTCTAAATTCTCCCTGAAAAAAATCATTTTATTTTATTTGGTTTCTAAATTCTTCCTGAAAAAATCATTTTATTCTATTATTTTTTTTTCCTAAAGTCTCCCTGAAAAAAAAAAAAAAACTAATCAGTGGGAGATTAATATTGCCCTTTCTGCTTGTGTGCCAGTCTTGACTCCTGGGTGTGCCATCTCTCTCTCTCTCTCCAATTGTGGGCCATAGAAAGCCTATTATTTTTTTAGCTTGATTTGGGTTCCAAAATCTACCTGAAAAAATCACTACGTCAATCAGTGGGAGATAAATATTGGCCTCTGGGCTTGTGTGCCACTCCTGACTCCTGTGTGCGTCATCTCTCACTCAGTGGGCCATAGAAAGCCTTTTTTTGTTTTATTTGTTTTCTAAATTCTCCCTGAAAAAATCATTTTGTTTTATTTGGTTTCTAAATTCTTCCTGAAAAAATCATTTTATTCTATTATTTTTTTTCCTAAAGTCTCCCTGAAAAAACAAAACAAAAACAAATCAGTGGGAGATTAATATTGCCCTTTCTGCTTGTGTGCCAGTCTTGACTCCTGGGTGTGCCATCTCTCTCTCTCTCTCTCCAATTGTGGGCCATAGAAAGCCTATTATTTTTTTAGCTTGATTTGGGTTCCAAAATCTACCTGAAAAAATCACTACATTAATCAGTGGGAGATAAATATTGGCCTCTGGGCTTGTGTGCCACTCCTGACTCCTGTGTGCGTCATCTCTCACTCAGTGGGCCATAGAAAGCCTTTTTTTGTTTTATTTGTTTTCTAAATTCTCCCTGAAAAAATCATTTTATTTTATTTGGTTTCTAAATTCTTCCTGAAAAAATCATTTTATTCTATTATTTTTTTTTCCTAAAGTCTCCCTGAAAAAAAAAAAAAAATCAAATCAGTGGGAGATTAATATTTACATTTGTGCTTCAGTGACAGTCCTGCGTGTGTGGCATCTCTCTCATTTGTTGCCACCAACAACAGAGTGTGTAACATTGTGCCTGATTTTCGTTGTGGTCTCACTCACCTGTAAAGGGGTAGCTAAATCATACTGAAGTTATAGCTCACCGTGTAAGTTGTGTGACAGCAACAAATACCGTTAGTTTGTTTACGTTTTTAAAACAATGAGGAAGTCTGGTGGAAGAGGTCGTGGCCGGGGGCGTTCATTGTCAGCTGGTAATGAGGGTAGTGGTAGTGGTGGAGCATCAGCTGGTCGTGGGAAAAAAAATATTGCACCTAAGTCTGGAGCTGTGGAGCCAGGTGTTCGTCGTCTGGCTACACAAGGCCTCGAACGCTCCCTTTTCTGGGAGTAGGAAAACCGCTTTTAAAGCCGGAGCAGCAAGAGCAAGTTTTGGCTTATCTTGCTGACTCAGCCTCTAGCTCTTTTGCCTCCTCTCGTGAAACTGGTAAATGTCAAAGCAGCGCGTCGTTAGTGGATGTTCACGGTCAGGGACAAGTCGCTTCCTTGTCCTCTTCAGCAAAAACAACAACAGAGAAGAATGCAGCAGGCGACACAACGGGTTACTCCATGGAGCTCTTTACACATACCGTCCCTGGCTTACAAAGTCAAGCAGTTAACAGTCCATGCCCATTACAAGTTGAATCTGACATGGAGTGCACTGATGCACAGCCACAGCCAGACTACTATGCTGGCCCTTTGACTCAGACCACAACATTGCCCTCGCAGGGTAATGACCAAGAATCAGACCCTGATGAGACTATGTTGCCCCATCACGAACGCTATACCACCGACCGACACGGTGACGCAGACGAAGTTGCACACGAGCTACAAGAAGAGGTAATAGATGACCCAGTTCTTGACCCCGATTGGCAGCCATTGGGGGAACAGGGTGCAGGCGGCAGCAGTTCTGAAGCGGAGGAGGAGGGGCCGCAGCAGGCATCAACATCGCAACAGGTTCCATCTGCCGGGCCCGTATCTTGCCCAAAACGCGTGGCAAAGCCAAAACCTGTTGGAGGACAGCGTGGCCATCCGGTTAAAGCTCAGTCTGCAATGCCTGAAAAGGTATCCGATGCTAGAAAGAGTGCAGTCTGGCATTTTTTTAAACAACATCCAATTGATCAGCGCAAAGTCATCTGTCAAAAATGTTCAACTACCTTAAGCAGAGGACAGAATCTGAAAAGTCTCAATACAAGTTGCATGCATAGACATTTAACCACCATGCATTTGCAAGCCTGGACTAACTACCAAACGTCCCATAAGGTTGTAGCACCCTCGGCCAATGAAGCTAGTCAGCAACGCAACATCCCTTCCGGCAGTGTAGGGCCACCATTTTCCGCACCACCTGCAGTATCTGTGCAGGTTTCTTTGCCAGGCCAAAGCAGTCAGGGTCAGGGAATCACCAGTTTCGTAGTAGGAAACACTGCATCTAGGGCACCGGCGGCAACAATACCATCTCCCACCGTCTCTCAGTCTGCCATGTCCACCGGCACCCCCGCTAGTTCCACGATCTCCAGCTCTCCAGTCCAGCTCACCCTACATGAGACTATGGTTAGAAAAAGGAAGTACTTAGCCTCGCATCCGCGTACACAGGGTTTGAACGCCCACATAGCTAGACTAATCTCGTTAGAGATGATGCCCTACCGGTTAGTTGAAAGCGAAGCTTTCAAAGCCCTGATGGACTACGCTGTACCACGCTACGAGCTACCCAGTCGACACTTTTTTTCCAGAAAAGCCATCCCAGCCCTCCACCAGCATGTTAAAGAGCGCATCGTCCATGCACTCAGGCAATCTGTGAGCACAAAGGTGCACCTGACAACAGATGCATGGACCAGTAGGCATGGCCAGGGACGTTACGTGTCCATCACGGCACACTGGGTGAATGTTGTGGATGCAGGGTCCACAGGGGACAGCAAGTTTGGGACAGTTCTGCCTAGCCCACGATCTAGGAAACAGTTGGCTGTAGCCGTTCGCACCCCCTCCTCCTCCTCTTCGTCCTCCTGCAGAAGCGAGAGCTCGTCCACAGACCGCAGTCGCACAACCACTCCATCCGCAGCTGCCACTGTTGCACACCAGGTCTCCCATTATGGGGCAGCTACTGGCAAACGTCAGCAGGCTGTATTGGCTATGAAGTGTTTTGGGCGAAAACAGACACACCGCGGAAGTTCTGTCCGAGTTCTTGCAGAAAGAAACGCAGTCGTGGCTGGGCACTGTAGATCTTGAGGCAGGCAAGGTAGTGAGTGATAACGGAAGGAATTTCATGGCTGCCATCTCCCTTTCCCAACTGAAACACATTCCTTGCCTGGCTCACACCTTAAACCTGGTGGTGCAGTGCTTCCTGAAAAGTTATCCGGGGTTATCCGACCTGCTCCTCAAAGTGCGTGGACTTTGCTCACATATCCGCCGTTCGCCCGTACACTCCAGCCGTATGCAGACCTGTCAGCGTTCTTCGAACCTTCCCCAGCATCACCTAATCATAGACGTTGCAACAAGGTGGAACTCAACACTGCACATGCTTCAGAGACTGTGCGAACAGAGGCGGGCTGTTATGTTTTTGTGGGAGGATACACATACACGGGCAGGCAGTAGGATGGCAGACATGGAGTTGTCAGGTGTGCAGTGGTCGAAGATTCAAGACATGTGTCAAGTCCTTCAGTGTTTTGAGCTATGCACATGGCTGGTTAGTGCAGACAACGCCATAATAAGCATTAGCATCCCCCTAATGCGTCTGCTGATGCAAAGTTTGACGCACATAAAGGATCAGGCGTCTGCAGCTGAGGAAGAGGAAAGCCTTGATGACAGTCAGCCATTGTCTGGCCAGGGCAGTGTACAGGACGAGTTAGCGGGCGAAGAGGAGGAGGAGGACGAGGAGGATGATGGGGATGATTATATTTTTAATGAGGAAGCTTTTCCGGGGCCACTGGAAATTGGTGGCGCGGCAAGGCCGGGTTCTGGTTTTTGGAGGGACACAAGTGACGTGGATTTGCCTGAAACTGCCCCTCAACCAAGCACAACCGCAGATTTGAGAACTGGAACTTTGGCCCACATGGCGGATTATGCCTTACGTATCCTCAAAAGGGACACACGCATAACTAAAATGATGAACGATGATGATTACTGGTTGGCCTGCCTCCTTGATCCTCGCTATAAAGGCAAATTGCAAAATATAATGCCACATGAGAACTTGGAACTAATATTAGCAACCAAACAATCAACTCTTGTTGACCGTTTGCTTCTGGCATTCCCTGCACACAGCGCCCGTGATCGTTCTCACACGAGCTGCAGGGGCCAGCAGACCAGAGGAGTTAGAGGGGCAGAAATCAGAAGTGGCATTGGCCAGAGGGGTTTTCTGACCAGGTTGTGGAGTGATTTTGCTATGACCGCAGACAGGACAGGTACTGCAGCATCAATTCAAAGTGACAGGAGACAACATTTGTCCAGTATGGTTACAAACTATTTTTCATCCCTTATCGATGTTCTCCCTCAACCGTCATTCCCATTTGATTACTGGGCATCAAAATTAGACACCTGGCCAGAATTGGCAGAATATGCATTGCAGGAGCTTGCTTGCCCGGCAGCTAGTGTCCTATCAGAAAGAGTATTCAGTGCTGCAGGTTCAATACTAACAGAAAAAAGGACTCGTCTGGCTACCCAAAATGTAGATGATCTAACCTTCATTAAAATGAACCACAACTGGATTTCGAAATCTTTTGCCCCACCTTGCCCGGCTGACACCTAGCTTTCCTATGAAAAGGTCTTGCCTGTGGACTATTCTGAATGCCTTTTCCAATCTCGTAATTTTCTGCACCTGATTGTCCAGCATACGACATGTTTACACCTCACTAAATGGCCAAACTCCCCACACGGGGCCGTGGTATCGACACTTGGCGACAGCACCCGTGAGAGTGCTGTTTGTCTGAAGAGGTGGGTGTGCCCGCTTTTGGTCGACGGCATTGCCACTGGGTCCCTCCTAGTACAATAAAGTGTCTCTGGCGGTGGTGGTGCGCACCCAACGTCAGACACACCGTTGTAATATGAGGGGCCCTGGGCCTGTACCGCCGGCCACAAGACAGTTCCCCCCCTCCAGCTCAAACAGTGCTCTACCACTTGCAAAATTATCTCACAGCTCCACCAATGTTTAGTCTATGCGCTGACATCCTTCAATGCCTGCCACTGACAATACCATTGTATTGACATTTTTGTTATGTTAGGCCTTCGAAGCCTGTCTGCGGTCACTCCTTCCACTAGGCCTCCACTGACCACACCACTGCTGCCTGTGTACCCCTGGAACCAATTTAAAATTGCCTACAGCCATGTGTTATTATTTTAGGCCTTCGATGCCTGTCTGCGGTCACTCCTTCCACTAGGCCTCCACTGACCACACCACTGCTGCCCGTGTACCCCTGGAACCAATTTAAAATTGCCTACAGCCAGCCCAATTTTTTTATTTTAGGCCTTCGATGCCTATCTGCGGTTCGTTCTTTCTACTACTACTACACTGACCAGGCCACTGCTGCCCGTGTACCCCTGGAACCAATTTAAAATTGCCTACAGCCAGCCCAATTTTTTTATTTTAGGCCTTCGATGCCTGAAAGCGGTCACTCCTTCCACTAGGCCTCCACTGACCACACCACTGCTGCCCGTGTACCCCTGGAACCAATTTAAAATTGCCTACAGCCATGTGTTATTATTTTAGGCCTTCGATGCCTGTCTGCGGTCACTCCGTACAATATGCCTCCACTGACCACACCACTGCTGCCCGTGTACCCCTGGAACCAATTTAAAATTGCCTACAGCCAGCCCAATTTTTTTATTTTAGGCCTTCGATGCCTGTCTGCGGTCACTCCTTCCACTAGGCCTCCACTGACCACACCACTGCTGCCCGTGTACCCCTGGAACCAATTAAAAATTGCCTACAGCCATGTGTTATTATTTTAGGCCTTCGATGCCTGTCTGCGGTCACTCCTTACAATATGCCTCCACTGACCACACCACTGCTGCCCTTGTACCCCTGGAACCAATTTAAAATTGCCTACAGCCAGCCCAATTTTTTTATTTTAGGCCTTTGATGCCTGTCTGCGGTCCGTTCTTTCTACTACTACTACACTGACCAAGCCACTGCTGCCCGTGTACCCCTGGAACCAATTTAAAATTGGCTACAGCCATGTGTTATTATTTTAGGCCTTCGATGCCTGTCTGCGGTCACTCCTTCCACTAGGCCTCCACTGACCACACCACTGCTGCCCGTGTACCCCTGGAACCAATTTAAAATTGCCTACAGCCAGCCCAATTTTTTTATTTTAGGCCTTTGATGCCTGTCTGCGGTCCGTTCTTTCTACTACTACTACACTGACCAAGCCACTGCTGCCCGTGTACCCCTGGAACCAATTTAAAATTGGCTACAGCCATGTGTTATTATTTTAGGCCTTCGATGCCTGTCTGCGGTCACTCCTTCCACTAGGCCTCCACTGACCACACCACTGCTGCCCGTGTACCCCTGGAACCAATTAAAAATTGCCTACAGCCATGTGTTATTATTTTAGGCCTTCGATGCCTGTCTGCGGTCACTCCTTACAATATGCCTCCACTGACCACACCACTGCTGCCCGTGTACCCCTGGAACCAATTTAAAATTGCCTACAGCCAGCCCAATTTTTTTATTTTAGGCCTTTGATGCCTGTCTGCGGTCCGTTCTTTCTACTACTACTACTACACTGACCAAGCCACTGCTGCCCGTGTACCCCTGGAACCAATTTAAAATTGGCTACAGCCATGTGTTATTATTTTAGGCCTTCGATGCCTGTCTGCGGTCACTCCTTCCACTAGGCCTCCACTGACCACACCACTGCTGCCCGTGTACCCCTGGAACCAATTTAAAATTGCCTACAGCCATGTGTTATTATTTTAGGCCTTCGATGCCTGTCTGCGGTCACTCCTTACAATATGCCTCCACTGACCACACCACTGCTGCCCGTGTACCCCTGGAACCAATTTAAAATTGCCTACAGCCAGCCCAATTTTTTTATTTTAGGCCTTTGATGCCTGTCTGCGGTCCGTTCTTTCTACTACTACTACACTGACCAAGCCACTGCTGCCCGTGTACCCCTGGAACCAATTTAAAATTGGCTACAGCCATGTGTTATTATTTTAGGCCTTCGATGCCTGTCTGCGGTCACTCCTTCCACTAGGCCTCCACTGACCACACCACTGCTGCCCGTGTACCCCTGGAACCAATTTAAAATTGCCTACAGCCATGTGTTATTATTTTAGGCCTTCGATGCCTGTCTGCGGTCACTCCTTACAATATGCCTCCACTGACCACACCACTGCTGCCCGTGTACCCCTGGAACCAATTTAAAATTGCCTACAGCGAGCCCAATTTTTTTATTTTAGGCCTTTGATGCCTGTCTGCGGTCCGTTCTTTCTACTACTACTACACTGACCAGGCCACTGCTGCCCGTGTACCCCTGGAACCAATTTAAAATTGCCTACAGCCATGTGTTATTATTTTAGGCCTTCGATGCCTGTCTGCGGTCACTCCTTCCACTAGGCCTCCACTGACCACACCACTGCTGCCCGTGTACCCCTGGAACCAATTTAAAATTGCCTACAGCCATGTGTTATTATATTAGGCCTTCGATGCCTGTCTGCGGTCACTCCTTCCACTAGGCCTCCACTGACCACACCACTGCTGCCCGTGTACCCCTGGAACCAATTTAAAATTGCCTACAGCCATGTGTTATTATTTTAGGCCTTCGATGCCTGTCTGCGGTCACTTCTTCCACTAGGCCTCCACTGACCACACCACTGCTGCCCGTGTACCCCTGGAACCAATTTAAAATTGCCTACAGCCATGTGTTATTATTTTAGGCCTTCGATGCCTGTCTGCGGTCACTCCTTACAATATGCCTCCACTGACCACACCACTGCTGCCCGTGTACCCCTGGAACCAATTTAAAATTGCCTACAGCCAGCCCAATTTTTTTATTTTAGGCCTTCGATGCCTGTCTGCGGTCACTCCTTCCACTAGGCCTCCACTGACCACACCACTGCTGCCCGTGTACCCCTGGAACCAATTTAAAATTGCCTACAGCCAGCCCAATTTTTTTATTTTAGGCCTTCGATGCCTGTCTGCGGTCCGTTCTTTCTACTACTACTACACTGACCAGGCCACTGCTGCCCGTGTACCCCTGGAACCAATTTAAAATTGCCTACAGCCAGCCCAATTTTTTTATTTTAGGCCTTCGATGCCTGTCTGCGGTCACTCCTTCCACTAGGCCTCCACTAACCACACCACTGCTGCCCGTGTACCCCTGGAACCAATTTAAAATTGCCTACAGCCATGTGTTATTATTTTAGGCCTTCGATGCCTGTCTGCGGTCACTCCTTACAATATGCCTCCACTGACCACACCACTGCTGCCCGTGTACCCCTGGAACCAATTTAAAATTGCCTACAGCCAGCCCAATTTTTTTATTTTAGGCCTTCGATGCCTGTCTGCGGTCACTCCTTCCACTAGGCCTCCACTGACCACACCACTGCTGCCCGTGTACCCCTGGAACCAATTTAAAATTGCCTACAGCCATGTGTTATTATTTTAGGCCTTCGATGCCTGTCTGCGGTCACTCCTTACAATATGCCTCCACTGACCACACCACTGCTGCCCGTGTACCCCTGGAACCAATTTAAAATTGCCTTCAGCCAGCCCAATTTTTTTATTTTAGGCCTTTGATGCCTGTCTGCGGTCCGTTCTTTCTACTGCTACTACACTGACCAGGCCACTGCTGCCCGTGTACCCCTGGAACCAATTTAAAATTGCCTACAGGCATGTGTTATTATTTTAGGCCTTCGATGCCTGTCTGCGGTCACTCCTTCCACTAGGCCTCCACTGACCACACCACTGCTGCCCGTGTACCCCTGGAACCAATTTAAAATTGCCTACAGCCATGTGTTATTATTTTAGGCCTTCGATGCCTGTCTGCGGTCACGCCTTCCACTAGGCCTCCACTGACCACACCACTGCTGCCCGTGTACCCCTGGAACCAATTTAAAATTGGCTACAGCCATGTGTTATTATTTTAGGCCTTCGATGCCTGTCTGCGGTCACTCCTTCCACTAGGCCTCCACTGACCACACCACTGCTGCCCGTGTACCCCTGGAACCAATTTAAAATTGGCTACAGCCATGTGTTATTATTTTAGGCCTTCGATGCCTGTCTGCGGTCACTCCTTCCACTAGGCCTCCACTGACCACACCACTGCTGCCCGTGTACCCCTGGAACCAATTTAAAATTGCCTACAGCCAGCCCAATTTTTTTATTTTAGGCCTTCGATGCCTGTCTGCGGTCACTCCTTCCACTAGGCCTCCACTGACCACACCACTGCTGCCCGTGTACCCCTGGAACCAATTTAAAATTGCCTACAGCCAGCCCAATTTTTTTATTTTAGGCCTTCGATGCCTGTCTGCGGTCACTCCTTCCACTAGGCCTCCACTGACCACACCACTGCTGCCCGTGTACCCCTGGAACCAATTTAAAATTGCCTACAGCCATGTGTTATTATTTTAGGCCTTCGATGCCTGTCTGCGGTCACTCCTTCCACTAGGCCTCCACTGACCACACCACTGCTGCCCGTGTACCCCTGGAACCAATTTAAAATTGCCTACAGCCATGTGTTATTATTTTAGGCCTTCGATGCCTGTCTGCGGTCACTCCTTCCACTAGGCCTCCACTGACCACACCACTCCTGCCCGTGTACCCCTGGAACCTATTTATAATTGCATAGAGCATCCTTTTTTTAATAGTAGGCGTAAAAAGTCTGTCTGCGGTTCACTATTGAAATTGTCCTCCACTGCCCAGAGCACTGCAGCTTGTGTACCCCTGTAACTTTTTTCTGCTGCAGTGAGCCACATTTTTGGTTTGAGTCCTACTACCTGTGTCTGTCTGCGCCACTCAATTCAGCTGTGTTCCTTTGAAAAAAGCTGAGCGTCAATAGTCTTGTTTTCAGCCTCTAGGAATTTTAAAACTGCATTGGGTGTACAACTTTGGTAGGGCCTACTAACGGTGTCTGCCTCCCCAAGGTGTTCCCCAGGTTTCCTCTCCATTGCTTCAATCTTCATGCTCTCGTTTAGTAGTTGTTGGAAACTACGCTGCATTAGGCCTACAAATTGGGTATGGGGTGTAGAGAGATGGTGTGTTCCACTCCAAGGTGTTCTCCAGGTTGCCTTTCCTGAGCTTCAATCTTCATGCTCTCGTTTAGTAGTTGTTGGAAACTACGCTGCATTAGGCCTACAAATTGGGTATGGGGTGTAGAGAGATGGTGTGTTCCACTCCAAGGTGTTCCCCAGGTTTCCTCTCCATTGCTTCGATCTTCATGCTCTCGTTTAGTAGTTGTTGGAAACTACGCTGCATTAGGCCTACAAATTGGGTATGGGGTGTAGAGAGATGGTGTGTTCCACTCCAAGGTGTTCTCCAGGTTGCCTTTCCTGAACTTCTATCTTCAGGCTCTCATTAAATTGTAGTTAAATGGAACAACTGCATTTGGCGTACTAGTTGGTTTGGGGCCTACTATCGGTGTCTGCCACTCCTTGCTGTTCTCCTGGTTTCCTGTCCTGAAATTCCATTTTCAGGCTCTTGTTAAGTAGTTGTTAATGTTAGACTGCATTTGGCCTACTAGTTGGGTTGGGGCCTACTATCGGTGTCTGCCACTCCTTGCTGTTCTCCTCAACTGAACAAAGCTGGGCCGCCTGTTTACTACGGTTGCCAATTTTGAACTGCATGTCGACTACTTACTGATTTGGGCCTACTCTCTGTGTCAGCCTCTCATTCCAGTTGTCCTCCACTGCAATGCCCCCTGGTTAGTCCTGTGTTACCAATTTTGAACTGCATTTAGCCCACTTTATTCTTTGGGTCTATATCTGTGTTTCCTCCTCATCCTGCCCATTGCCCAGCCAGTGATAGATGAGTCTGCTGGTACATTGACCCATAACGCAAAATTCCCCGTGCACGCTACACAGCAAGATTGTGACCCTGCTGAAAGTCAGGTTCCTCTTCCCGCATACCATACCACCTTACACGGGGACAAAGAGGAAGGTGCAGATGAAAGTGCAGGTTCCTTCATCAGATGGGGGGAGGAATACTAGTTGGCGACGTCACTGGCACAGGGCCTCTCATAGTACGCAAAAGTGTTGCTGCCGGTGGGAGGCGCCCCCGCCGTGCAAACACACCGCTGTACTTTGAGGGGCCCTGTGCCAGTGCCAATGCCAACGAGTGGGCCCCCCCTGCTTGCTCAGGATCACAGCACTTGCAAAGTTTAAATACTTACCTCTCCCTGCTCCACTGCCGTGACGTGGTCCAGATTTACTGGGCCCACTAATTACTTGAACCAGCCCTACCCCCCACAACTTTAGCCAAATGACCCCCAATTTCAAATGCCTTCCAATTATTATAAGGTAAATTACGATTGACAAGCTTCTTTAACAAGAATGGATGTTTTTGCCATTAAAATGGGCAGTGTAGGTGTTTTCCTGGCCTCCACTCACTGCCGACTATGCTCCCCCATTGACTTGCATTGGGTTTCGTGTTTCGGGCGATACCCGACTTTTCGCGATAATCGGCCGATTCCACTCGACTCGACTTCTAAGATAGTCGGGTTTCGCGAAACACGGCTCGACTCTAAAAAGGTCAAGGTCGCTCAACCCTACCTGCAACAGTTAGTGTCAACTTAATATGATGAATAAGTGAACAAAAAAGTTCCAACATAGGCTATGATTTAAAAGTAGAAAAGGACTATAAACCAACCAGGTTGTAAATGGTATAGCAAATTGAGTGAAGATGAAAAAAATAAACAACCTGTTTGGTGTACAACTGGATTAAATAGCGAGTTGTCAAGCATACTGTATCTTGATGCATGGATGCTGAAAATATAGATGTTGAATTAAGTTGAACCTCAACTGCAAGCACCAACTGGAACAATTGACACCCGTAACCTGCTGTGCACAATACTGTTGCTAATAGCAAATATAGCGCTATCTCAAAGATGGAACACAATGTCTCTAAACACTCACTGCTGTGATGAAAGTCCTGTAAAAGGAGCTGTGAAAAAGTCCATGTGTGTTCACTGCAGCTGCGATGTTTCCTGAAGGAGCAGTGCAAGGTGGAACCAGACAGGCATGGAGCTCGGTAAGGGTATGTGTCCACGTTCAGGATTGCATCAGGATTTGGTCAGGATTTTACCTGCGTAAATCTGCACCTGAGGCCACTGGCAGGTCACCTGCGTTGTTCTTGCATTGTTTTAGCATTGTAAGGACCTGCTGCGTTCTTAAAAGACGTGTCCGTTTCGGCAGATATGCCGCATGCGTCTTTTAATGCATAGTGGAGATGGGATTTCATGAAATCCCCTCCACTATGCTGTAACATCTGGATGCTGCGTGTTTGACGCTGCGGCTCTACGCTTTTTAATCTCAGTTGTCTGTTGTCTTTGGTGTCCTCACCCATATACAGTACAGACCAAAAGTTTGGACACACCTTCTCATTTAAAGAGTTTTCTGTATTTTCATGACTATGAAAATTGTACATTCACATTGAAGGCATCAAAACTATGAATTAACACATGTGGGATTATATACTTAACAAAAAAGTGTGAAATAACTGAAATTATGTCTCCAAAGTAGCCACCTTTTGCGTTGATGACTGCTTTGCACGCTCTTGGCATTCTCTTGATGAGCTTCAAAAGGTAGTCACCGGGAATGGTCTTCCAACAATCTTGAAGGAGTTCCCCAAAATGCTTAGCACTTGTTGGCCCTTTTGCCTTCACTCTGCGGTCAAGCTCACCCCAAACCATCTCGATTGGGTTCAGGTCTGGTGACTGTGGAGGCCAGGTCATCTGGCATAGCACCCCATCACTCTCCTTCTTGGTCAAATAGCCCTTACACAGCCTGGAGGTGTGTTTGGGATCATTGTCCTGTTGAAAAATGTATGATGGTCCAACTAAACGCAAACCGGATGGAATAGCATGCCGCTGCAAGATACTGTGGTAGCCATGCTGGTTCAGAATGCCTTCAATTCTGAATAAATCCCCAACAGTGTCACCAGCAAAGCACCCCCACACCATCACACGTCCTCCTCCATGCTGCACGGTGGGAACCAGGCATGTAGAGTCCATCCGTTCACCTTTTCTGCATCGCACAAAGACACGGTCCACTGGTCTAATGTCCATTCCTTGAGTTCTTTAGCCCAAACAAGTCTCTTCTGCTTGTTGCCTGTCCTTGGCAGTGGTTTCCTAGCAGCTATATTACCATGAAGGCCTGCTGCACAAAATCTCCTCTTAACAGTTGTTATAGAGATGTGTCTGCTGCTAGAACTCTGTGTCGCATTGACCTGGTCTCTAATCTGAGCTGCTGTTAACCTGCGATTTCTGAGGCTGCTGACTCAGATAAACTTATCCTCAGAAGCAGAGGTGAATCTTGGTCTTCCTTTCCTGGGGCGGTCCTCCTGGGGGCCAGTTTCTTTGTAGCTCCCAAAGAGCTACCTGTCTTCGTTGGTGGTTCTTCCTCTTCTTCCCGCCATCCTAAACTAGGAGGTGGACCTCTCTCGTTGATTGACATACTTCTCTCACATAGTATTATTGGTGAGGGGCGGTGTCATGATATGTACTTTTGCCCTGTCCTGTATTTGAATAATATGCCATTTGATGTATGTAACTGTTCTCTGGTTTCTATTAGCTGTAATTTATGTATTCTCTTGGCTGGGAGTTCACCCGTAACAATATGTCTCCTTCCCCCAATACTTGCAGCCCTAAGCTCTAATGTAATTAAGCTTTGTCAACATCACTAGTGGAGGAATAACCATTCTTCCTCACAGCAGGTGGCTAGTCAAATGTACATATTACATAGACTGCCTGGAGCCCACCAGTCTAGAATCTTCTGGTGGACCCAACCATTGAATAGAAGGTGCAACCCCTACCCCTTCATGGGCGGATCCCAGGAGCTCAGACAATCCATTCTTATTTTGAGATCAGATGTGAGTTGATCCTTGAAGGAGAAGGAGTGGGGATTCTTAGCTGAGGCAAGACCCCATGTCCATCTGGGACTGCGGAAGCGAACGGGGCGAGACTTGAGCTGAGGACATATCTCGTCGTTCGTGAGATTGTTTTGGGATCCCTTGGACTAATTGTGGACTATTGCTTTGTTACCTGGCACAAGGATTATCGGGAGGTGCCCCTGAACCTGTTCCATTGGACTAATTGTGGACTCTGTAGATCTACCTGCATGTGTTGTTCCAGCGTTCTTGATAATAAATCTGTTGAATCATCCCTCGGCCTGTTTGTCCCTTCTTGCTCTGCCGTACACCCCGTCACAAACTGGTGGCAAGCAGTGGGACCAGAGCAGAAGGAATGGAGGACAATGGCCCAATATCGGGAACCAACACCGCAGAGTACAAGAACTGGACTTTGGGGAACCTACAATCAAAGGCCCGTGAAGTAGGAGTCCATTTTAAGGGACTCTCCAAGGAGCAGTTTATTGAGGCTTTGGAAGGAGTTCGCCTGCAAGATGACGCTGAGGAAGGACCCTCACAGCAAATGGAGGAAAGACTGCAGCCGGAGGTAAATACCCAAAAAAGTCAGTGGGTTGTGTGGTACGAGGAGGAGTTGGCATTGCTGGGAGAAGAGGCCACCATGGACGATAAGAGGGAGGCCATTCACAGAGCTCAGGAGAGGGAGGCCATTCACAGAGCCGAGGAGAGGGAGGCCATTCACAGAGCCGAGGAGAGGGAGAGGGAGGCCATTCACAGAGCCGAGGAGAGGGAGAGGGAGGCCATTCACAGAGCCGAGGACAGAGCTCAGGAGATGGCATTGCTGGAGAGGCAGATCGCTTTGGAAGCAGCTAGAAGCTCCAGACAGACTGTAACCCCAGCACCCACCATGAGGGAACTCCCCAGAGTGTCCCGCAATGACTTCAAGCCCTTTAATGAGGCTGCAGGCGACATTAAGGGCTTCTTCCAGGACTTTGAGCATCAGTGTCGATTAATGGAGGTCCCGGAAAGGGACCGAGTCCGACATCTGGTAGGGCTCTTAGAAGGTAGAGCTGCCGCAGCCTATAGAGCTATGGACCCTCAGGGAAACTGTGAGTATGCAGAGATTAAACGGACTATTCTAGAACATTATGCTGTTACCCCAGACACTTACAGGACTCAGTTCCGTACTTTAGCCTGTGATGAGGAAGTGTCTTTCAAGATGTATGCCCACAGACTCAAACAAATATGTCATCGCTGGCTGGAGGCAGAGGAGGCCTTAACCTGGGAGACCTTCCTCCAGATTATCTTAAAAGAGTAGTTTTACTTCAAGTGCCCTGCTGAGATCCGGGAATGGGTGCGTGAGAGGAGACCAGCCACTGTGGAGGAAGCTGCAGCTCTAGCTGATGAGGCTCTCACCATCAAGCCTCAGTGGAGGGTTCTGTTGGAGGATGGAGAGAGGCCTACCAGCTCCACAACACCGGTGGCCCCCTGTTCTTCTGTCCCCATTGTTCCCCGTTCCTCTAAGCCACCACCTCATGCTGATACCCGTGTAAATGTGCCTCCAGTTGCTTCTACTGTGTTTTCTGGAATACAACGAGGAGAGAAAGTAGCAGAGCGCAGGTGTTATGGTTGTGGGCATCCGGGGCATCTGCAGGCCTCATGCCCAGCCAGCTCATGGAGAAGTCGTCCTCAAACCCCTACAGCACCTTCAGGTGGAAGCCGGCCTCCAGGTTCCCTTACCCCTCGCCCAAGAGGACGCCTTGGATGGAGTGAGACCCAGCAGAGATGCTATCGATGTGGACAGCCGGGGCATCTGCAAGCCTCCTGCCCAGCTGTTCAAATGAGGATTAATCCTGTACCCAGTCGTAGTATTAATTATGTACACCCAAGTGCCATGGAGGACGACGTGTCACCACTACGTGAGGACTGGCCTAGTGCCTCACCCACCCATGTTGCACCACTAGGAGTTTATGGTGTGCGACCCGCAGCTATGACGACTTCTGCTCATCGAGGTAAGCACTTGCAGGAGGTCGTGCTGGATGGACAGAGACTTATTGGATTTTGTGACTCAGGGGCTTTCCTCACACTGGCTGATCCCCGAGTGGTTCGGCCTGAGGCAATCCATCGAGGACCTGGGATTGTCATTGAACTGGCTGGTGGACAATGGAGGACTATTCCCACAGCCACTGTGGATCTGAACTTTGGTTTTGGGGTCAGGCGATGTGTGGTTGGGGTGATGGGTGGTCTGCCTGCAGATGTTCTCCTGGGCAATGATGTGGGAGAGCTACAATGCCAATTCGTGGCTGCATGAAGCCACATGTAAGTTACGCTCTGCCTGTGTGTACTTAACCAGCGACCTGTAGAGGTCCCTGGTACGTACACAAATTGGGAGGGGAAGGGATTGTCATGATATGTACTTTTGCCCTGTCCTGTATTTGAATAATATGCCATTTGATGTATGTAACTGTTCTCTGGTTTCTATTAGCTGTAATTTATGTATTCTCTTGGCTGGGAGTTCACCTGTAACAATATGTCTCCTTCCCCCAATACTTGCAGCCCTAAGCTCTAATGTAATTAAGCTTTGTCAACATCACTAGTGGAGGAATAGCCATTCTTCCTCACAGCAGGTGGCTAGTCAAATGTACATATTACATAGACTGCCTGGAGCCCACCAGTCTAGAATCTTCTGGTGGACCCAACCATTGAATAGAAGGTGTAACCCCTACCCTTTCATGGGCGGATCCCAGGAGCTCAGACAATCCATTCTTATTTTGAGATCAGATGTGAGTTGATCCTTGAAGGAGAAGGAGTGGGGATTCTTAGCTGAGGCAAGACCCCATGTCCATCTGGGACTGCAGAAGCGAACGGGGCGAGACTTGAGCTGAGGACATATCTCGTCGTTCGTGAGATTGTTTTGGGATCCCTTGGACTAATTGTGGACTATTGCTTTGTTACCTGGCACAAGGATTATCGGGAGGTGCCCCTGAACCTGTTCCATTGGACTAATTGTGGACTCTGTAGATCTACCTGCATGTGTTGTTCCAGCGTTCTTGATAATAAATCTGTTGAATCATCCCTCGGCCTGTTTGTCCCTTCTTGCTCTGCCGTACACCCCGTCACAGGCGGCCATAGCTTTCGCGCCGTTCCTCCAAGTGCCATCCACGACAACACGCCCTTTTCCTCCTGCGCACAACATGGTGCTATTATGGTGGCAGTAATGGCGGCAATTAGCAATGCAATAGTCTCTCAACAAATCACAATCTCTTAGGTGCACAAGACCCACTTCAATGGGTCGGTTCATCCTGTTCGTGATGCAAAGATGGAACGCCCGCCAGGGTCGAGGGGTACTCGGTACCGGGTCCGATACTTAAAGGGATGTGTAACAGCGGCAGCAACCCGGTCCGTGGCCCTGGGCACCCATGTAAAAGGGGATTTGAAAATGAAAATAAAGTTTGTGTTCATGACGCCACCTGTGGTATTCGGTCAGAGGTGACCGACGCTGCTTAAAGGGGTGCTGTGGGGTGATGTTGTGGCAGCAGAGATGGTATAGCTTCCCACAGGTGAAGCTGGGTCCCCAGGGCTCCCGATGTATAGATAAAGATGGTAGATGGTGTAGCAAGAAACAAAGGACACAAGTTGCAGTCTCTTTACCTCTTTACTGTAGGATTCAGGCAGCCACAGTCCAGGGTATCGGATCACAGGTATTGGTATGGCCCAGCCGGCTTGGAAGGGAGTTGGGAATCCCCCTTACCAGTTGGGGTTGGAAGCCTTCCTTCTAGCATGGTGTTGTAGTCCCTTGCTGCCCTAGGCCTCTCAAAATGTCCTCACATTTTCTCTCTGTCCTCCTTGCATGTAGGACACTGACCCATATGACAGTTAGCTCGAGCATTTTTACAGGCTCTCTAGCACAACCCGGGCTCTCTGTGCTACTGTATTTTCAGGTTTTAGGGTGGACAGGTGACTTGAAGTCTAGCTGTCCGTTGGTTTCTGCTGTGAGACTTAAAGTACTGCACAACCTCGGTCTTCCAGCTACAGGTATCTGCACTTCAGCTTGTAGAAAGCCCACTCGCAGCTCTCCTCCAGCTCCTTACTTCTCCTGTGCTTCTTTTCCTCCTCCATGCTGTCTACAACATGTTCTGTTCTTTCCTTTCTGGAGCTGCAGCACTTCACGTGGCTGCACGGCCCCTCTCTTTCTCTTTCTCAGACTCTCTGCCTCAGACTACTCCATTTTGCTGTCTGGCACTCACTGACTCCTCTCACACACTGAATGACTCCTCCTCCAGACGAGAATATATATCTATATCTAGGGAAGCTCCTCTTAAACAGGTTCAGAGCTCCCCCTTATGACTTGGAGTAAGAACATGTTGAATGTTTGTGATTACTTGCTAAATCTTTCTTCGCTTCCAAGCATTACATCACTCTCCTTGTAAGGAAAGCAATGCTATTGTAACAACCAGGAACCTGGGGTGTCACATATATATATATAATCTTTCCTTTGCTGTATATTTCCATCTAGCACAGTGTCATATACTGTATATATTTTTATCAGTGTTTTTTTACATCCATACAACACCAGGGGTGTTTGTTCATCACTTTGCTGCTTTAGTATTGCCTTTTGGAGTTGAAACAAGCTTGGGTGTTTACTTTTATTCCTTTCGTAACAGAATTCCTGTTGGAGGAGCATCTTGATCCATCACAGAACATATGGTGCTCTGTTTACGAGTCAACCGGGTCAATCACCCCTGGTCCAGCATCATGTCAATACAAGAATAGCCACTCCACTCAGACAACCTTCCTACCAGGTGACACCTCCAGTGTTGGCAATGATGAGGGCGATGGTGGATGATATATTGAATATGGGGATCATAGTTGCTTCTCACAGCCCATGGGCAGCCAGTGTAGTGTTGATGCCCAAAAAAGACAAGAGTACTTGCTTCTATGTCGACTATAGGCAACTCAATAAGATCAGCTTTACAGGCGCCTATTCCATGCCTCGGGTGATGAACTACTAGACAGATTAGGAGGATCTTGGTTCATATCTACCATCGATCTGAGCAAGGGATACAAGCAGATCTCACTCACAAAAGAGGCTCAAGAGAAGTCTGCACCCATTTTGGCCTGTATTGATTTATCATTATGCTATTTGAGATGAAGAATACCCTGGCTACCTTCCAAAGGATAGTTGACCAGTTACTAGAGGGATGTCAGGGGCATGCTCAAGCCTACCTGGATGACATTGCTATCTTTAGCGACACCTGGGAAGGGCATCTTCAGAATGTGTCCCAGGTGCTGCAGACAATAGCCAAAGCCCAGCTTACCATCCAACAAGACAAGTCCCAGATGGGGATGTCTGAGGTACTACACCAGGGACATCGAGTGGGAAGTGGGTGAATTTGTCTCAAACCCAAAAAAGTAGAAGCCATTACCCATTGTCCAACCAAAAACAGCTCCTCACATTCTAAGGGACAGCAAACTATTATCAAAAGTTTATCCCCAATTACAGCACAGTGGCAAAACACCTCATTGACCTTACCACCAAAAGATATGCCTGCAATCTCACCTGGACCCCAGAATGCGAGTTCACATTCCTCCAGTTAAAAATCCACCTACTCCAAAGGCCAGTCCTGACTGCTTCTGAGTCCTGACTACTGACTTCATTGTCTAAACAGATGCATAGGAGACCGGATTTGAAGCTGTACATGGAGGATGATGGTCAGGAACACTCGAGCCTATGTATCCCGGAAGCTGTGCGATCGGGAGAGGGCATATGCCACAATAGAAATAGAATGCTTGGCCATAGTTTGGGCCCTAAAAAAATTGCAGCCCTACCTCTACTGCAAGGAATACACAGTCATAAACTACCACAATCCTTTAACCCCTTTCTGCCATCCGACTTTCTATTCCATCCATGTGACCTGCCACTTAATTAACATGGACGGAATAGTACGTCATAAGCACAGGTGGAGTGCGGCCGATCGCGGCCGGGTGTCAGGTGATTCTCACAGCTGACACCCGGCACTAAGTGCCAGGAGTGCTCACGGACTGCTCCCAAAATTTTAACCCCAGAACACTGCCATCAAACAAGATCACAGCATTCCGGTGGCATAGAGAAGTATCGCACAGGGAGGGGGCTCCCTGCGTGCTTCCCTGAGACCCTCAGAACAACATGATGTGATTGCGTTGTTCTGAGGTTCTCTCTGCCTGCAGACCACCGGATCCAAGATGGCTGCAGGGTCCTTCCGGGTCCTGCAGAGAATTGGCTTCTCAGTGCCTGCTGAGAGCAGTCACCGGTAGTGTTGAGCGATACCGTCCGATACTTGAAAGTATCGGTATCGGATAGTATCGGCCGATACCCGAAAAATATCGGATATCGCCGATACCGATATCCGATACCAATACAAGTCAATGGGACATCAAGTATCGGAAGGTATTCTCATGGTTCCCAGGGTCTGAAGGAGAGGAAACTCTCCTTCAGGCCCTGGGATCCATAGGGATGTGTAAAATAAAGAATTAAAATAAAAAATATTGATATATTTACCTCTCCGGCGGCCCCTGAACTCAGCGCGGGTAACCGGCAGGCTTTTTTGTTCAAAATCAGCGCTTTTAGGACCTGAGAATCACGTCCCGGCTTCTGATTGGTCACGGGCCGCCCATGTGACCGCCACGCGACCAATCACAAGCCGTGACGTCATTCGCAGGTCCTTAACGCGCTCATTTTTTAAAAATGAGCGCGGTAATGACTTTCAAAGACGTAGCGGCTTGTGATTGGTCGCGTGGCCGCGACCAATCACAAGCCGCTACGTCTTTGAAAGCCATTAACGCGCTCATTTTTAAAAATGAGCGCGTTAATAGCTTGCGGTGACGTCGCGGCTTGTGATTGGTCGCGGCCACGCGACCAATCACAAGCCGCTACGTCTTTGAAAGCCATTAACGCGCTCATTTTTAAAAATGAGCGCGTTAATAGCTTGCGGTGACGTCGCGGCTTGTGATTGGTCGCGGCCACGCGACCAATCACAAGCCGCTACGTCTTTGAAAGCCATTAACGCGCTCATTTTTAAAAATGAGCGCGTTAATAGCTTGCGGTGACGTCGCGGCTTGTGATTGGTCGCGGCCACGCGACCAATCACAAGCCGCTACGTCTTTGAAAGCCATTAACGCGCTCATTTTTAAAAATGAGCGCGTTAATAGCTTGCGGTGACGTCGCGGCTTGTGATTGGTCGCGTGGCGGTCACATGGGCGGCCCGCGACCAATCAGAAGCCGGGACGTGATTCTCAGGTCCTAAAAGCGCTGATTTTGAACAACGAAGCCTGCCGGTTACCCGCGCTGAGTCCAGGGGCCGCCGGAGAGGTAAATATATCAATATTTTTTATTTTAATTCTTTATTTTACACATCTCTATGTATCCGATACCGATACCCGATACCACAAAAGTATCGGATCTCGGTATCGGAATTCCGATACCGCAAGTATCGGCCGATACCCGATACTTGCGGTATCGGAATGCTCAACACTAGTCACCGGCAATTGTCCTTCACTGCCTGTCAGATCCCTGATCTGACACAGTGCTGTGCAAAGTGTCAGATCAGCGATCTGACTTTATACAGTGAGGTCCCACCCTGGGACAAAGTAAAAAAGTTAAAAAAAATATACTGTGTAAAAATATATTTTTTTTAAATTCCTAAATAAAGAAAAATATGAATTTTGTTCCAATAAATGCATTTCTTTATGTAAATAAAAAAACAATACAAGTACACACATTTAGTATCGCCACATCCGTAAGGACCCAACCTATAAAACTTTCCCACTAGTTAACCCCTTCAGTGAACAGCGTAAAAAAAAAAAAAAAAATCGAGGCAACAAACAATGCTTTTTCATCATACCACTGAACAAATAGTGGAATAACACGTGTTCAAAAAGATGGATATAAATAAACATGGTACCGCTGAGAACGTAATCTTGTCCTGCAAAAAACGAGCTGCCAATCAGCATCATCAGCAAAAAAATAAAAACTTTATAGCCCTCCGAATAAAGTGATGCAAAAAAATTATTTTTTCTATAAAATTGTTTTAATTTTATAAAAGCGCCAAAACATAAAAAAATAAATGAGGTATCGCTGTAATCATATTGACCCAAAGAATAAAACTGCCTTATCAATTTTACCACATGCGGAATGGTATAAATGCCCCACCCAAAAGAAATTCATGAATTGCTGTTTTTTTATTCATTCTGCCTCCCAAAAATCGTAATAAAAAGCGATCAAAAAATGTCATGTGCTCAAAAATGGCACCAATAAAAACGTCAGCTCGTCCCACAAAAACAAGACCTCACATGACTCTGTGGGCCAAAATATGGAAAAATTATAGCTTTCAAAATATGGTGATGTAAAAATGATTTTTTGCAATAAAAAGCGTATTTTGGTGTGTGACAGCTGCCAAACAAAAAACCCGCTGTAAAAATCCGCTATAAATAGTAAATCAAACCCTTCTTTATCACCCCCCTAGTTAGGAAAAAATAAAAAAAATGTATTTATTTCCATTTTCCCATTAGGGTTAGGGTTGGGGCTAAAGCTAGGGTTAGGGTTGTGGCTAAAGTTAGGGTTAGGGTTGTGTCTAAAGTTAGGGTTAGGGTTGTGTCTAAAGTTAGGGTTGTGGCTAATGTTAGGGTTTGGATGAATGTTAGGGTTGGGATTAGGGTTTGGGTTGGGATTAGGGTTAGGGGTGTGTTAGAGTTAGGTCTATGATTAAGGTTATGGTTAGGGCTGGGATTAGGGTTAGGAGTGTGTTGGGGTTAGGGTTGGAGTTAGAATTGGGGGCCTTCCACTGTTTATTCACATCAGGTGCTCTCCAAACGCAACATGGCATCTGATCTCAATTCCAGCCAATTCTGCGTTGAAAAAGTCAAACGGTGCTCCTTCCCTTCCAAGCTCTGCTGTGCGCCCAAACAGTGATTTACCCCCACATATAGGGTGTCGGCGTACTCGGGACAAATTGGACAAAAACTTTTGGAGTCCAATTTCTCCTGTTAACCTTGTGAAAATAAAAAATTGGGGGCAAAAATATCATTTTTGTGAAAAAAATATGATTTTATATTTTTATGGCTCTATGTTATAAACTTCTGTGAAGCACTTGGGGGTTGAAAGTGCTCACAACACATCTAGATAAGTTCCTTATGGGGTCTAGTTTACAAAATGGGGTCACTTGTGTGGGGTTTCCACTGTTTAGGCACATCAGGCGCTTGCCAAATGTGATATGGCATTCAATCTCAATTCCAGCCAATTTTAGTTTGAAAAAGTCAAACAGAGCTCCTTCCCTTCCGAGCTCTGCCATGCGCCCAAACAGTGGTTCGCGCCAACATATGGGGTATCAGCATACTCAGGGCAAATTGGACAACAACATTTTGGGTCCAATTTCTGCTGCTACCCTTGGTAAAATAAAAAAAATGGATCTGAATTACTGTACATTTTTTGTAAAAAAAAAAGTTAAATGTTCATTTTTTTAAACATTCCAAAAATTCCTGTGAAGCACCTGAAGGGTTAATAAACTTCTTGAATGTGGTTTTGAGCACCTTGAGGGGTGCAGTTTTTAGAATGTAGTCACTTTTGGGTATTTTCTATCATATAGACCCCTCAAAGTTACTTCAAATGTGGTGTGGTCCCTTAAAAAAATGGTGTTGTAAAAATGTGAAATCGCTGGTCAACTTTAACCCTTATAACTTCCTAACAAAAAAAGATGGTTCAAAAATTGTGCTGATGCAAAGTAGACATGTGGGAAATGCTATTTATTAAGTATTTTTTGTGACATATCTCCGTGATTTAGGGGCATGAAAATTCAAAGTTGGAAAATTTCAACATTTTCAAAATTTTCACCAAATTTCCATTTTTTTTACAAGTAAACGCAAGTTTTATCAAAGAAGTGTTACCACTAACATGAAGTGAAATATGTCACAAGAAAAAAATGTCAGAATCAGCGGGATTCATGGAAGTGTTCCAGAGTTATTACCTCGAAAAGGGACAGTGGTCAGAATTGTAAAAATTGGCCTGGTCATTAACGTGCAAACCACCCTTGGGTGTAAAGGGGTTAAGTTGGCTAAATCAGACTGCTGAGGACAATGGACATTTACCCAGATGGAGTATGGCCTTATAGTCCTATCATTTTTCGGTCTCTCATAAAAAGGAGAGAGATCAAGGAAATGTAGGTGGACTGTCCCGACAAGTAGAGAAAGATGATCCTTAGCCTATCATGTCTAGCAGCGCCGTCAACAGCGTCCCACTACAGGATATGCAGAATAGTAATGGTGAGATTGTCATGACACAGCATTTCTTCTTAATGACGCCAGACATAAATTCAGTAGGCACAGAGACTATTAACTTTATGTTGACTTTTCAGTTAATGTTTATTGTAACTTATTGTCTGCTATCTTTGCAAGGCAGGGATGCAGAGTTATTGAACAATGGATGTTTCCTTAATTTGTTGATTGACCATTGTGTGGGTCCTGTGGCTTGTTGACCTGCAAAAAAGAGAACAAACTATGCAAATTGATTAAAGGGAACCTGTCACCCCGTTTTTTCAGTTTGAGATAAAAATACCGCTAAATAGGGCCTGAGCTGCGCATTACAATAGTGTATTTTGTGAACCCTGATTCCCCACCTATGCTGCCGAAATACGTTACCAAAGTCACCGTTTTCGCCTGTCAATCAGGCTGGTCTGGTCAGATGGGCGTTGTGACATCGCTGTTTCTTCCCCAAGATCTTGCTTAGCTTTCCGTTGGTGGCGTAGTGGTTTGCGCATGTCCAACTGCCGAATCCACTGCGCAGGTGAAGAAAAAAAGCGTGATCTGCGCTATTCCCTTGGTTATCGGTGGGCACGGCCATCTTCCTGAGGCCGCGCGTGCACAGATGGAGTGCTCTGCTGCCCGGGGCTTCAGGAAAATGGCCGCGGAATGCCGCGTGTGCGCAGATGGAGATCGCGGCGGCCATTTTTCTGAAGCCGAGTTTGCATGGTCGGCACTCATAGCAAGCCTGTAGTTAAGCTACATAGGAGCGATCTGATGATTGCTGCTATGTAGCTGAGCCGATCAGGCTATGCCAGCTTCTAGCCTCCCATGGAGGCTATTGAAGCATGGCAAAAGTTTAAAAAAAATGTTTTAAAAAATATGAAAAAATAAAAAAAATAAAAGTTTAAATAACCCCCTTTCGCCCCCATCCAAAATAAAACAATAAATAAAGAATCAAACATACACATATTTCGAAGATTTGATTGTGGATTGCTACTTCATGTGTTTTTCGGCTAAGCACCCGGTATCTATATTCAAGCTTCAGCTGCAAGTTGGCGTGTCCGTCTTTCTATTTTGGATCGTGGTGGTGCTGTCAACTGTTTTTCTTCAGATTGACACATACACATATTTGGTATCGCCGCGTTCAGAATCTATCAATAAAAAAAGCATTAACCTGATCGCTAAACAGCATAGCGAAAAAAAAATTAAAAACACCAGAATTAGTTTTTTTTGGTTGCTGTGACATTGAATTAAAATGCAATAACGGGTGATCAAAAGAACGTATCTGCACAAAAGTGGTATCATTAAAAATGCCAGCTTGGTGCGCAAAAAATAAGCCCTCATCTGACCCGAGATATTGAAATATGGAGACGCTACCGGTATCTGAAAATGGCACAATTTTTTTATTTTTGGCAAAGTTTTGAATTTTTTTCACTACTTAGATCAAAAATAACCTAGACATTAATGACCTGGATAAAGATAATGGAAGGTCAATTTTAGCATTTAGTGAACCTAGCAAAAAAGCCAAACAAAAAACAAGTGTGGGATTGCAGTTTTTTGCAATTTCACCACACTTGGAATTTTTTACCCATTTTCTAGTACAAGTCATTGTAAAACCAATGGTGTTGTTCAAAAGTACAACTCGTCCTGCAAAAAATAAGCCCTCACATGGCCATATTGAAAGAAAAATAAAATGTTATGGCTCTGGGAAGGAGGGGAGCGAAAAACGAAAATGCAAAAACGAAAAGGGCCGCGGCGTGAAGGGGTTATGATTTACAGCTGATGAAAGCCCCAAAGTCATTATCTCAGTAAATTAGAATACTTTATAACACCAGCTTGAAAAATTATTTTAAAATCCAAAATGTTGACCTACTGAAATGTATGTTCAGTAAATGCATTCAATACTTGGTCGGGGCTCCTTTTGCATCAATTACTGCATCAATTTTGCATGGCATGGAGGCGATCTGCCTGTGGCACTGCTGAGGTGTTATGGAAGCCCAGGTTGCTTTGAAAGCAGCTTTCAGCTCGTCTGCATTGTTGAATCTGGCGTCTCTCATCTTCCTCTTGACAATAACCCATAGATTTTCTATGGTGTTAAGGTCAGGTGAGGTTGCTGACCAATCAAGCACAGAGATGCTGTTGGCAACACGGTGGCTCAGTGGTTAGCACTGCAGTCTTGCAGAGCTGGAGTCCTGGGTTCAAACCCCACCAAGGTCAACATCTGCAAAGAGTTTGCATGTTCTCCCCGTGTTTCCATGGGTTTCCTCCCACATTCCAAAGACATACCGATAGGGAATTTAGATTGTGAGCCCCATCGGGAACAGCGATGATAATGTTTGCAAACTATAAAGCGCTGCGGAATATGTTAGCGTTATATAAAAATAAAGATTATATATTATTATTTTTAAACCAGAAACACCTACAGTAATTATACCCCAAAAAGAGCCATGAAGCAATTTATATGAAAAACCAAAGAAAGCAAAACTCCACAGAAGGACAGTAAATAAAAATTATAAATATCTTTATTCCAAAAAAATAGACTATTAAAACAGGCAGATCCCACAGATACAGGAGAAAAACAGAAAACTTTGCATATTATGATGTATGGGCGTTTCCTGTAGGCATCCCACCTGTTTTTCTCCTGTACCTGTGGTATCTGCCTGTTTTTAATAGTCTATTTTTTTTAAATAAAGATATTTATAATTTTTATTTACTGGCCTTATGTGGAGTTTTGCTTTCTTTGTTTTTTTTTTTATTTTTAAACCAGGTTTTAACCAGCAGGTGACATGGCTCCCCAATTCATCACTGATTGTGGAGACTTCACACTAGACCTCCAGCAGCTTGGATTGTGGCCTCTCCACTCTTCCTCCAGACTCTGGGACCTTGATTTCCAAATAAAATGCAAAATGTACATTAACCTGAAAACTACACCTTGGACCACTGACTAACAGTCCAGTTCTTTTTCTCCTTGACCCAGGTAAGACGCTTCTGGCGTTGTCTATTGGTCATGAGTGGCTTGACACAAGGAATGTGACACTTGTAGCCCATGTCCTGGATACATCTATGTGTGGTGGCTCTTGAAGCAATGACTCCAGCAGCAGTCCACTCCTTGTGAATCTCCCCCAAATTTTTGAAAGGCCTTTTCTTAACAATCCTTTCAAGACTGCGGTTATCCCGGTTGCCTGTGCACCTTTTTCTACCACACTTTTTCCTTCCACTCAACTTTCCATTAACATGCTTGGATACATCACTCTGTGAACAGCCAGCTTCTTTAGCAATGACCTTTTGTCTCTTACCCTCCTTGTGGAGTGTGGCAATGACTGCCTTCTGGACCTCTGTCAAGTCAGCAGTCTTTCCCATGATTGTGGAGCTACTGAAACAGACTAATGGCCTTTTTTAAATGCTTAGGAAGCCTTTGCAGGTGTTTTTTGTTAATTATTCTAATTTACTGAGATAATGACTTTTGGGTTTTCATTGTCTGTAAGCCATAATCATCAACCTTAGCAGATAAACACTTGAAATAGATCACTCTGTTTGTAATGACTCTATATAATATATGAGGTTCACATTTTGTATTGAAGAACTGACACAAATTAACTTTTTGATGATATTATAATTTAGTGAGAAGCACTTGTATGTTTATATATATACAGTATATATATATATATATATATATATATATATATATATATATATATATTAGAATTGAGAATTGTAAGATATCCATCAAGCCCATACAAAAATTCCTAATTCTAATGTATATACATTACATACATAAATATATCTAAAACATAAAAACTGAGAAGGAAAAGCTGATTGACAAATACTATCACCATTACAGTCCCCATACAGGTTGTCACTCAGGTTTCCTAGTGGCCTGAATGGCAAATCTGCCTTGAAATTCATCATTAAATCAAGTTTGGAATTACTGCATAGTCAGGTTTGTCAATCAGGACAATGGAGACAAAGAATGACATCTCCACACAGTGATGCTCCATGATGATTAGACTCATTCTTATTAATATTTGCTGTTGTATGATGTCTTTGCGCTCTTGCGGTGATATTTCCTGTTCTGTATGTTTCTTATATTTACTTATTTGTCCCACAACTAAATGAAATCCCAATCCTTCATGGTGATGTCATCGCTTTACATTCACTATTGCTGCCCCCTGGTGGCATCACTACTGAACATCCGTGAAAGTTTAATCGGCATTTCTTATAATTTTGGTCTTTATTATTAAACAAAGAGAAAAAAGGTACAAAAATACAAACAGAACAGTAACGATTTAGTCAATGAAGGAGTATAAATGGCAACATTTACATATAATCCCAATATACATGCCGCAAGTTCTTACAGCCTTCCCTTCTCATTATACTAAGGCATCTGGTAATCCTTCCATTTCTTTTTATATGACACAGATCAAAAGGAAGGAGATTTGCAGAAGAGTCTGGATTTCTAATGATCACAATTCTTCATTCTCACACTGTCAGATAGTACATGTTTAAGCTATGCAAAGGCTGGTGACAAGATCCGTAGTATACGGAGCGGGGAATGAGGTTCAGATCTCTTAACTACTTATACAAAGAGCTGTAGTTCAAGATTGTGTATGTGGCAATAATATTGAAATCTGATTTTGCACGCAATAAAGCCCGATATTTAAATTTTCATAGATTATTTATTAGACTCTAGCGAAAATATGTCCAAAGTACATTACAAATGTGATCAGCTCCTGAAGAACTTGTAGAATTTTGTGAACCTTATTATTTTTTATGATTATTAATATTTAGAAAACCCACTAGCATATGCCTATCCTAGTCATGGGGGTGTCATTGATGTCCTGCCACCTGAGGCTTGCAACCACTAAGAATATTAAAGCTTACCTGTTATTACTGTCAACTTTTCAAAATAATCCCTAGCACTACTTATGGCCTTGTACCTTGCATTGTCACCAGTATTACCCTAGGCATGCTCCGCTCCATTGTTCAGTTCTCTCTGAGTTGGTGGGTGAAGACAAGTTGCTATGATGTCTACCATACATAATAAATGCATAGAAATAGATTTCTACTCTTCATTCTCTGTGTCACACAGATCAAAACAATGTCAGTAACATGAAATACATTATACACCAGTACTGAGCTGTGTGGATGTGAATCCAGAACTGAGGTGGAATAAATTTGCTAAAAAACTACAGCACAAGCTGCGTGTTTGAGACTGTGTCTGTCTGTGTCTGACTGATCTCTCCATAGAGTTTAATTGCAGCTATAAACCAGGGATTCAAGCTTCAGGAGGCTAATTTGCATATTCCAGGTGCCTTCTGGGAGAAGCGAAGTCTCCCTAAGCTAGAAGATCGTTGGGTACAGCCGGGACCAGCTGCTTCGAAAGCATCACCAAACCAGGGATTCAAGCTTCAGGAGGCTAATTTGCATATTCCAGGTGCCTTCTGGGAGAAGCGAAGTCTCCCTAAGCTAGAAGATCGTTGGGTACAGCCGGGACCAGCTGCTTCGAAAGCATCACCAAACCAGGGATTCAAGCTTCAGGAGGCTAATTTGCATATTCCAGGTGCCTTCTGGGAGAAGCGAAGTCTCCCTAAGCTAGAAGATCGTTGGGTACAGCCGGGACCAGCTGCTTCGAAAGCATCACCAAACCAGGGATTCAAGCTTCAGGAGGCTAATTTGCATATTCCAGGTGCCTTCTGGGAGAAGCGAAGTCTCCCTAAGCTAGAAGATCGTTGGGTACAGCCGGGACCAGCTGCTTCGAAAGCATCACCAAACCAGGGATTCAAGCTTCAGGAGGCTAATTTGCATATTCCAGGTGCCTTCTGGGAGAAGCGAAGTCTCCCTAAGCTAGAAGATCATTGGGTACAGCTGGGACCAGCTGCTTCGAAAGCATCACCAAACCAGGGATTCAAGCTTCAGGAGGCTAATTTGCATATTCCAGGTGCCTTCTGGGAGAAGCGAAGTCTCCCTAAGCTAGAAGATCGTTGGGTACAGCCGGGACCAGCTGCTTCGAAAGCATCACCAAACCAGGGATTCAAGCTTCAGGAGGCTAATTTGCATATTCCAGGTGCCTTCTGGGAGAAGCGAAGTCTCCCTAAGCTAGAAGATCGTTGGGTACAGCCGGGACCAGCTGCTTCGAAAACATCACCAAACCAGGGATTCAAGCTTCAGGAGGCTAATTTGCATATTCCAGGTGCCTTCTGGGAGAAGCGAAGTCTCCCTAAGCTAGAAGATCGTTGGGTACAGCCGGGACCAGCTGCTTCGAAAGCATCACCAAACCCTTACGGCCTTACGGCGCGCGAATTTTTGCCTGTAGGACATTATTGCAAGAGAGCTTGGCTCAGTAGATTACACAAGAAGGAAAACACACAGCAAGTCAGCAGGATCTAGGAGCAACATGGCAGATGTGACAACCTACATGGTGAGCTGCAGCATGTGCTACATGTTCACAGATCGACCAGAAGAAGAATCCAATTTCACCTGTCAGAAGTGTAGACTAGTGGCCCTTTTAGAAGAAAAGGTGCGGGGTCTGGAAGAAAGAATAGCAACTTTGAAACTCATCAAAGAGAATGAAGACTTTCTAGACAGAACAGAAGCATCTCTACTGGTCACAGAAGGTGAAAAAAGTGTCAGAGAACCTCCAAAAGCAGATGAGTGGAAGCATGTGACCAAAAGAAGCAAGAAGACCATGGAGAAATCACCAACCACACAACTGAAGAACCGATATCAAATCTTTGTAGAGGATGAAGATGGCACACCTAAGAATGAAGCAATACCAGCAAGCAAAAAAGAAAAGGGCACACAGCAACAAGTGACAGCAAAAAGTACAGCCAAGAAGCAACGAAGAGTGGTGGTGGTGGGAGACTCACTACTGAGAGGCACCGAAGCAGCCATCTGCAGACCGGACATAACTGCAAGAGAAGTATGCTGCCTTCCAGGTGCGATGATCAAGGATGTGACCGATAGGATACCAAAGCTCTTCAGCTCCAAGGACGTCCACCCATTTCTTCTGATACATGTTGGCACCAATGACACGGCAAGGAAGGACCTACCGACAATCTGCAAGGACTTTGAAGAGTTGGGGAAGAAAGTAAAGGAACTGGATGCACAGGTAGTTTTTTCTTCTATCCTTCCAGTAGACGGGCATGGCACCAGAAGATGGAACAGGATCCTTGATGCAAACAACTGGCTAAGACGATGGTGCAGACAACAAGGATTTGGATTCCTGGACCACGGTGTGAATTACTGGTATGATGGACTCCTCGCCAGAGACGGACTAGACCTCAACAAACCTGGGAAACACACATTCGCCAGAAGACTCGCTACACTCATCAGGAGGGCGTTAAACTAGAAGAAGAGGGGACGGGAAGAAAAGCATTAGACTCGAACAAAGACGACCCAGGAAAACATACTCAGAAGGGAGGTAAGAACATTTCTAAAACAATCCACAGTGAGGAGATTGGAACAAAACAAAATCCTCTAAACTGCATGCTCGCAAACGCCAGAAGCCTGACAAACAAGATGGAAGAACTAGAAGCAGAAATATCTACAGGTAACTTTGACATAGTGGGAATAACCGAGACATGGTTAGATGAAAGCTATGACTGGGCAGTTAACTTACAGGGTTACAGTCTGTTTAGAAAGGATCGTAAAAATCGGAGAGGAGGAGGGGTTTGTCTCTATGTAAAGTCTTGTCTAAAGTCCACTTTAAGGGAGGATATTAGCGAAGGGAATGAGGATGTCGAGTCCATATGGGTTAAAATTCATGGAGGGAAAAATGGTAACAAAATTCTCATTGGGGTCTGTTACAAACCCCCAAATATAACAGAAAGCATGGAAAGTCTACTTCTAAAGCAGATAGATGAAGCTGCAACCCATAATGAGGTCCTGGTTATGGGGGACTTTAACTACCCGGATATTAACTGGGAAACAGAAACCTGTGAAACCCATAAAGGCAACAGGTTTCTGCTAATAACTAAGAAAAATTATCTTTCACAATTGGTGCAGAATCCAACCAGAGGAGCAGCACTTTTAGACCTAATACTATCTAATAGACCTGACAGAATAACAAATCTGCAGGTGGTTGGGCATTTAGGAAATAGCGACCACAATATTGTGCAGTTTCACCTGTCTTTCACTAGGGGGACTTGTCAGGGAGTCACAAAAACATTGAACTTTAGGAAGGCAAAGTTTGAACAGCTTAGAGATGCCCTTAATCTGGTAGACTGGGACAATATCCTCAGAAATGAGAATACAGATAATAAATGGGAAATGTTTAAGAACATCCTAAATAGGCAGTGTAAGCGGTTTATACCTTGTGGGAATAAAAGGACTAGAAATAGGAAAAACCCAATGTGGCTAAACAAAGAAGTAAGACAGGCAATTAACAGTAAAAAGAAAGCATTTGCACTACTAAAGCAGGATGGCACCATTGAAGCTCTAAAAAACTATAGGGAGAAAAATACTTTATCTAAAAAACTAATTAAAGCTGCCAAAAAGGAAACAGAGAAGCACATTGCTAAGGAGAGTAAAACTAATCCCAAACTGTTCTTCAACTATATCAATAGTAAAAGAATAAAAACTGAAAATGTAGGCCCCTTAAAAAATAGTGAGGAAAGAATGGTTGTAGATGACGAGGAAAAAGCTAACATATTAAACACCTTCTTCTCCACGGTATTCACGGTGGAAAATGAAATGCTAGGTGAAATCCCAAGAAACAATGAAAACCCTATATTAAGGGTCACCAATCTAACCCAAGAAGAGGTGCGAAACCGGCTAAATAAGATTAAAATAGATAAATCTCCGGGTCCGGATGGCATACACCCACGAGTACTAAGAGAACTAAGTAATGTAATAGATAAACCATTATTTCTTATTTTTAGTGACTCTATAGCGACAGGGTCTGTTCCGCAGGACTGGCGCATAGCAAATGTGGTGCCAATATTCAAAAAGGGCTCTAAAAGTGAACCTGGAAATTATAGGCCAGTAAGTCTAACCTCTATTGTTGGTAAAATATTTGAAGGGTTTCTGAGGGATGTTATTCTGGATTATCTCAATGAGAATAACTGTTTAACTCCATATCAGCATGGGTTTATGAGAAATCGCTCCTGTCAAACCAATCTAATCAGTTTTTATGAAGAGGTAAGCTACAGGCTGGACCACGGTGAGTCATTGGACGTGGTATATCTCGATTTTTCCAAAGCGTTTGATACCGTGCCGCACAAGAGGTTGGTACACAAAATGAGAATGCTTGGTCTGGGGGAAAATGTGTGTAAATGGGTTAGTAACTGGCTTAGTGATAGAAAGCAGAGGGTGGTTATAAATGGTATAGTCTCTAACTGGGTCGCTGTGACCAGTGGGGTACCGCAGGGGTCAGTATTGGGACCTGTTCTCTTCAACATATTCATTAATGATCTGGTAGAAGGTTTACACAGTAAAATATCGATATTTGCAGATGATACAAAACTATGTAAAGCAGTTAATACAAGAGAAGATAGTATTCTGCTACAGATGGATCTGGATAAGTTGGAAACTTGGGCTGAAAGGTGGCAGATGAGGTTTAACAATGATAAATGTAAGGTTATACACATGGGAAGAGGGAATCAATATCACCATTACACACTGAACGGGAAACCACTGGGTAAATCTGACAGGGAGAAGGACTTGGGGATCCTAGTTAATGATAAACTTACCTGGAGCAGCCAGTGCCAGGCAGCAGCTGCCAAGGCAAACAGGATCATGGGGTGCATTAAAAGAGGTCTGGATACACATGATGAGAGCATTATACTGCCTCTGTACAAATCCCTAGTTAGACCGCACATGGAGTACTGTGTCCAGTTTTGGGCACCGGTGCTCAGGAAGGATATAATGGAACTAGAGAGAGTACAAAGGAGGGCAACAAAATTAATAAAGGGGATGGGAGAACTACAATACCCAGATAGATTAGCGAAATTTGGATTATTTAGTCTAGAAAAAAGACGACTGAGGGGTGATCTAATAACCATGTATAAGTATATAAGGGGACAATACAAATATCTCGCTGAGGATCTGTTTATACCAAGGAAGGTGACGGGCACAAGGGGGCATTCTTTGCGTCTGGAGGAGAGAAGGTTTTTCCACCAACATAGAAGAGGATTCTTTACTGTTAGGGCAGTGAGAATCTGGAATTGCTTGCCTGAGGAGGTGGTGATGGCGAACTCAGTCGAGGGGTTCAAGAGAGGCCTGGATGTCTTCCTGGAGCAGAACAATATTGTATCATACAATTATTAGGTTCTGTAGAAGGACGTAGATCTGGGTATTTATTATGATTTATTATGATGGAATATAGGCTGAACTGGATGGACAAATGTCTTTTTTCGGCCTTACTAACTATGTTACTATGTTACTATGTTATAACCTGATCCCTCGGTAAGCTTACAGACTGTCTTGCTCTGACCAAGATGAATTTGAGCTATTTTTCAGCGTAAGGAGTGATGTGAGTAGGGAGTTCAGGAGGCAGGAGCGAGGAAAACTGACATATACAGTAAGGCTATGTGCACACGTTCAGGATTTCTCGCAGAAAATTCCTGAGAAAAACCGGACATTTTCTGCAAGAAATCCGCAAGAAAACCGCATGCGTTTTTGCCACGATTTTGCCGTGGTTTTGACGCATTTTTACCGCATTTTTTTCCGGACACTTCCCAATGTATTTTGTAGTGGGAAATCCGCAAAAAAATAACGCAAAATTATTGAACATGCTGCGGTTTTTACCGCGATGCGTTTTTTTTTTCGCGGAAAAAAACGCATCATGTGCACAAAACATGCGGAGTTCATTCTAAATGATGGGATGCTTATTGTATGCGGTTCTTTTGCGGTTTTATAGCATTTTTATCGGGAAAAATCACAAAAAAAACCGCGAAAAAAACGCAACGTGTGCACACAGCCTAAGTGCAAAAAGAAACAGATTTCTCTAACAACATAGATCACAAAGGTATATTCATCTATATTATTGAATTCTACAAAGTTTGTTGAAATAACATAGTAACATACATAGTAACATAGTTAGTAAGGCCGAAAAAAGACATTTGTCCATCCAGTTCAGCCTATATTCCATCATAATAAATACCCAGATCTACGTCCTTCTACAGAACCTAATAATTGTATGATACAATATTGTTCTGCTCCAGGAAGACATCCAGGCCTCTCTTGAACCCCTCGACTGAGTTCGCCATCACCACCTCCTCAGGCAAGCAATTCCAGATTCTCACTGCCCTAACAGTAAAGAATCCTCTTCTATGTTGGTGGAAAAACCTTCTCTCCTCCAGACGCAAAGAATGCCCCCTTGTGCCCGTCACCTTCCTTGGTATAAACAGATCCTCAGCGAGATATTTGTATTGTCCCCTTATATACTTATACATGGTTATTAGATCACCCCTCAGTCGTCTTTTTTCTAGACTAAATAATCCTAATTTCGCTAATCTATCTGGGTATTGTAGTTCTCCCATCCCCTTTATTAATTTTGTTGCCCTCCTTTGTACTCTCTCTAGTTCCATTATATCCTTCCTGAGCACCGGTGCCCAAAACTGGACACAGTACTCCATGTGCGGTCTAACTAGGGATTTGTACAGAGGCAGTATAATGCTCTCATCATGTGTATCCAGACCTCTTTTAATGCACCCCATGATCCTGTTTGCCTTGGCAGCTGCTGCCTGGCACTGGCTGCTCCAGGTAAGTTTATCATTAACTAGGATCCCCAAGTCCTTCTCCCTGTCAGATTTACCCAGTGGTTTCCCGTTCAGTGTGTAATGGTGATATTGATTCCCTCTTCCCATGTGTATAACCTTACATTTATCATTGTTAAACCTCATCTGCCACCTTTCAGCCCAAGTTTCCAACTTATCCAGATCCATCTGTAGCAGAATACTATCTTCTCTTGTATTAACTGCTTTACATAGTTTTGTATCATCTGCAAATATCGATATTTTACTGTGTAAACCTTCTACCAGATCATTAATGAATATGTTGAAGAGAACAGGTCCCAATACTGACCCCTGCGGTACCCCACTGGTCACAGCGACCCAGTTAGAGACTATACCATTTATAACCACCCTCTGCTTTCTATCACTAAGCCAGTTACTAACCCATTTACACACATTTTCCCCCAGACCAAGCATTCTCATTTTGTGTACCAACCTCTTGTGCGGCACGGTATCAAACGCTTTGGAAAAATCGAGATATACCACGTCCAATGACTCACCGTGGTCCAGCCTATAGCTTACCTCTTCATAAAAACTGATTAGATTGGTTTGACAGGAGCGATTTCTCATAAACCCATGCTGATATGGAGTTAAACAGTTATTCTCATTGAGATAATCCAGAATAACATCCCTCAGAAACCCTTCAAATATTTTACCAACAATAGAGGTTAGACTTACTGGCCTATAATTTCCAGGTTCACTTTTAGAGCCCTTTTTGAATATTGGCACCACATTTGCTATGCGCCAGTCCTGCGGAACAGACCCTGTCGCTATAGAGTCACTAAAAATAAGAAATAATGGTTTATCTATTACATTACTTAGTTCTCTTAGTACTCGTGGGTGTATGCCATCCGGACCCGGAGATTTATCTATTTTAATCTTATTTAGCCGGTTTCGCACCTCTTCTTGGGTTAGATTGGTGACCCTTAATATAGGGTTTTCATTGTTTCTTGGGATTTCACCTAGCATTTCATTTTCCACCGTGAATACCGTGGAGAAGAAGGTGTTTAATATGTTAGCTTTTTCCTCGTCATCTACAACCATTCTTTCCTCACTATTTTTTAAGGGGCCTACATTTTCAGTTTTTATTCTTTTACTATTGATATAGTTGAAGAACAGTTTGGGATTAGTTTTACTCTGCTTAGCAATGTGCTTCTCTGTTTCCTTTTTGGCAGCTTTAATTAGTTTTTTAGATAAAGTATTTTTCTCCCTATAGTTTTTTAGAGCTTCAATGGTGCCATCCTGCTTTAGTAGTGCAAATGCTTTCTTTTTACTGTTAATTGCCTGTCTTACTTCTTTGTTTAGCCACATTGGGTTTTTCCTATTTCTAGTCCTTTTATTCCCACAAGGTATAAACCGCTTACACTGCCTATTTAGGATGTTCTTAAACATTTCCCATTTATTATCTGTATTCTCATTTCTGAGGATATTGTCCCAGTCTACCAGATTAAAGGCATCTCTAAGCTGTTCAAACTTTGCCTTCCTAAAGTTCAATGTTTTTGTGACTCCCTGACAAGTCCCCCTAGTGAAAGACAGGTGAAACTGCACAATATTGTGGTCGCTATTTCCTAAATGCCCAACCACCTGCAGATTTGTTATTCTGTCAGGTCTATTAGATAGTATTAGGTCTAAAAGTGCTGCTCCTCTGGTTGGATTCTGCACCAATTGTGAAAGATAATTTTTCTTGGTTATTAGCAGAAACCTGTTGCCTTTATGGGTTTCACAGGTTTCTGTTTCCCAGTTAATATCCGGGTAGTTAAAGTCCCCCATAACCAGGACCTCATTATGGGTTGCAGCTTCATCTATCTGCTTTAGAAGTAGACTTTCCATGCTTTCTGTTATATTTGGGGGTTTGTAACAGACCCCAATGAGAATTTTGTTACCATTTTTCCCTCCATGAATTTCAACCCATATGGACTCGACATCCTCATTCCCTTCGCTAATATCCTCCCTTAAAGTGGACTTTAGACAAGACTTTACATAGAGACAAACCCCTCCTCCTCTCCGATTTTTACGATCCTTTCTAAACAGACTGTAACCCTGTAAGTTAACTGCCCAGTCATAGCTTTCATCTAACCATGTCTCGGTTATTCCCACTATGTCAAAGTTACCTGTAGATATTTCTGCTTCTAGTTCTTCCATCTTGTTTGTCAGGCTTCTGGCGTTTGCGAGCATGCAGTTTAGAGGATTTTGTTTTGTTCCAATCTCCTCACTGTGGATTGTTTTAGAAATGTTCTTACCTCCCTTCTGAGTATGTTTTCCTGGGTCGTCTTTGTTCGAGTCTAATGTTTTTCTTCCCGTCCCCTCTTCTTCTAGTTTAACGCCCTCCTGATGAGTGTAGCGAGTCTTCTGGCGAATGTGTGTTTCCCAGGTTTGTTGAGGTGTAGTCCGTCTCTGGCGAGGAGTCCATCATACCAGTAATTCACACCGTGGTCCAGGAATCCAAATCCTTGTTGTCTGCACCATCGTCTTAGCCAGTTGTTTGCATCAAGGATCCTGTTCCATCTCCTGGTGCCATGCCCGTCTACTGGAAGGATAGAAGAAAAAACTACCTGTGCATCCAGTTCCTTTACTTTCTTCCCCAACTCTTCAAAGTCCTTGCAGATTGTCGGTAGGTCCTTCCTTGCCGTGTCATTGGTGCCAACATGTATCAGAAGAAATGGGTGGACGTCCTTGGAGCTGAAGAGCTTTGGTATCCTATCGGTCACATCCTTGATCATCGCACCTGGAAGGCAGCATACTTCTCTTGCAGTTATGTCCGGTCTGCAGATGGCTGCTTCGGTGCCTCTCAGTAGTGAGTCTCCCACCACCACCACTCTTCGTTGCTTCTTGGCTGTACTTTTTGCTGTCACTTGTTGCTGTGTGCCCTTTTCTTTTTTGCTTGCTGGTATTGCTTCATTCTTAGGTGTGCCATCTTCATCCTCTACAAAGATTTGATATCGGTTCTTCAGTTGTGTGGTTGGTGATTTCTCCATGGTCTTCTTGCTTCTTTTGGTCACATGCTTCCACTCATCTGCTTTTGGAGGTTCTCTGACACTTTTTGCACCTTCTGTGACCAGTAGAGATGCTTCTGTTCTGTCTAGAAAGTCTTCATTCTCTTTGATGAGTTTCAAAGTTGCTATTCTTTCTTCCAGACCCCGCACCTTTTCTTCTAAAAGGGCCACTAGTCTACACTTCTGACAGGTGAAATTGGATTCTTCTTCTGGTCGATCTGTGAACATGTAGCACATGCTGCAGCTCACCATGTAGGTTGTCACATCTGCCATGTTGCTCCTAGATCCTGCTGACTTGCTGTGTGTTTTCCTTCTTGTGTAATCTACTCAGCCAAGCTCTCTTGCAATAATGTCCTACAGGCAAAAATTTGCGCGCCGTAAGGCGCGCGGTTTGGTGATGCTTTCGAAGCAGCTGGTCCCGGCTGTACCCAACGATCTTCTAGCTTAGGGAGACTTCGCTTCTCCCAGAAGGCACCTGGAATATGCAAATTAGCCTCCTGAAGCTTGAATCCCTGGTTCAATGACCCTGAATATTTAATGATTTTTTTGTTTGGAGATTTAACTTAATTTCTACATGCTGGAAAATAAATTTCCAAAAGTGGCCAGATCCACAGTGCCAGGGGTAAACACTAGAGTTGAGCGGATCAATCTGCAGGGGATTGAGTTGAATTTCATGAAATCCAAGGTTTCATACAAATTTGAAACCTTTGAGATTTGATTCATGGTTCACAAAAAAATAACTTTCCCGCCACCATTTCTTACACTGCTGAAGCAACAGTGTCATTTTGTACTTCCTCATGGCCCTCTCCATAATGTCCTGCAGCTATGACGTCGAGTGGATTATCATACCTTGCACAGTGGTGGTCAGTACCTGGGCCATCATAGATCAGAAGTTCCTCAGTGGAGCACAGTTTAGACAGTGGAGACGGTTTCCATTTATGGAGTCACTGGGTTACTGGCTCTCTTATGGTCAGCGGGGTTCTCGCTTTCTTTATAGTTTCATTTTATGAGCAATAACAAACTTCACAGTATTACGACTTGTGCAAATTTTGAGGGGAAATGAAGAGATTACTAGGGGATATTGGCAAAACTGCGGAGAAATTATTATTTTTTTTTTTAGTTTAGAATGCAGTTTGTATTGTGAAATCTTGTGACATATCTGTCAGAAAAAACAATCACTTTTTGACTGGAAATTCCAGGAGGATCACTTCACATCATTTCACAAACACCGATAGATCTCTCAATGGCAGTGGTCTACTGCTAATAATGGAGTCGGTGAGTCGGGAGGGCAAGGTTTCGAATGGCACTGCCCACTCATCTGGCTTCTCGTGTACTAAGGTCAATGCATCGTCAGAATGCAGATACTGTTGACTCTTTGAATGAGATGGTGAAACAGGGAGTCATTGTTGTTTCCCTGCACCACCATTGTGTATGTCCCAGTTGGAGCAAAGCAAATGCAAGAACATCTCTAGATCACACCTGCTGTGCAGAGTCTCAGTCTTCACACAGCACCAACCAGAGGGGAATGGACTTAGAAGAGTAGTTTTTTCCCATCGGTAATGATATGGGACCATGATGCCTCAAAATGTGTGATGGGGACTGTAGGGGCCATTATCATGTGCTGTAGGGTTGTGATGGGCATCACACTGTGTGTACTGTGGGAGGCATCATAATGTGTGAGGGAGCTATCATACCGTGGAAGTTGTGGGGTCATCACACCGTTTATCATCATACAGGTCAAGTCTGGGTCCTGCTCTACATATGTCTTTTTGGAGGTTTGCTGACTCACATTGAAGTAAACAACAAGAGTTATAGAGTCCATCCAGATTGGGTACACTTTGTCCCGGTAGGATGGTTTTCATGCTCTATTTCATCAAAATGATGTCACCTAAGCTTACTGCAGGGTATTTGCTTATTTTGTTTTTATCCAAGGTTTTGTCTGTTAAATGCCTGTATTGTGAACGTACACCACACATTGCGCTTATACCAACATGTGAACGATTCATTTATTTGGTTTTAGAGTATTGTGTCTGTGAAGTCCATCATACTGTTTGTGGAGTGCATACTGGGAGTCATACAGTTTATGGAGGTTGTGCGGGCATTACACAGGGTGGTATTTGTACCAAAAATGATAAATACCGGAGTATAAATTAGGTATAAACCAAAAGAAAAACAAAAATACCCCTAAAATGTAACTTTTAATATTCCTGGGTAAAAATTACCTTTATTATAGGGTCAGGAGACAATAATAGCTTAAACAGTATATCTTATCAATATAAACAATACTAAAAAAGGATAGAGGCTAATATGGTGAGGGAGTGATCTTTCCCTTACTCACCCTACCTCACAGCGGAGGTTGGCACCCTAAGTTCGACATGGCGCCCTCGCTCACTGACGGCTCTCCCTTAAGACCCTAAAGGGAACCTAACAAAGAAACCACCACCGACACCAAATCTTACCTAAAGGGCAAATGTGCTTACAAAGTGCTAGGTCAAAACTCAAAACTGCAGTAGTCTTTTTTGGGTAAATCCCACGTTGTTTCAGGGTCATAGTTTTTAGACCCTGATACCTTATATACTAGGGGTACAATTGTGTATCGTATCAGAGACAGGGATAAATCTCAAAATTGCAATGGCTATTATAGTTTCAACAATACTCCTTTTGTTAACCTCTTATTTAATAATACATAAGAAAGGAGAGAGGGAGCAAGAATAGATAGCATATCTGTGCATTTTCAGGGTGTAATGATTCTATTCCCTTAATGCATATAGCTCCTAGCTCTTATAATAAAACTGATGCAGGGAAATACTCATTAATAATCATATCTGCACAGTGGTCAAAGAGAAATAAGGATGTACTCATCCAGGTGGTTGCCCTCCCGACACGTTTCCCCCCAGGACAGTACACCAGGGTTCATCAGGGGAAGGAACAGGACTTCTCCCAGTACGAGGCAGCTATAGTATGCTGCTTCTCGTCGTGACCACTTGCAAAAAAGGGCTACACATGTCTTACCGTACGCTGCTTTTTATTTCTCTTGCCGCCATGAACAGCATAAATCAAACCGGAAATGACGCATCGTTACTCCTGGCGCCATCATACTTCCGGTGAGTGAAGCGCATATGCGTTCCACTCGATAGACACTAACGCCCAGGGGTTTAGGGGCGGTGCCGAGTGGAAATCGTGCGTTCCATCACAAAGGATGCTGGATTATAGGATATCCGGTGAGGTGACCGCAAATTGCGTTCCAAGCAGTATATCTTTGCCGGATGTGAGTAAATATATTCAAAGGGCAGCATTTAATAACCAGCCCTTGTTCAAAACAACAATGCCAGCGGCACAGAGGACTCTGCCTCACATTTCCAAATCATACCAATTCATTATATCTAGATAATTAATGTCATTGGAAATTATGTTAAGCAGTAGACTTAAAATGTTGACTTACCAGCATAGCCCTCCCATGCCGGGGTACTTTCCATTTATGATAAAATCTATTAACTACCAATGGATCAGTGGGGTTAAACTCTGAAAGAACCTTTACTAATGTAGTTTCCACTTTTCAGTGGGAACTGTCTTGTGGTCTTCTGGAAGACCTATACAGTACACCAGTAATTACCTTTCATTTAAACCTTATCTTGAATACAAACAATTCAGATAAAACTCGTGAAGTTAAGTTATTCATTTAATCCAATAGGGGACATAGATTTGAAGAGGATGGCCAAAGTAGGCAAAGGGTTGAAATGTAATTTTGCACAACAGACTATATTGGTAATAATACACACTACCACAAAACAAAAGAAGTTTATTTTCATTTTATTACATATATGTTTGTTACATTTACATTTGTTTAATGCTGTTTAATTTCATAAGCACTTGAAACGACTTCCATCAATGTTGATTCTTGTTGAAACATCCCTATGCCTAATTTTCGGTTACCCTGTACTGTGTGTGTAAGCCTGTGGGAGCACCATATTGTCTATGGGCGGAGGGTGATGGGGCTGTCATACTGTGTGGAGGGGTATCATACTGTGGGAGGGACTGTGGAAGCCATAATAAGTTGGGGAACTGTGGGAAACATTATACTGTGTGGGAGGCTGTGGGGGCCATCATGTTGCATGGCAGTCAATGGGAGGCCATCATACTGTTGGGAGCCATTATGTGTGTGTGATGTATTTGGAGCTATCTTACTGTGTGGTGGCATCAAATGGAATAGGGGCCATCACTCTGTGTGGTAGGCTGTGTGTGAACAATACTGTGGGTTGGGAAAACACACAATAGGTGTGATGGGCATTGTCATAGCATCATATTGAGGGGAGTCACTGTAAAGGCCTTATCATGTGTGTGGGGAAACATCATAGTATGCTGGGAGAACTGTGGGGGTATCATTCTGTTTTGGGGATTGTGACAGCATCATACTGTGTTGGGGGTACTGTGGGGGCAACATACTGTGTGCGATGGTACTCTGGGGGAATTCACTATGGGGGCACTTCTGCGGAAATCATACTGTTTGGGGTCATGAAAGACTTTTATAGAGTGAGAACAATATCAAGCTTCAATTGGGGAAAATTACTGTTTAATTGTGGCTAATGGCTATACATGTTACTTTTCCAATCTTTAAAAATTGGGAACCATAACCTTCTGTGACTGTACCTATGCGCTGGTACCCCATCTACTCTGGTAATACTTTTTTTGGTGGGGGTTCTAAGAAACAAGTTCCAGCTAGGACCTGTGATATGAGACCTCATGAGTTCTATGTTTGCTCTTGCTCAGTGGTAGAGATGAATGGATCAATTTGCTGTGAATTGACTTCAATTCAAATTTCATGAAACTTGCACGTAATGGCAAATTAAAACAATTTGTGATTCAATTTGCAAGAATCACAAACAAAATGTCCAGAGCCTTTAACATGTTGTTGAAGATTACACCAGCCAGAAAGCAGGCTCATGGCATCACGTGGCTTCCCCAGTCTGCCTTGCAGCTATCACATTAAATGGTCTAATGCAGCCAGTGAGGGGGTTACTGTCACATGGACTGTAAAAGATGAGGTCAGAGAAAGACAGGATCTGTTTTGGATTTTACAGCCTAGGACTAGGAGGTCAAAGTGCAGAGATCATATTTACAGCTAAGGGTTATAAAGACCTAAATCTGATTGTGGTATACTACTGCAGTGCTGAAAAACAATGACTATAGGAGTGGTAGTTTCAGTCAGTGAAAGGTAATAAAAAGGTTCAAATGACAGGGAGGTGCTAGACCTTCATAGTCAGTGTGACTGAATCGATTGGTCTGTTAATACTGCAGTATAACTTCTTATTTTTGACACTCTACAAACAAGGAGGGCAGTTTAATACTCCTCTGTCCTAATTTTGCTACTGAAAAAAATGACTAAATCCAAGGCTTGTGTGTCAGATATAGTATGTTTATTGACTTGTGAGAACAAGGAACAATCCATAAGCTACATTAAAAGAAAAAAGACAAAAGAAAAATCTCTACATTCCATGTAAATGCAATGGTTTACCTGCATGCTGTAAAGAAATGTGACATTTTCTGAATACTTCCTTCTTGTAATAGAAAATGCAGGCTTTTGTGACATAAACTTACATGGTTTTTCTTGTTTTCTACTGCTTGGTGTTATTGTTTTTAATCTTTAAAAATAATGACACGTTTTAATTTTTGAAAACCTGTTTTAATAGTCCAATTTAGCCACCGTAATTATTGCATGCTTTTGACACATGATCCTTTCCAGGTTTGAAACTGAGAGTAGGTTTTCAGCAATGTAGCATTTTAGGGTTACTGTGTGCGTTTTTGGATGGAGAATTTGAAACCAGAAAAAAACACAAGAAAGCAAATAAATGATAAATAAATTACAGAAAAGCTTAAGATTTGTCAACTGTTTTAAGAGCCCAATTTAAACCTGTCAGCAGAATATTCAAACTCTAGCTAAAGGTATGAGTATAAAACCCCTTTAATGCTTATTAGATTCATATCTTTCTAATAGAATTTAATTGGGACATTTTTGAGAATTCTAGTTTTGAAGTTTTATCCTAAGTTCATCAGGGTGGGTACTTCAGTCACAGCTCTGGACACTTCGCAGCCTACTGCCAGTCTACAATCATTGATTGACGGGTAATTCTTCCATCAATGACTTGTCTACCCAGCACAGTGAGCTCCTGATGCCTTTGCAAGATCAATTTACAGGCTCCCGCAATGTCATTAGGAGCTCACAGCTCAGGAACTGTCATAGTCTGGGTCCATTGCAATGATGGCACCACCTGCGGAATGGGCTCCTAATGACGTTGCAGGTGGGATCAGAGGTTTAAACAAAAAAATAAATAATCAAAAGGTTTACTGAAACTGTCACCAAAAACCTGTATATTACTCTGTTCAGCTCTTTCTGCCTTGTAATAGTCTGTATGCAAATCAGGCAAAGAGACTCCTCCCCATTAAATTTAAGTACAAATCTAACCTTACAGTTTAGCCATCAGCTCAGGCTAAAGTGAGTCACCAACTACCTGTCCAATTACAAAATAGGTTTTATGAATAAATAAAAGTAAAAAATGACAAATAAAGGAAATCATATTTCACCAATATGTGAGAACCATGGGGTAGTCCAGCAATCCTGTAGGTTTGGAAATGACAACCATTGACAGGAAGGCTGTGCCCTAAAAATATTAAGAGAGAAATCCCATGAATTTGATGTGTCTAAAGTTTTTACCCAATTACTTTCTGTTGTGACCCCCAAAACAATACGCAACTTTACTTAAGAAAGTTTCCAAAATTTCTCACTAGAACTACCTATCCTTTAGATCAGGTGTGGGGAATCTTTCTTTTCTGCCAAGGGCCATTTGAATATGTATACTATCCTTCAGGGGCCATACAATTAGCGTGCAAACTCCACCTCCGAAGTACATCTTGACGAGGGCACTGGTATGAGGATATAATTATTCATTGCACGCACCTCTGCATTCAGTAGTTAACACTGTCAGGGCCGGCTCCAGATTTTTGAAGGACCCTGGCGAAAGAGTCTCAGTGGGCCCCCCTTTAACACATACCACGATTCATGATCGCATATAAACACAGCCATGTAGTATATAACACAGCCCACGTAGTGTATAGCACAGCCACGTAGCATATAACACAGCCATGTAGTATATAACAGCCCACGTAGTATATAACACAGCCACGTAGCATATAATACAGCCATGTAGTATATAACAGCCCACGTAGCATATAACACAGCCACGTAGTATATAGTGCATCGCCCCAGAGATCTGGTCGTTGCAGTATGACACTCTGCCACTAAGGGGAGTGATGGTACGTCTGATGGCACTGAAGGAATTCTCCTGACCAGGTATCACCAGCACACATTACACTTCATACTCCGGCCACTAGGGGGAGCAAAAGGCTTTATTTATTGGGCCCCTCCTCACACTGGTAAAACTAGGGGTTAGATAGAAAGTTAGTCAGAAGCTGACAGGGTTGGATTCAGGCAACATCCCGTGGCAGGGGGTGTTGCAGGGAGAAGACACAGGGGGGTCCCTGTCAGGCGTGGGAACCTGGCAGGTGCCTAGCGAACAGAACAGAACGTTACGGAACCGCACCTGCACTACCTTGCGGTGGTATCCTAAGAAAGAGACAAGAAAGGAAGGATATTGTGGAACAGTGTAAACGAGATCAAGCAAAAAGGAGTACCAGTAGGAGTCGTGCCGTGAGACCGAGGCAACATCCTACTGAGGCGCGTAGCCGGTGGCTGGAACACCGCGGGAGTAACTGACTTTAGGCCTTACTTCAAACTCCGCAGGACAGTTAATTATAGGTTGGCTGTCTACCTTAAATTTCCTAAGAAGACATAGGGGGCAACAGTGGGAGAGGGGCGTCTCTAGGGTCCCGGAAGACCTCCAGGTCTTCCCGTCATACGGGTGCGTTCTAGCCAAAACATACTGGGGGACGAGAAACTAGCAACATCTGGAACTAAAGAGAGAGAGAACTGTAGAGAACGATTAAACGAGAACAGCAGTTGGGAGGACTATTCCGAAGGCTAGTGGTGGGCAACGATTTCCATCTGCGAGGGAAACTCTGGAAGTGCCCATCAGACCGGCCGGCCTCTGATAGCCCTGTTAAACATGCTCTGGATTAAGGATCCTGAAGTCTTCAGTAAAGAGGTAAAGAGACTGCAACCTTGTGTCCTCGCTATTGCCTGCACCTCACACCATCACCATCTACCTTACTGAGAAGCCCTGGGGACATACTTCACCTGTGGGAAGGTATACCATCCAGCTGTCATTCCATCACCCCAGCGGACCCCACAGCAGCGTCGGTCACCCTGACTGAACACCACAGGTGGCATCACGAAGCCCTGACAGACTGTACCACCTTTATTGGATGCCCCTTAGCAGGGTCGCGGACCGGGTCTAGCCACCTTGACAGCCTCAGAACCGAACCAGAGAGGCCCGGTACCGAGAACGCGTGACCCTGTGTCTGGGGGAGCTCCATATAGCACAGCCCATATAGTATATAGCACAGCCACATAATATATAACACGGCCCACGTAGTTTATAAAACAGCCATCTAGTATATAGCACAGCCCACGTAGCATATAACAGCCCACGTAGTAGATAACACGGCCCACGTAGTATATAGAACAGCCATGAAGTATATAGAGACACTTGCCCCATATAGTGCTGCACAAACGTTATGGCCCCATACAGTCACTTGCCCCATATAGTGCTGCACAAACGTTATGGCCCCATAAGATGCTCCATACATCCACTTGCCCCATTTGCTGTTGCTGCGATAAAAAAAAAAGAAATGACATACTCACCTCTCCATCGCTCAGGCCCCCGGCACTTTCAATATTCACCTGTCATCGTTCCAGCCGCCACTCCATTTTCTTCAGCGTCTTCTGCACTGACGCTCAGGCAGAGGGTGCGCACTAACCACATCACCGCGCCCTCTGACCTCAGTGTCACTGCTGAAGACAGAGCGGCGGCTGGAACGAGGAGCAGGTGAATATCGCGCAACGCTGCGCTCCCCTCCCCGTTATACTCACCTGCTCCTGGCGCTGTGCAGTCCCTGCTTCTCGGTGCCGGCAGCTTCTTCCTGTATTGAGCGGTCACCGTTACCGCTCATTACAGTAATGAATATGCGGCTCCACCCTTATAGGAGGTGAAGCCACATATTCATTACTGTAATGAGTGGTACCAAGTGACCACTCAGTACAGAAAGAAGCTGAGGAGCCAAGGATCTGCAGGGACCACGCCAGCCGCCAGGAGTAGGTGAGTATAATTAGACAGCCCCCAGCCGCTCCCCCTCCCCTGCCAAGTGAGTACCGTGATGGCTAGCTGAGGGCCCCTGGGGGAGCGGTGGTCCTAGGCACTGGCAGCTGCCTGCCCTTAACGCCGGCCTTGAATGGGCCCCCCTGTCTCGCCAGGGCCCTGGCACTTGCCCGGGTACGCCGGGTGCTGACGCCGGCCCTGAACACTGTGTGCATGTACTCACAGAGCAAGAATAAATTAATGGGCTGGCAGCCATCAAAATACAGTTGCCGGCCAAAGCACTGTGGTTCTCTGGAATCTGCCTTGGGGCCGGATAAAAGGTCAAGGGCTGTAAATGTTCAGCAGGCCTCAGGTTCCCCTCTCCGGCCTTATAGTATGGATCCCTTCCTAAGGTCGTCAATTTCTCTAATTCTCACAAAAAAATCTTTTGTGGGGCAAACTATTTTGACAACTGAGACATGTTGTAAGGAAAATAAATTACTTATGCTAAATGTGTCATTTTGAAAGATTGGTCCCAATTTATTGTGATTACCAACTTGTAAACACGTACATCCATCTAAATAAGATATCATTTACTGTGAAATATAATTTGTTACGAGAGACTAAATAGATGCTAATGAATAATCGGGAGCCAGACCATTGTCTTGTATCTTTCGATCAAATTAAACTATATATATATATTATATTAGAGATCCTGATCACCAGCAGTGCTAACGTTCAAAAACTGTTTTAGTTCAAGAGGTGCCAACTAACCCAAATTTACAGCACAGAATCCACCAATGTTATCAGTTGAAGAGTGTAACTGCACTATGTGTAACAGGATTATTGATTTTGGATTGAGCTTTTCCTTGAGCTTTAAATTAGCTGTTTGCCACCAGGGCTCAGTAACTGACAGCAGTGAGTGACAGCAATTTACTACTTTGAAATCTCTGTTTTAGAATGACTATGTGATATTCACATTATCACAGTGACATCTAAAGAAGATTGTCTAAAGGATGTCATAAAAAAAGCCATTGATTAGAATTAAGTAGCACTTTAATTAACATTATTATAGAGTTGGTACCAAGATTTGACATTTTTCCCTATCCATTGGATAGTGGATAAATTATCTATTACTTGGGCTCAACTACTCGGAAACCCACTGATCCCAAGCAGGGGGCTCTTCATAGCAATGTACTCACCTATCTCTGGTATTTCCATTGATTAATGGAGCAGAGGGGCACATGCTCAACCTTCCCTCCATTCCCAGTAGGGTTTCAGTGCTCAGATCTCCAGCTATCAGAAAGTTATATCCTGAAGATAGGGAATGACTTCAATTCCTGGTATGAATCCATTAATACTAAGAAGGGAAACAACTTCTACCCCAGCGATGAATGGGATAGACATTGCTCTTGGTCAGAAGTGACATTGTTTCTGGAAAAGAAATTCCCTTTTTACAAACCTAGATTATTTTTTTTAACTTTTTTCCAAACCTAGATAACTCTTTATACCGGTATCACCCCATTAACAAGATTTTATCACTGATCCACAGAGTAGGTAATAATGAATTGATCAATTGACCTGCCCCTATCACCAGAGTGGAGATTCCTGTCCTAATTTGAATGCTGCAGATAAGCCATCTTACTACCATGCGATTCATTCTCTATGATTCGGCCAAAGATAGCGGAATGGAACGGCATGTATTCAACCACCGCTCCATTTACGTGGGAGCATGTGTTCCACCCGTCAGACTCCACCATTTTATTAGTTACCTATCCTGTACATAGGTGATGATTTCTTTTCACCCGTTTATCGGCAGTGCTCTTTTAATGCTTTCATGAATTGCATTCTGCTGCACAAATATCCCCCTCCTCTATAAAGTAAATGACAATTGCATTTTAACTAAACTGTTTTTAAAAAACAGCTTTGCAATACTAAGCAATTTCAGGTTCTAACCTTCAGCTAAACTGTTTACTTAAAGCTCTTGCCAGTGCTGTAATCTGCAAAAATTACTTTGATTTCTGCTAATTCTTTAGAATTGAGAAGATGAAATGTTGTTAATCCCGGACCTGAAATGATGAGTTTCTCCAAACATATAGACCAAGTTCAATCCCCTTCTTTAATGCTTTTTTGTTAATCTTTCCACTCCACAAGTGAACTTTAATGTACAACCAAGCTAGTTACACAAATATTTATAAAAAGGGAAAAGTTTGAGGCTGAGCGCCATTTTTGGACCCTTGTATGCAAACTTGTGTCCATGAGAGACAAGCGCAGAAGACAGTTCTGTTATAGGTCCTACTGTTTGCAATGAAAAACAATCACTCTTGACCTTATGGGTCCAAAGATATTACGAAAATGCTTCTTAGCAAAGCATAACCACACTCTTCTATATCACTTTCTGGGGATGTAAAAGACAACACTTCACCTTGTGGAGAGTGCCAAGATGGCATAATGAGACTTACAGGTTGTTACACCCAGTTCTGGCGTTGCCCCTAGTTCTGGTCCCTGACCTGCTCCTGCTCCCGAGGTAGCCCCTGCACCTCTGCAAGGTCCCTGCCCAGATCCTCGCTCTCGGTCTGTTCCTCAGCGTCCTGCTGTGGCTTCTCCCTTCCCCACTTCCTGGCACGCTGCTAGCAGGCCTCCAGGGAGAATGCTTAGGACACGAGCGAGCATATCTCTGGTCTCTTCAAGGGATAGTGCACATTTTTTGAAAATCTTAATTAACCAATGGCAGCGCACTGGTTACTACTTCTGGCCCCGCCGTCATAGGGAGGGTGCCGGAGCAACAAATATCTATCTTGCTAATCCCGGTTCTGTTCCTGTTCTGTCTGCGCTGTGATAGCTTTCCATTTTGCACTTTTCTTATACTGTTTGTTTCCGCAGAATATCAGTGACCAGTTTCTCGGCTATCCTAAGATGACACCTGTGCCTATATACTCAAATGCCATCCTGTTCTGCCACATGCCTTCCGTACCCCTGGACAACACTAATGGTTCCAGAGCCAGCTTCCTCCCATCTACCCGGAATCTAACTGTCCTCACCAGAGCCAGCTTCTCATCTCCTACCCGGTGTCCGTCGGTCTTCTCCACCATCTCTGTTATATTTGTTTACCTGTTTGTCCCACTGGGACAGCTGCCATTTGTCCGGGGTCTAACTGGAGGTAGCACCTGTGTCCCCCAGGTATTCCACTCTGGTCCTGTTTGAGGGATCTTACTACAGATACCTGGGGCTCACTAGTTATGCCCCCTTCGGAGCCCTCCGGACTGAGTTCCCAAAGTTCCACTCAAAAAATAAACAACGAATGTGAACTTCATCACCTGTGCCTCTGCTTCCATTCATTACACAGGTCATGCAATGCTCCTCAAGAAATTTAAATATGCAAATAACTGAACTCTAGCACCACCTATTGGTTATAGCAATGATAAAAGTCAATATCGACTTTTAGGATTGCTACATCCAATAGGTCGCACTAGAGCTCAGCTCCTCTTCCTCTCTTAAGAGCTTATTTGCATATAACTTTCTGTAATTTATGGCTTACCTAAAGGAATGAAGCTGTAGAGGGAATCTATCACCAGGTTTTACTACCCTATCTGAGAGCAAATGCTAAGATAGAAGCAAAATGAGCATGTAACCTGCTGTAAGCAAGTAAATAGTAACAGTACATATAAATACCATGGGGTACTTAGTAAAGTTTGCTAAGTACCCTACGGAAATATATGTACTTCCTGCACAAAGGAAAACACGTTTTTCAAGTTCAGCAAATAAAGAATTGTCTTTGAGACTTTGGTGTACAATACATACATGTCAGATGTGTAACTTAATATCTGGTAAATTAAACAAAATGTCCTTTATGTAGACAATGACATACACTGACAACTCTGAATTTGTCAGTAAAAAATTCTGAAAATAGCCGGCACATTCCTTAGCGCATAATGCATCACAAGATATTCATAGTGACCCTCAGATGTGTTACTGTAGATGCTGACCATCACTCCGTTCCTTCTCTTAAATGGATCAGGTTATACGAATCCCGAAGATCAAGCTTGGTGAACCAACAAGCTCCAACAGCTGATTATAGAGGTTGGGGATGAATGTTATACAAATTGTAAAGTAAGAACACCTCCATACCGATATACTTCACCACACCCTGGGTGAGAGGCATATCATCAATAGCAGTGACTTTCTTAGGAAAACATATTTTTGGATATAATAATAATAATAAAATAAGGTTAATTGCAACTTGGTATTCACAAATCAGCCATGAAACCTCATTCACTAAATGCCTTTAATCATACAATTTTTCCTTGATAAGTAGACAGTGAGCAAGAATTTTGCAGAATCATAGGGAAAATCCTATGCAGCCCGGTGGGCATTCACGTAAATATCCACTTTCCGTACTTGTTTAAAAACTCAAACCAACACTTCTTATGACAACATTCAGGTTGAGGCTTCTTCACCTTATTTCGGGCCACCATTCCAAACTTGTGTAATGTGTGTCGCACGGTGCTGGCATTGATGTCTGTGATCTCACTATAAGGCTGGAGTCACACTAGACCGTAATACGGCCGAGTGAAATGCGATAAAAAATCGCATAGCACTCGGCCCAATGTTAATCTATGGGGCAGCTCCTATTATCCGTTGTTTTCTCGGCCGTATTCAGGATCCGAGTGAAATCGCAGCATGCTGAAATTGTCAGCGTATCTCGGCCGAGAATTGCCAATGCAAGTCTATGGGTGTGAGAAAAAATCGGATTACACACGGACCATGCGTGTGCATTGCGAGGAATACGGAAGACTACTCCAGGTGACAGGAAATTGAATCATCTATTATCAGGAAGCTTTGTTATGCAAATTTCTTGACCACACTGTAGAGAAAACCAGGAAGCACGCCTCCACGGAGTGTATCAGCATGGCCAGACATATAAATGTAGAGATGCTAATAGCTCTGGTCCATGATAGGTCAGAATTATGGGCCAACACGACACACATTATGCAGACCATGCACGTAAAGATGCAGCATGGAGGGCAATCTGTCGCCACATGTTCCCCGATATTGATGAGCGACCTCATGAGGTGCAGAAAGAAATTTGTAAGTACAATCCTTTCACTAAATATATTAAAATTGCCTTTGTGAAATAAATTAACATATGAGATGTGCTTATTAGTGAAGTAACTGTTAATCTCTTGTTTGGGGATGCGAAATGAGCAACATGACACCCAAATATGTGTCACATTTAATAGCAATAGTCCTTTTATATAGGACAAAGGGACTTTTATTTCCCTCTAGGCTCCAGGGCCCGTGTGCGATTGCAAACCTTGTACCTGTTGGAGTTATGTGCTTGATAGTTAAATCAATTCTTGGGCGGCACGGTGGCGGCGCAGTGGTTAGCACAGCAGCCTTGCAGCGCTGGAGTCCTGGGTTCAAACCCCACTAAGGACAACATCTGCAAAGAGTTTGTATGTTCTCTCCGTGTTTGCGTGGGTTTCCTCCGGGCACTCCGGTTTCCTCCCACATTCCAAAGACATACAGACAGGGAATATAGATTGTGAGCCCCATCGGGGACAGTGATGATAATGTGTGCAAAATGTAAAGCGCTGCAGAATATGTTAGCGCTATATAAAGATTATTATTATTATTCTTGTGTTTTTTGCAGTGAATGATGTCAATAGACGCTGCGGAGTTGCAGGGACCAATACCAGCGTGAACGTCAACTTTTTGGGCATAGTGGTGATGCAGCCCCCCAAAAAAGAAAATATGTATATTTTGAGCATCTTAATTTTCTTGCACCGGTGATGGAGCTCAGACTGTAAGTGCATGCATGTCCAAAAAATTAAAACACATGTTATAACGTGAATATGTTTTTTAAACTTGTTTTTATTTATTTTTTGATTACCAGAACAGAGTCAAATCTTACAGAAAGGGAGACTGCATCTGACTCCGAGGTGGTGATTGACCCCGTTGGTGAAGGTGGCGAAGTGGCTGGCCCATCTGCCCAACCAACAGCCAGCAACCAACCACCACCACCACCAGCGTCTTCTGCCACACAGGAGGCCAATCCAGAGGTTGAGGAAGGGGCCCACAGCAGCAGTCCAACCTTGGCTCTGGATACATCACCACAGCCTTCTACAAGACCACACTGTGGGTGGCGCCGAAGGGTGCCTTCTACCACTGCCACAAGGAGGCAAGTGGATACAGGGGTGTTAGACTATTTGTCAAGAGCTGCCCATGACGATGGGGAGGAAGTGTATTTCCGCAGTCTTGCCCGCTACTTGTGCCCCATTCCACGCTCGCTCAGGCTGCGGACCAGAGGTTGTCTACAAATAGTGATAGATGCGGCAACACACTCAAACAACCCAACTCCTGTGTTTCACTATCTTGAAAGTTGGCAAATGTCATTTTCCAACCTTCCTGCAGTGCAAGACCTTCCACAGGAGCAAACAGAACCAGTCGCAGCACTACGCCGCCACGTATTGCACCACAGCCACAGCCACAGCCTGCCCAAACCCACCAACAAACACAACCTAGGCCAATGTATGAGTATCCAGCACCTGCCCAATCTGGCCACTTGAGCAGACACACATTTGGAGGCTGGTCCCAACATGTGTCTGCTCGACATGGCCATATTGGGGGGTATGACCAAATAGGTCAATCCAGTTCCAAGGAGTTAATGCACTTCTACCCTCAACAACAATTTTTCCCTCAGACACAGGATAGATCCTTGCACCAAAATCCGACATATATATCTGGCATACCACAGGTTGACAGTCAGGTTGGTCAACTACCTAGGCCAAGTTCCGCACATGCTGGCCACCCGCCATCACCACCCCCAACCTACCAGAACCTGCAATTTTTATGTAATAGTTATTTGGGTGCCATTGACAGTGTTTTGGGTGTAAGGCTATTTGTGGCCTTGGCATATTATGCTTTATTGTTTGCTGTGGTTAATATGCCTAAAATGACATATGATGAGAATATGTTTTTGGCTACTATATATATGCTTTGACCCGTAAAAACTTTTTTCAAACAATGAGTGTCATGTTTTGTTTGAACTACATGCATGATGTAAATACTTAACAATATATATTTGTTTTAAATACAACTCAATTCAAACAGGAACATTAGTCTATTTTAGAAAATGTCAAACGTTTGAATCCTCATCCAATAATAGTTGAAGAACTTGTCCGGATTTGTCCTCAGAGCTAAATACAGACAGTTGAAATGACCTGTATTGATCCATTGCTTCAAAAGTGGATGTACCCACATCCGTCTCTGCCTTCCTCGGATCCACAATCACTGGGTATGGCTGCCCCAAACGTTGGGACAGTACCCAGTTGTAAAGCACACGCTCTGTGGTGTTAAAAGTAAGGAGATCTGACATGTTGCTCAGAAAGAAGAAATACACCAACACAAGCAGGGACTCTACTGCATAGATTGGTGGCTGCCACCTGTTTTATGGCCATTAAATAGTGATGATTTAAATGACTTTCTGGTTAAAAAAACGATTTTGCAAGCCGGCGAGAAAATCTTGCTATACGGATGTCATACGGATGTCACATGGATGTCACAAGTTAAAAAAAGTTATATGTCCATTTTGCAAGCCGGCGAGAAAATCTCGCCATACGGATGTCATACAGATGTCACACGGATAGTTTGATGCGAGAAATTCGCATCCTCGCACTGCACACGGATCACTGTTTATTAAACATTTGTGCGATTCTCGTCCGTGTAAAATGGACCGATTTTTTTTTTATACGTTGTGTGTGACTCCAGCTTTATGAAGCATGTGAGCCACCTCCACTGTGGTATTTGTCCTGACAGAACTGATAGACCTTGGGATGAGCCGACTTGTTGACTTTGATGTTTTGCCTAGATGTCCACCTCTTGGCTTCTGAATGGATGGACACACTTCATTTCATATTCTTCCAACTGTCATGGCACTCACATGATGCAGTTTGGCAATTTTCTTAGCCGAGAGACTACAATCAATGAGCTGGATGATGGGATTTCTTTATTCTTGGGAAATCATCTTCATGGTTGCTCCTCGATTCGCACCAGTGACCTTTCACTTGGGAATGAACCTAATAACACACTGAGCTATTAGGGAATATGAGAACAGGTTGTATTTTGTAATATTTAGGAAGAAAAAATACCTTTCCACCACCAGGAGCAAAACAGTAACAATCCAGTGACTTGACAAGAATCTCCATAACTAATCATATGCTAAATAGTTACAATTCAAATTTATGTATGATAGCCAAGATGATTGTCTATAAAATGATGGCAGTCTCACAATCAAAGCAGGAGTGGGTGATGAGATATGGAAACAGAAATGTTCAAACCATTGTTACCCTTTTGCTCGTCATTTTCATTGAGCTTGTGGACAGGTGTCTTTTATACTGATAATAAGAGAAGGAGCCTCTTAAAGAAGAAGTTAGCATGTGTTATGTGACCAAATACGTATATTTCCCACCAATAATTTCCAAAGTAAATCTTGCCAAATCAGACAAGGTGATTTTCTGGATTTGTTTTCTCATTTTGACTCTCATAGTTGAGGTCTACCTATGATGTCGATTTCAGGCTTCTCTCATATTTTTAAGTGGGAGAACTTGCACAATTGGTGGCTGAATAAATACTTTTTTTCCCCACTGTATAGTGTCAATGTAGCGGAAAGCAGGGTACAGATAGAAGACAAAATGACATCAAACAAGGGCTAAATAGCTTGTTTGATGCCTGTTGCTATAAAGATACAAAGGTCTGCATAAGACTTGTTAAAAAATGCCAGCTAAATCAAAATGGGTTTAAAAAAGCCTTCCTCCTCCTATCAAAGTTTTTATCCTCTCAATATATTCCAATCATCATATTATATGGCACTGTGTACTTACAATTGATCATATTGCCTTTCTACCCAGATAATTCTTCTCTTTTTTCTACTCTATGTAGAGACAGGAAGTCTCTTGTCCTTGTACGAATCGTTCTCCTCTTCAACTCCTGACCCAGATGCTCCATCCTTCCCCTTGTCAAGGGCTTTTGCAGTGACTGATGAGTTTTACAGAGAAAATTAACCTCTTGTTTCTTCATAGAGATTAGAAGGAATCAGCTAGTCAGTTTTTAATAATGTGATGTCATAAACCTAATGGAAAAGAGAAGAATTAAATGGGTAGAAAGGCAAAATGAGCAATTGTAAGTACACAGTGCTATATAATATGAAGACTGCAATATATCAAGAGGATACAAATTTTGATAGGAGGATGTCTTCTTTAATGAACATCAACTGCAAAGTTAATTTATGTTTCATTTTGATAGAGTGGAACATTAGCAACAGTTGGTTGCAAAAGTGAAGTGCCTATAGACAGCGCATTTGAGCCTATTATACAGTATGTCTATCTAATGAGCTATGCTGATTATTAGGAGTCATACATGCAGAACCATGTGCCCTAAGTCGTCTCGTGACCTGTAGTTCCTACATTTTCTATGCTCCACATGGCCATTTACTCAAAACAATTGTTTTCTATAATAGATTAACCCCTTCCCCTTGGTCTATTGTCTGTTTTTGTGTTTTGATTTTTGCTTACCGTCTTCAAAGAAGATTTTCTATCAACATAGCCATATGAGAACTATTCTTTTGTGGGACAAGTTGTACTTTTGAATGACACCATTTATTTTATCATGTGATGTTCTGGAAAACAGGGAAAAAAAATCAAGGGCCCAAAAGGCATGGATCCACAACTGTTTTTTGGATATTTTTATTTAAAGAGTGAACTATAGGGTAAACATACCTAGCAATAAGATTCTGCAGAGCAGCAATTTTATGGCTATACCAAATATGCAAGGTTTTTCTTTAAGAAGTGAAAAAAAATGTTGAAATTTGTAAAAAACAAAATGCTTGTGTGTCAAATATTTGAGACATGTCATGTATCCAATTTTTAGCTTGTAATGCTGTGTGGAGGTTTATTCTTGCACCCTGAGCCAAAGTTTTTATTGATACCATTATGGCGTAGATACGATGCTCTATTTTCCCTATTTGCTTTTTCGAAGTGCTGTGGAGGCCTAAAAATGTACGAGTTAATTCTGGCATTTATCATTTTTTTCTCATTATGCTGTTTACCATTTGAGTTAATTAATTTTATATTTTGAGACACTGGACTTTTATGGAGGCAGCAATACCACATTGTGTGCTTTTTAATTTATTTTATTAATTGGGGTGATTCAAACTTTTTTTTTCCCATATTTTTAAAAAATGTTTTCACTTTTCACTTTATTTCTTAGTCCACTTAGGTGACTTGAGCTTTCAATCATCTGATTGATTGTACCATAAATATTGTTGTATATGGCAAAAATCAGAGTCTCGTATGAACACCAGCCAGTAGCTAGCCTTCCCAGGAGTATGGTATATAACAGGTATGGAAGTTTTCAGCATCATGGCAGCCCATCCTCGCCTCATAATCTCATCAAGAGGCTGCCATTTGACTTATAGAATGATGCATCTCCTGGCCCTGTGTGCTGTAAATGACGCTGTCAGAAAATGACAGTCACATTTTATATGTTAGCAGGCATGAACGGCGTTCCAATCCATCCACAGCTGTTAGATGCAGATGATGGTTGAATATCACAGCCATCATCTGCCAGAAAAGATGTGGTACAAGTTTCTGAATCTGCATCAAAGTCAGTGCGAAGAAAAATGCTCACTTGCTATGAGCGCCAATTGCTTGGCGGCACTCATAGCAATCGCCAATGACAAACACAGGTCTTGGAATGGGTAATTCCGACCCATTGGCGACCCATGGTCATGTGGCACAGGCGCCGATGGGCGGGATTAGTGGTGCTCCTCCAGTGCGATTATGTTAAATGCCACTGTCAGAGATTGACAGCGGCATGTAAGAATTAACAGCCACAGGTGGATTGCGATGGCTGATAGTGGCACATGTCAGCTGTTCAAATCAGCTGACATTTGCTGGGAAAAATGTGAGCTTACTGCAGGAGCCCACATCAAAGGGGAAGACCCGACATGCGCTGGACATATATGGCATATGTCATGATGGGGTAAGCCCCTACCTGCCATCCTCAGATTACATAGCAAAAACCTGCTGAGAGATTCTACTTAAAGGTGGTGCTTTAACTGTATATGGGGAAAACCTGGTGACAAAAAAAGCTTACTGTCATGATAGTGTACATGTCCATAGTACGGGTAGTATTGGGATTCACCTTTACTAATTAAAAGCTTGATGGAGCAAATCACTCAGACAAGGAAAAAGGAAAATGTATTGTTTGGGTAACAGGCAAGCTGTATACACGAGGATAGTATGTGCACCCCTTTTATTTGTACATTCTCTCTGCTGCACAAAACTATCTCAAGCACACAATGTTTCTGATTATCTTGCTGTCTTCTCTCTCATTTTCCTGTATGTGCCCCCTATATAGCACATTTTTAATACACAATCCCCCCCTACAAATCTCCTCCCTGTGTTTATAACTTATTTTAAATTCTTCTGCAGAAGCTTTAAAAGAAATCTGTTTGTTTGAGGGCAGAATTAGATGTGACCAGCGTTTTATTGTGACATAAAAACCATATTTCTTCCCCAGAAGATTAAAAAATAAAATCGGTTAATAAGAAAAGCTGTCAGCGACAGAAAATAGTTGACATAATCCGTTTATCCTGCTAGCAATAAAGATACTGGTCCTTGGGAGTCTGTCTCCTCTCTCATGTTATGTTGCCCAAAACATTATCTTCACAGCATTCTGATGGATTAAGCAGTCACATGTGAGATAGCAACTAAATGACAGATGCAAAAAAAAAGGAAAAAAATCTATATATATATAATACTATTTTGGTTCTCCTCCTATTTCTTCTCTATGTTTTTTATTATATTTTCTGTTTAGCTGAGGTTTTTACCCATATTATATTTGATAAGACTGATCCGTGAATTGTATGTTGAATCAGTCCTCTATCTATCTATCTATCTATCTATCTATCTATCTATCTATCTATCTATCTATCTACTTCTGTTATTGCAGTACCCCATGTACCGGGTTGTCCGGTGAAAACAAGATATCACTTTTCCAAGGATAGATGATACCTTCCTGATCGATGCGGGTCCTACTTCTAGGGCCCGCAGTAGTCGGGAGAATGGGCCGCTTTTATCCCCATTAAAATAAAGTGGCAGTTTACAAACTTGATCACTGCTTCTTTATTTTCCTATGGGGCAACACTATAAGGAATGAATGAAGCAGCAGTCAAGCATTGAACCGCCGAGCCATTTTGTGATGGTGATAAAAAATTCCCTGATGTGCCGATCGGCGCAAATCACAGTAATGGGGCACCCACTGATCAAGTTGTCACCTAACCTATAATAGGTGATAATTAGTGATGAACGAGTATGCTCATTGCTCAAATTTTCGGAGCATGCTCTGGTGTTCTCCTAGTATCTTGTGTGTGCTCGTATATTATGTTTGAGTCCCTGCAGTTGCATGGTTTGCGGCTGCTTGACAGCCTGAATACATGTGGGGATTCCCTAGCAGCCTCAAATCATGCCGCTGCGGGGACTCAAACATAATATACGTGCACAACCAAGATACTCGGAGAACACCCAATAAAAAAAAGAAAGAAGATCACAGCATACGACAGTTCGTATGTTCAGGAAGGGTGATAGGCTGCATATACAGCTGTGAGAAAAAGTGTTTGCCCCCTTCCTGATTTCCTATACTTTTGCATGTTTGTCACACTTAAATGTTTCAGATCACCAAACAAATTTAAATGTTAGACAAAGATAACACAAGTAAACACAAAATGCAGTTTTAAAATTTAAGTCTTTATTATTTAGTGAAAAAGAAATCCAAACCTTTAGGGCCCTGTGTGGAAAAGTGACTGTCCCCTAAATCAGGAAGAAAGAGGGGTCAACTTCTCCAGCAGCGGACTTCCTTAGGACTTCAGCTTGCTTGAATAATAAGTGAGAAAGTAGCAAATTATAAAAAAAAAATTAAAAAATCTAAAGGGCCGTGCTCCAAAATATAAGGACGCTAATGGCATAAAAACAATTTTTATTTGATCAATATGGACATGTTTCAGAAGTGAGAACCTCATTTTCAGTCACGTAGATTGAATGAGTGGATCAAGTACTAGATCTACTTGTTTGAGTAAGGTGGTCACATCTCGAAACACATCCATTTTGATCTATTAAAATTGTAGATATTATTATTATTATTATTATTTATTGTTATAGCGCCATTTATTCCATGGCGCTTTACATGTAAGGAGCCGTATACATAATAAAAACAAGTACAATAATCTTAAACAATACAAGTCATAACTGGTACAGGAGGAGAGAGGACCCTGCCCGCGAGGGCTCACAATCTACAGCTGAACAATAGTTTTCCTTACATTTTGAAGCATGGCACGTTAGATGGTCTTTTTTGTTTATTTTTTAATTTTATTGATCTTTCATTTGGGTTTCGGGATGGAGAGTTTTTAAATTAGTAAAGGGTATGAGCACTCATACAGCCTAAAATAATTATGTGGCCATGACTCCATCACTGTGACACAATTATTTACATGCTCTCACTATCTACAGTGGCTTGCAAAAGTATTCATCTCCTTGTAATTTTTGTAATCTTTTGTGTTTTGCTGCCTCACAAACCTGGAATGTCACTGTTTTTTATTTTTTTTTATTTTGCATCAGCTCATGTAAAGAATATGCCTTCAACTATGAACATTTGGTTTTCTTTTTATTGTGAAGCAAACAAAAAGTAGCACAAAATTACAGAAACATTCAGTGAGCATAACTATAAGTCTGTAGCAAAAACCAAAAGAGAAAAAAGTGTAACGCACAATCAGCTCTTTTGTACACCCCTAATTATTCACCTTCTGCGGACCAAATGGCGCTATCAAAGCCACAACGAAATACGGGTGCTCATTGGAAAAGAACAATACTGACAACTGTAAAAACTGGTAGAAAAATGAGCACTCACCATTCGTACAAAAATTATCCTCTCTTTATTAAGGCTTCATTATAAAATAGCAGGATATGGCAGGGAGAACCTGTGGATCCTAGTGACGACGGCCGTTTCACTCTCCTGAGCTTCTACGGGTCTAATCAAGACCCGTAGAAGCTCAGGAGAGTGAAACGGCCGTCGTCACTAGGATCCACAGGTTCTCCCTGCCATATCCTGCTATTTTATAATGAAGCCTTAATAAAGAGAGGATAATTTTTGTACGAATGGTGAGTGCTCATTTTTCTACCAGTTTTTATAACTATAAGTCTCTATGAGCTTTCCACTGGGATTTTTGCCCATTCATCAAAGCAAAACTGCTCCAGCTCCTCCAAGTGAGATGGTTTCCTCTCATGAAGAGCAATCATCAATTCTGACCACAGATTCTCTATTGGATGACGGTCTGGGCTTTGACTAGGCCACTCCAAAACATTTACATGCTTCCCCTTAAACCACTTGAGTGTTGCTTTAGCAGTAAGCTTTGTATCATAGTCTTGTTGGAAGTTGAACCTCTATCCCAGTCTCAAATCACAGACAGACTGAAAATAGTTTTGCTCAAGAAAATCCTTGTCTTTTGCACCATGCATAGTCTACTCAACAGGGACCATTTTCCCTGTCCCAGCTGCCTAAAAACATCCCCCAGCTTGATGCTGCCACCACCATGTTTTACTGTGTGGATGGTGTTCTTTGGGTGATGAGCTGTGGTGGTTTGATGCCAGATACATAATTTACCTTTGAAGCCAAAAAGTTCAATTTTGGTCTCATCTGACCACAACACCTTCCTCCATACATTTGGTGAGTCTCCCACATGTCTTTTTGCAAACTCAAAATGAGCCCTACAATTTTTTGTGTGTAAGTAAAGGCTTTTTCTGTTCACTGTTCCATAAAGGCCACCTCTGTGGAGTATATGGCTTATTGTGGTCGAATGCACAGATACTCCAGTATCTGCTTGGGAACTCTGCAGCTCCTTCAGGGTTATCTTTGGTCTCTGTGCTGCCACTCTGATTAATTCACTCCTTGCACGACCTGAGAGTTTTGGTGGGTGGCCCTCTCTTGGTAGGTTTGTTGTGGTATCATGTTCTTTCCATTTGATGATAATGGATTTGATGGTGCTCCGAGGGATCATTAGAGATTGGAATATTTTTATTAACCAAACCCTGACTTGTACTTCTCAACAACTTTGTCCCTGAGTTGTTTGTAGATATTCTGGGTCTTCATGATGTTGTTTGGTTACTGGTGCCTCTTACTAATGATGTTGCAGCCTCTGTGGCCTTTCAGAACAGGTAAAGTATATATACTGGCAGACTATGTGACACTTAGATTGCACAAAGTGGCACTTCCTCTCACTAAGCATGTGATTTATGACGATAATTGCGTACAGCAGAAATTTTTAGGGGACTTCATAGCAAAAGGGGTGAAAACATATGCACCTGCCAATTTTTATTAATTTGATCCCATATATTTAATTTATGCTTATATTTTTCTCTTTCATTTTAACTTAGACTATTTAGTGCTGATGCATCACACACAAATCAGATTACAAAAATATTTAAACAAAGGTTGTAATGTAACAAAATAGGTAAAAAGCCAAAGGGGAGCAAGTTCTTTTTCAAGCCACTGTATATGATCCCCTTTTATCATACACTCAGTTTTGCCAAACAAAACAGAGGGGCTTGGCGTTTTTAGCATAATCATGCCCATTTCATGCCCTTTTGCTAATAATTCAGTTGTTCAGTTGCAGCAAAAATCAAAGTTGATGGGGTTAAACAGAACTTGGCCTCATATCTAGCACCAGAATCAGTTCTAGTGCTAATATTTCACCAGAGGCGTATCTAGGGTTTCTGGCACCCGGGGCAAGAATTCATTTTGGCGCCCCCCCCCCTCTCCCCCCTCCCCCCCCAGCACATATGCGATTTGCGCACTTAGTCATGTACCCACAAGCTCCTCTCCCTAATGCTCTCAATGTTCAGTGAAAAACTGAGAAGCAGAAGAAAAGCTCGTTGTCACCAGACCATAAGTGTGAAAGTCACATATGAGTGAGGTGTCCATGTGACGACTACTGGAACCTGCTGACCTGAATCCTGACATCGCAGACTTCTGAATTCTCACAACGAATGCACTGGACACTTTTAGGATTCTCCCTTGCTGGTGGACGGTCATGTCAGTACAAGCATGTGATTTGTATAATTCTGAACACATTCCGACTAGACGTGCCTGGCCTCGCTCAGTTCATTTTCATTGACGGAGGCCACACATGTCTAGTCAGCACGTGACCACATGTATGTAAATTGCCAGCACGAGAGAATCCTGACAGCGTGCAATGAGCACTGTGAGAACTCAGAAGTCTGCAGTCACGAAGAATGACTGCAGACTCATTACAAACCTGGACATCCCCTTTAATGCTCCTAACATAAATAAAAACATGAGAGTTAGTCAGTATCACAATTAACATTTACATCCAGGTACCTTATAGATGATGTCGTCTCTGGAGTCGTTCTTCTTTTCTTCATCTTCACGATGCCCTTAAAGATACAAGTGTCATTATAATGCTCCTGAATGAAAAATTGCCCCTCACTATATTGTCTTCACAAAATATGACCCCCACACTGTCCCTCTTATGGTACATGCTCTTCACACTGACCTCTCCTTTCCATACCGGTCCCCTCTTCACACTGTCCTCTCACACTGTGTCCCCCATATAGGGCCCAGTATTTATACTGTACTCTCTCATCACACTCCCCCTCCTTGGTATACTGTCCCCTCCTGGCTGTGCCCTTACACTGCCCCCATGCTACGAACCCACTACTCAGTTTCTATTCTGTGCCCCATCACCCCCTTTGCTGTTCATTTTGTGTCCTCAAATCTCCCATCTCCACTCCAATTCAACCCCACACAATAAATCCCCCCATTACCCACACAGCCCCTCATCACCCCCATCTCCTGATCCCCCACACAGCCCCTCATCAACCCCATCTCCCCCTCATCACCCCTACACAGTCCCTCATCATCCTCCCATTCCCCACAGGCCCTCATCATTCCCCAAAAAGGCCCTCATCACCCCGCTTCTCCACAGAGCCCCTCATCATCCCCCCATTCCCCACAGGCCCTCATTATCACCCACACAGCCTCTCATCCCCATTCCCCACACAGCCCATCACCCCCATACAGCCCCTCATCACCCCCCTTCTCCCCCAAAGCCCCTCATCACCCCCCTTCTCCCACACAGCCCCTCATCATTCCTTCTTTTTCCACACTGCCCCTCATCATGCTCCATTCCCCACACAGCCCCTCATCATCCACTTCACAGCCCATCATCATTCCCCACACAGCTTCTCATCATCCACTACACAGCCCCTCATCATTATCCCTCCATTCCCCACAGCCTCTCATCATCCACTACACAGCCCCTCATCATTATCCCTCCATTCCCCACAGCGTCTCATCATCCACTACACAGCCCCTCATCATTATCCCTCCATTCCCCACAGCGTCTCATCATCAACTACACAGCCCCTCATCATTATCCCTCCATTCCCCAGACAGCTTCTCATCATCCACTACACAGCCCCTCATCATTATCCCTCCATTCCCCACAGCCTCTCATCATCCACTACACAGCCCCTCATCATTATCCCTCCAATCCCCACAGCGTCTCATCATCCACTACACAGCCCCTCATCATTATCCCTCCAATCCCCACAGCGTCTCATCATCCACTACACAGCCCCTCATCATTATCCCTCCATTCCCCACAGCCTCTCATCATCCACTACACAGCCCCTCATCATTATCCCTCCATTCCCCACAGCCTCTCATCATCCACTACACAGCCCCTCATCATTATCCCTCCAATCCCCACAGCGTCTCATCATCCACTACACAGCCCCTCATCATTATCCCTCCAATCCCCACAGCCTCTCATCATCCACTACACAGCCCCTCATCATTATCCCTCCATTCCCCACAGCCTCTCATCATCCACTACACAGCCCCTCATCATTATCCCTCCAATCCCCACAGCGTCTCATCATCCACTACACAGCCCCTCATCATTATCCCTCCAATCCCCACAGCGTCTCATCATCCACTACACAGCCCCTCATCATTATCCCTCCATTCCCCACAGCCTCTCATCATCCACTACACAGCCCCTCATCATTATCCCTCCAATCCCCACAGCTTCTCATCATCCACTACACAGCCCCTCATCATTATCCCTCCATTCCCCACAGCGTCTCATCATCCACTACACAGCCCCTCATCATTATCCCTCCAATCCCCACAGCTTCTCATCATCCACTACACAGCCCCTCATCATTATCCCTCCATTCCCCACAGCGTCTCATCATCCACTACACAGCCCCTCATCATTATCCCTCCAATCCCCACAGCTTCTCATCATCCACTACACAGCCCCTCATCATTATCCCTCCAATCCCCACAGCGTCTCATCATCCACTACACAGCCCCTCATCATTATCCCTCCAATCCCCACACACCTCGGTAATCTCCTCACATGGCTGCATGCTGCAGACCCTCAGTCCTCCTCACACGACTCCAGCAGCTTCCTGGTTCCTGCTATCTGTCTTCACTGGACTGAAGGAGGCCCCGCCCCTTCCGGTGACATCTTACCTCAGCTCCATTCTAGACAGGCACTGCAGTCAGATGTTCAATTGTACTCATGTCCGTAAGATACGAGTACAATTGAACACTGGGAGCCGCGCGCTGCAGCGTCTCTGTGCCGGATGTCAGCTTGACAGTCCGACACAGAAAACAGCTGACTCCGAGTGCAGGGGCGGCAGAATGCAGCTGCCAGGGGAGACATTTGGCGGCCCAACTGCGCCCCCCCTGCCAGCTGCTCCCGGGGCACATGCCCCGGCTGCCCCCCCCTAGATACGCCACTGTATTTCACAGACGCTTATATTACACTCTTTCCATTAAAGGATAATTTTGGACATGTCTCTTTTTTAGATTATGCAAATACTCAGTATTAGATGCATGTGATCCAACCAATCTGCAGAGGTTTGACTTTGAGTCTAATTTACTTGATTTCACCATGAGTTTAATACTTTGCAATTCGGTTCACAAAAAAAAAAAAAAATCTCCTGCGCCGTTTCACAAACTGCACTAATAACGCCAGGTGTGCCTCCATGGGCTTCCTCATAAAGTCTTGAAGCTATTACTAGTGTTGAGCGATACCGTCCGATACTTGAAAGTATCGGAATCGGATAGTATCGGCCGATACCCGAAAAATATCGGATATCGCCGATACCGATATCCGATACCAATACAAGTTAATGGGACATCAAGTATCGGAATGTATCCTGATGGTTCCCAGGGTCTGAAGGAGAGGAAACTCTCCTTCAGGCCCTGGGATCCATAGTGAGGTGTAAAAGAAAGAATTAAAATAAAAAATATTGATATGCTCACCTCTCCGGCGGCCCCTGGACATCACGCTGGTTACCGGCCGGCTTCTTTGTTTAAAATGAGTGCCTTTAGGACCTGCGAATGACGTCGTGGCTTCTGATTGGTCGCGTGCCGCCCATGTGACCGCCACGCGACCAATCAGAAGCCGCGACGTCATTCGCAGGTCCTCAATTCCTAGAATTAGGAGTTTAGTGAATGAGAATGACGTCGCGGCTTCTGATTGGTCGAGTGGCGGTCACATGGGCGGCACGCGACCAATCAGAAGCCGCGACGTCATTCTCAGGTCCTAAAGGCGCTCATTTTAAACAAAGAAGCCGGCCGGTTACCAGCGTGATGTCCAGGGGCCGCCGGAGAGGTGAGCATATCAATATTTTTTATTTTAATTCTTTATTTTACACATCCCTATTGATCCGATACCGATACCCGATACCACAAAAGTATCGGATCTCGGTATCGGAATTCCGATACCGCAAGTATCGGCCGATACCCGATACTTGCGGTATCAGAATGCTCAACACTAGCTATTACATATCATATTTTAGTACAGTCAATTAGGAGGGACTATCTGTTAGGTATCGAGTTCCCACCTCTGCACAGGGGGAATCTCGAACCAACTCCGCTGCGGTCTCCCATTCTTCTCCAGCTACAGTGGACCCTGCTCAGCGGAGACGTCGGTCCCAGCGTTTGGCTCATGCTGATACTGTGCGACTTGTTACTGCTGCCCTTCCAGGCTCTGCCTTTGTAGCCAGCACTGATCAGTAGCGAGCAGGTCTTTCTGGGACTAAGTCCTGCTTTTCCCATACTGATCCCATATATAACCAAGGAAGTCAAACGCCAAATATATAATAAAATAGATGATTTTTATTTCAAAATAACTAAACAAGACATTTAAAATACATATAAGGGGGGAACACACCACAAAGTAAACTGCAACACATACATATGTACCAAAAATAAGATATAAAAATATAAGCGCCTTTTTGAAAGAACCAATTGTAACAATGTATAATATACTGGCCCAAATGTATACAAGTCTGGGTGGGGACTCAATTCCACGGTGTGCCACCCCTAAGCCAGATGCTCACAACATACATAAATAGCACCCATTGCCTATAGCCTGCCAGTGCGTCCAATAGAATATATGCTATAAATAAGCTATTATAAAGTGCCTACTAAATTATGTTAAAGTAAAGTGCAAGAAGTGCTTCCTACATAGGTGGCCTCATATGTGCATAATGTTATGCTTCCAGTAAGCAAAGACAGGCATAGACAATATATAAGGTGCAAGTAACGGCTAAAGGTGCCAAATGGTACATAACCTGTGTCAGCAGTACGGCACTTTATAATAGCTTATTTATAGCATATATTCTATTGGACGCACTGGCAGGCTATAGGCAATGGGTGCTATTTATGTATGTTGTGAGCATCTGGCTTAGGGGTGGCACACCGTGGAATTGAGTCCCCACCCAGACTTGTATACATTTGGGCCAGTATATTATACATTGTTACAATTGGTTCTTTCAAAAAGGCGCTTATATTTTTATATCTTATTTTTGGTACATATGTATGTGTTGCAGTTTACTTTGTGGTGTGTTCCCCCCTTATATGTATTTTAAATGTCTTGTTTAGTTATTTTGAAATAAAAATCATCTATTTTATTATATATTTGGCGTTTGACTTCCTTGGTTATATATGGGATGAGTTTATAGTGGAAGTGCCACGTATCTAGGTCTTGAGTCTTTTTTGATATTTTCCCATACTGAGCATGCCCACAGGACGACCTCCCATTGGAGGTCGGGGGTCACATGCTCAGGTCCTGTTGCGGCTCCTATTGGACCATCTGGAAGGTCTTGTAGCACTGCTGCTATAAAAGGTTTGCATGGCCGCTCGGCCATGTGCTAGTGCATACTTGAAAACGTGCATGTGTTGATGTGTGAAAGTCGTTCATTACTCATCCCCTCCCTTGTGCTTGACTGCTCGCGAAAGGTGGATGTTTGCTATCTAGCACCCGACAGAGCCATCAGTGCTTAACACACGATACAGCGTCTATTGCTGTGACCGCCAGTGTGGCGCCGTGTGCTATTAGAGCAATTTCCTGACCAAAGTCTGGGTGGTTAGTGGCGTCGACCAAAGCGGCGCTGCACGCACTCTTGTGCATAAAATAATTATTTAAGTTATACTCTGACACCCAGTAGCGGTGTCGAGCACAAGTGGTCTAGACGAACTCTAATCCTGAGTCATGGGATTGAGTTCTGTGACTCCTTGCTTGCGCTCTTTGTGCGGTACTGTGGCCCTGTGACGCAACAGGGTTCGCTTCTTTCATACAGGGTGAAGCTAACCCATGTGTGTATCCTCATTGTACCAACATAAAGTCCGTCATAACTCAGCAGCAGGTTCCATCTCTGCACGGGGGACCCCGGGCTGCGAACGCACCTTATACCATCTCTCTAATTATTTGGTGCGTTCCGCTAGCCCTAACACTATCACAAGCAGTATAAGGCACACTTAAAAACTGGGGGGCTAGGTAACTGTCAGATCATGTGGGGTAGTGCATTCCAGAGAACAGGTGCAAAACCAGAGAAGTCTTGGAGACGGAGGTGTGAGGTTTGAACTATGGAGGATGTTAGTCTTAGGTCAGTTTCAGAATGGAGGCAACGTGTAGGGCGATAAACAGAGCAGGGGAGGAGATATAGGGTGGTGCAGAACTGTGGAGGGCTTTGTGAGTGAGATATATGAGTTTATATTGTATTCTGTATTGGATTGGTAACCAGTGTAATCACTGGCACAAGGTGGAGGCTTCCGTGAAACGGCTGGACAGAAATATGTCCTTGGCTGCCGCATTCAGGACGGATTGAAGAGGAGAGAGTTTAGTAAGAGGGTGATCAATCAGAAGAGAGCTGCAGTAGTTCAGATGAGAGTGAATAAGAGCGATGGTAAGGGTTTTAGCAGTTTGAAAAGTGAGAAAAGGTAGGATTTTGGAGATGTTTTTAAGATGCAGTTGACATGAGTGCGTGAGTGATTGGATTGGGCGTGCTGCTTTGGAGTTATGGTTAAACCCTCCAAGGTTATTTCAAAGTCAGGTAGAGTAAGATTAGTAGAAGAAGTGAACACAAGAAGTTTTGTTTTGGAGAGATTCAGTTTTAGATAGAGAGAGGACATTATGTTAGAGACAGCTGAAAAACAATCCTTCGAATTTTGTATTAGGCTGGAGGTGATGTCAGAGAAAGAAGCACATAATTGGGTGTCGTCAGAATAGAGATGACACTGGAATTCAAATTTAACCAGGAGAGAATGGTGTCCTTGTGGCCGACAGAGCAGAGCATAGTAGGAGGAGCTGGTGATCCACAGTGTCAAATGCTGCAGGGATATCCAGGAGAATCAGTGGGGAGCAGTGACCATTCGATTTAACTGTTAATAGATCTTTAGAGACTATGGTAAGGGCATTTTCGGTAGAGTCTAAAGCCCCCGTCACACACAGCGAGATCGCTAGCGAGATCGCTGCTGAGTCCCAAGTTTTGTGACGCAACAGCGATCTTAGTAGCGATCTCGCTATGTGTGACACGTAGCAGCGACCAGGCCCCTGCTGTGAGATCGCTGGTCGTGTCGGAATGGCCTGGGCCATTTTTTGATCGTTGAGGTCCCGCTGGGTAGCACACATCGCTGTGTTTGACACCTTACCAACGACCTCGCTGACAGGACGTCCCATTGAATCATCATGAAATAGCATAGTTCTACAGATCGCTACAGGTCGCTACAGTTCGCCGCATCGCTGCTGCGTCGTTGGGGAGATCGCACTGTGTGACATCTCACCAGCGACCACATAGCGAAGCTTGAGCGATCCCTGACAGGTCGTATCGTTGTCGGAATCGCTCAAGCGTCGCTATGTGTGACGGGGCCTTAAAGTGTGGAAACCAGATTGTCAAGAAGATAGTGATCTGTGAGATAGCGGATGAGAGGAGAGTGGACCAAGAATTCCAGGAGCTTAGGTATGAATAGAAGATCAGAGACAGGTCTATAGCTAGCAGTACAGTTCTGGTCGAGGGATTATTTTTTAACTAAAAAAAAGTGGTTATGATGGAATGTTTAAATGAGGAGGGAAAGATACCAGAAGAAAAAGAGTGGTCAAATATTTTAGTTAGGTGAGTGGAGACAACTGGTGAGAGAAACTGCAGGAGATGTGAGTGAATAGGGTCACTGTTGAAGGTTGTAGGCCGAGAAGCTCAAAAATGGCATGTGAGCTTAAAGTGCGGCAGGGAAGGGGATCCAGGATCTGAGGAGATTAGGCAGAAATGTCCTGATGGATATGGATGATTTTTTCTAGGAAATGAGTGGCCAGATCCTCACTGCTGAGGTTGGTGATTGGGGCCTGAGTTTTAGGGCTCAGGAGGGAGTTTAGGGTTTCAAAAAGTCGTTTTGGATTGTTAGCCAGTGAAGTGATGAGGGTGGTGAAGTAGGATTGTTTGGCCAGATGAAAGGCAGAGTTATAGGTTTTGAACATGAACCTATAGTGGATGAAATCCTCTGCTAAAAGCGATTTTCTCCACTGACACTCAGCATACCATGAGCAACGCTGAATAAAGCATGTTTTCATTGTGTGCCAGAGTTGCGATTGCCTGTGTCGGATCTTTCTGCATGTGGCAGGTGCTGCTTCATCCATTGCACTCAGCATTGTCACACTAGAATAATACATTGCAAAGTTTGGAAAGGAGAGAGAGGAGATGGGAGCTTAAGATGAGTGTAGATTGTCCATAAGCTGCTGGGTATTAATGGTACTTGTATTCCTATAAGTGTGCTAAGTGGGAGTGTCCTGGGTGAGGGCACAGTTCCTGACAGAGAAGGAAAGAAGGTTATGGTCAAAGAGCAGTAGATGGGAGTTAGTTAAGTCATGCACTGAGAAGAGCCAGGAGAAGACTAAGCTCAGAGCATTCCCATCTTCATGTGTAGGAGAGTTAGTAAACTGTGAGAGGCCAAATAAGGAGGTTGGAGAAAGTAGATGAGAGGCAGAATGGGATAGGGGATCATCGATGGGAATATTAAAGTCTGACATGATGAGAGTAGGAATGTCACGGGATAGAAAGTGAAGAAACCAGGTGGAAAGTGATCAAAGAACTGATGTGAGAAGCCCCGAGGGTGATACAAAACTGCCACTCAAAGGGAGAAGGGTTTGAAGAGTCTGTGTGGACTTCAAAAGGAAGGAAAATAACTGAGGCTACCGGGGGGATAACTTGGATAGCACAGTGTGACAGAGTGGCAGCGGCGGCAGTGTCTGACTGCTGACTCAGTATGTATCACCTACTAGTTGCAAACTACAATGAGAAGTACCAAAAGCTGCAGCAATTTTTCAAAATATTTATATTTTACAAAATATTTATGTCATACTGAACCTAAAAATTCACATCCATAGACACTGTAATTACATAGAGGGTTAACAGAGTTACTAACATTGAGACTGATGGCTAGAAAGAATTTTTAACAACCAGGCTTAGCTCTCCTTCAAATACTGTTGCTGAACTTAATGTCAGCCAAAGGGCTCATTCCCTTGCGATGAAACCAGATGAATGCAATCTAATAAAAAATCGGTTAGCATTCGGACCAATGTTATTATATCATTGTCATCTGTGCTTTTGTTCCAGCTCGGATCGCATCACAATCGGACTGGAAAAAAGTCACAGTATGCTGTGATTGTAATCGGAAATTGGATTGCATCCTGCAATAGAAGTCAATGGGTGAGAAAAAAAAATATCGCACAGCACTCGGACCATGCAAGTGCTGTCCGATTTTTACACACCGATCACATTTGAAAAGCTGGCAATTCATGTGCCGCGTACAATAATATCAAAGCGTGACAGGTTAGAATAGATATATACACATAGAATACATAAATGTATACTGTAGATGTCAGTGACACACACACATATATATACGCATGGAGCGCCCCCATGGGCAGTGGGGTACTCCGTACCGGGTCCTTCGGTTCTCGGGGGGATGTCACGGTGGCTGACCCGGTCCGTGGCCCTGGGACATCTGTGTTAAAGGGAAAGGTCTTTAAGGGGAATGTTCGTGACACCACCTGTGGTATTCGGTGAGGGTGACCAACGCTGCTTTAAGGGATCCTCTGGGGTGATGTTATGGCAGCTAGATGGTATACCTTCCCACAGGTGAAGTATGTCCCCAGGGTTTCCCAGTGTGTAGATGGTGGATGGTGTGAGGCGCAGTGAAGAATGAGGACACAAGGCTGCAGTCTCTTTACCTTTTACTGAAGGCTTCAGCATCCAAAGTTCAGAGTCCCAGATCACAGGGCAGGCAGAGTCAGGCCGGTTTGGAGGCAAATCAAGTGTCCCCTTGTCCAGGTAGAAATCAGTAGCCTTCCTCTAGCACCATGGTGTTGTAGTACCTTACTGCTAAGTCTCTCGTAAGGTCCTCACAGATGTTGTAGATGTTATGTCTCTCTCTCTGTCCCCCAGATGGATAGGACAAACCCGTATGACCGGTGGCTTGAGGCGTTTTCAGGGACTCTATCATGCCCCAGCCTCTAAGCGGTGCCACCTTGTTTCCTGGGTGTAGGGGTGGATCAGTAACATGAAATTAGCTGTCCTGCCGGTCTATGGTGCAAGGCATAAAGGACTGTTGCTCCCTCGGTGTTCCGGATACCGGCATTCTGCACCTCAGAAGGAGGCAGCCTGTGTAGGGCAGAACTCCTCCTGGTATCCACTCCTTTGCTATGACTACTTCACCCTATCTACAATACAATTCTCGTTCAGTGTCCTTTCTTAGGAACTGCTGCACTTAGGGCAGGCACAGCTCCGTGTCCTCCTGTCTCGACCTCTGACAGGCTCCCACCCCTGTCAGGGATCAACTACCCGAGCAAAGCTCAGCCTGCAACTGCCTAAATTCCCCCCAGGTAACCAGTTTTACCTAAGTGTGAGAAGTGCTCTAATAAATAGGAGCATTGCCCCCCTGGTGGCCTGGAGTGTGAAATGTGTTGCATGTTTGTGATACTTGGATTCAGTTGTCCTTCTTTGCCTCCAAACGTAACATCACTTTCCCCTAGAGGAAAATGACATTACTGCAATGACCAGGACCCCGGGGCGCTGCATGCACATGGTCAAGATGATTGGTACCCCTCGTTTAATAACATAAAAACCCACAATGGTCACAGAAATAACTTGAATCTGACAAAAGAAATAATAAATAAAAGATCTATGAAATTGAACAAATTAAATTCAGACATTGATTTTCAACCATGCTTCCACAGCATTAAAAAAAATAAAATAAAACTCATGAAATAGGCCTCGACAGAAATGATGGTACCCCTGAAAATAATGTGACAAAAGGGACATGTTAAATCGCGGTGTGTCCACTAACTACTAACTAGCATCACAGGTGTCTACAATCTTGGAATCAGTGAGTGGACCTGTATATAGGGCTCCAGATACTCACTGTCCTGTTTGGTGACATGGTGTGTATCACACTCAACATGGACCAGAGGAAGCGAAGGAAAGAGTTGTCTCAGGAGTAGTGTTGAGCGATACCTTCCAATATCGGAAAGTATCGGTATCGGATAGGATCGGCCGATATTCAAAAAATATCGGATATCGCCGATACCGATACCCGATCCCAATGCAAGTCAATGGGACCAAAATATCGGAATTAAAATAAACCCTTTCTTGCCTTGTAGGTTCATTCTACATGAAGGAAAACAACTAAGAATAATGTAGGATGTATTGTGGGAGGTGGCGGAGACATTAAAGGCAATGAGGTTTAGCCCAATCAAATAGAATAGCATGTTTTTTTTTTTTTTTAAGACGTTCGGAGTGAAAAAGATATTGAGTATGTAAATTTTTTTTTATTTTGTCAGATATTGATGTTTCACTATTCCACGCCCTTCCCCTTCTTTTTTTTTCTTTTTTTTTTTTACTTTTCCCACACTTTCATCTTCATCATCATCAGCATCTTTGACATCAACTTCTTCTTCACCTTATTCATCTTCTTCTTCATCTTCTACCTATTTTTTTTTATTACATTCTTCATATTCATTTTATTCAACTATTATTATTCTTCCTATTCTACATATTCTTTTTATTCCACTGTTATTATTCTTCCTATTCTACTTCTTCATCATATTCTCATTTGTGACAGGCATTCCCGTAGTTGTTATCTATAAAAGTTGGAAGATTACACCTTCCGTTCTGCCAGTCACAAAAGTTACATTTGTCCGCGTTCAGTTTGGCCTGCAGCATCAGGCTTTATCCAGGGGCAACACGAGGAGGAACGGACTCACCCCCATACACTGCTTAGTCTTCTTCTGCATATAATTTAGATAATATCTTTTGCTCTGATATTAAGTCTTATGCTTAATGTTCTTCTGCTCTTTGTTCTGCAGCCTCTTGTTCTTCTGCTTCTCGGTCTTCCATGTCGTCGTCTCCAGGGTCGTCGTCTCCAGTGTCGTCATCTCCGCCGTCGTCGTCTCAGCCGTCGTCGTCTCCGCCGTCGTCGTCGTCGTCATCGGGGTGGTCTTCCGGGTCGTCGTCATCGGGGTGGTCTTCCGGGTCGTCGACTTTAGGGTCTTCAACTTGGAAATGTAGCAGAAGGTACAAGAAGGCTGAGAAAATGCCAAGAACCAGCTGATGGAACTGGAACTCGGATGGCTACCCGAAGGTTCAAGAGCCTATGGAACTACCGAGGACCAGCTGACGTTACTGGAACCCGGTTACTAAGCAGGAGGTACCCGTGCTAAAAAGCACTACCAAGGACCGCCTGACGTTGGCGGAACTCGGATACCCAGAAGGAGGCACCTAAGCCAAAGGCTCTGCCCGGAACCAGCTGACGGTACTGGAACCAGGATGGGGAGCAGAAGGTACAAGAGAAAAAGACACTGCCGAGAACCAGCTGACGGTACTGGAACCCGGATGGGTAGCCGAAGGTCCAAGAGCCAATGGAACTACCGAGGACCAGCTGACGTTACTGGAACCCGGTTACTAAGCAGGAGGTACCCGTGCCCGAAAGCACTACCAAGGACCACCTGACGTTGGTGGAACTTGGATACCCAGAAGGAGGCACCTAAGCCAAAGGCTCTGCCCGGAACCAGCTGACGGTACTGGAACCAGGATGGGGAGCAGAAGGTACAAGAGCAAAAGACACTGCCGAGAACCAGCTGACGGTGCTGGAACCAGGTGGTGGACCTGAAGGTCCACAGGAGAGGAGAGAACAGCTAGGCCGCGAGGCAGCCGCAGTTACCGAACCCCAACAGTCCTACAGGGGGAGCTGGGCCTACTGGCACTACAGAACCAGCCTTGACTACCAGTTCACGCAGCCCACATAGGAAGCTCCTAAACTGGAGTCACCCTGGAGTTGGCTAACCCGACCGCACCACGACGGGGCAAGCATAGGCGTCTCAGTGAGCTTGACACAACCCGGAAACAGCTGGCGGTGCTGAAACCAGGCTTGGCACGAGGGAGTACCTGTGTCAAGAACACTGCCGAGAACCAGCTGGCGGTGCTGGAACCCAGATGCGTTGCCCCAGTGTGCAAGAGCCAATGGCACGACCGAGGACCAGCTGACGGTGCTGGAACACGGTTACTAAGCTGTAGGTGCCCGCGCTTAAAAGCACTACCAAGGACCGCCTGACGTTGGCGGAACTCGGATACCCAGGAGGAGGCACCTAAGCCAAAGGCTCGGCCCGGAACCAGCTGACGGTGCTGGAACCAGGTGGTGGACCCCAAGGCCCACAGGAGAGGAGAGAACAGCTAGGCCGCGAGGCAGCCGCAGTTACCGAACCCCAACAGTCCTACAGGGGGAGCTGGGCCTACTGGCACTACAGAACCAGCCTTGACTACCAGTTCACGCAGCCCACATAGGAAGCTCCTAAACTGGAGGCACCCTGGAGTTGGCTAACCCGACTGCAACACGACGGGGCAAACATAGGCGTCTCAGCGAGTTTGACACACCCCGGAAACAGCTGACGGTGCTGAAACCAGGTTTGGCACGAGGGAGTACCTGTGACAAAAACACTGCCGAGAACCAGCTGGCGGTGCTGGAACCCAGATGCGTTGCCCCAGTGTGCAAGAGCCAATGGCACGACCGAGGACCAGCTGGCGGTGCTGGAACACGGTTACTAAGCTGTAGGTGCCCGCGCTTAATAGCACTACCAAGGACCGCCTGAGGTTGGCGGAACTCGGATACCCAGGAGGAGGCACCTAAGCCAAAGGCTCGGCCCGGAACCAGCTGACGGTGCTGGAACCAGGTGGTGGACCCCAAGGCCCACAGGAGAGGAGAGAACAGCTAGGCCACGAGGCAGCCGCAGTTACCGAACCCCAACAGTCCTACAGGGGGAGCTGGGCCTACTGGCACTACAGAACCAGCCTTGACTACCAGTTCACGCAGCCCACATAGGAAGCTCCTAAACTGGAGGCACCCTGGAGTTGGCTAACCCGACTGCAACACGACGGGGCAAACATAGGCGTCTCAGCGAGTTTGACACACCCCGGAAACAGCTGACGGTGCTGAAACCAGGTTTGGCACGAGGGAGTACCTGTGACAAAAACACTGCCGAGAACCAGCTGGCGGTGCTGGAACCCAGATGCGTTGCCCCAGTGTGCAAGAGCCAATGGCACGACCGAGGACCAGCTGGCGGTGCTGGAACACGGTTACTAAGCTGTAGGTGCCCGCGCTTAAAAGCACTACCAAGGACCGCCTGACGTTGGCGGAACTCGGATACCCAGGAGGAGGCACCTAAGCCAAAGGCTCGGCCCGGAACCAGCTGACGGTGCTGGAACCAGGTGGTGGACCCCAAGGCCCACAGGAGAGGAGAGAACAGCTAGGCCGCGAGGCAGCCGCAGTTACCGAACCCCAACAGTCCTACAGGGGGAGCTGGGCCTACTGGCACTACAGAACCAGCCTTGACTACCAGTTCACGCAGCCCACATAGGAAGCTTCTAAACTGGAGGCACCCTGGAGTTGGCTAACCCGACCGCACCACGACGGGGCAAGCATAGGCGTCTCAGCGAGCTTGACACAACCCGGAAACAGCTGACGGTGCTGAAACCAGGCTTGGCACGAGGGAGTACCTGTGACAAGAACACTGCCGAGAACCAGCTGCCGGTGCTGGAACCCAGATGCGTTGCCCCAGTGTGTAAGAGCCAATGGCACGACCGAGGACCAGCTGGCGGTGCTGGAACCCAGTTACTAAGCTGTAGGTGCCCGCGCTTAAAAGCACTACCAAGGACCGCCTGACGTTGGCGGAACTCGGATACCCAGGAGGAGGCACCTAAGCAAAAGGCTCGGCCTGGAACCAGCTGACGGTGCTGGAACCAGGTGGTGGACCCCAAGGCCCACAGGAGAGGAGAGAACAGCTAGGCCGCGAGGCAGCCGCTGTTACCGAACCCCAACAGTCCTACAGGGGGAGCTGGGCCTACTGGCACTACAGAACCAGCCTTGACTACCAGTTCACGCAGCCCACATAGGAAGCTCCTAAACTGGAGGCACCCTGGAGTTGGCTAACCCGACCGCACCACGACGGGGCAAGCATAGGCGTCTCAGCGAGCTTGACACAACCCGGAAACAGCTGACGGTGCTGAAACCAGGCTTGGCACGAGGGAGTACCTGTGACAAGAACACTGCCGAGAACCAGCTGGCGGTGCTGGAACCCAGATGCGTTGCCCCAGTGTGCAAGAGCCAATGGCACGACCGAGGACCAGCTGGCGGTGCTGGAACCCGGTTACTAAGCTGTAGGTGCCCGCGCCTAAAAGCACTACCATGGACCGCCTGACATTGGCGGAACTCGGATACCCAGGAGGAGGCACCTAAGCCAAAGGCTCGGCCTGGAACCAGCTGACGGTGCTGGAACCAGGTGGTGGACCCCAAGGCCCACAGGAGAGGAGAGAACAGCTAGGCCGCGAGGCAGCCGCAGTTACCGAACCCCAACAGTCCTACAGGGGGAGCTGGGCCTACTGGCACTACAGAACCAGCCTTGACTACCAGTTCACGCAGCCCACATAGGAAGCTCCTAAACTGGAGGCACCCTGGAGTTGGCTAACCCGACTGCAACACGACGGGGCAAACATAGGCGTCTCAGCGAGTTTGACACACCCCGGAAACAGCTGACGGTGCTGAAACCAGGTTTGGCACGAGGGAGTACCTGTGACAAAAACACTGCCGAGAACCAGCTGGCGGTGCTGGAACCCAGATGCGTTGCCCCAGTGTGCAAGAGCCAATGGCACGACCGAGGACCAGCTGGCGGTGCTGGAACACGGTTACTAAGCTGTAGGTGCCCGCGCTTAAAAGCACTACCAAGGACCGCCTGACGTTGGTGAAACTCGGATACCCAGGAGGAGGCACCTAAGCCAAAGGCTCGGCCCGGAACCAGCTGACGGTGCTGGAACCAGGTGGTGGACCCCAAGGCCCACAGGAGAGGAGAGAACAGCTAGGCCGCGAGGCAGCCGCAGTTACCGAACCCCAACAGTCCTACAGGGGGAGCTGGGCCTACTGGCACTACAGAACCAGCCTTGACTACCAGTTCATGCAGCCCACATAGGAAGCTCCTAAACTGGAGGCACCCTGGAGTTGGCCAACCCGACTGCAACACGACGGGGCAAACATAGGCGTCTCAGCGAGTTTGACACACCCCGGAAACAGCTGACGGTGCTGAAACCAGGTTTGGCACGAGGGAGTACCTGTGACAAAAACACTGCCGAGAACCAGCTGGCGGTGCTGGAACCCAGATGCGTTGCCCCAGTGTGCAAGAGCCAATGGCACGACCGAGGACCAGCTGGCGGTGCTGGAACACGGTTACTAAGCTGTAGGTGCCCGCGCTTAAAAGCACTACCAAGGACCGCCTGACGTTGGCGGAACTCGGATACCCAGGAGGAGGCACCTAAGCCAAAGGCTCGGCCCGGAACCAGCTGACGGTGCTGGAACCAGGTGGTGGACCCCAAGGCCCACAGGAGAGGAGAGAACAGCTAGGCCGCGAGGCAGCCGCAGTTACCGAACCCCAACAGTCCTACAGGGGGAGCTGGGCCTACTGGCACTACAGAACCAGCCTTGACTACCAGTTCACGCAGCCCACATAGGAAGCTCCTAAACTGGAGGCACCCTGGAGTTGGCTAACCCGACCGCACCACGACGGGGCAAGCATAGGCGTCTCAGTGAGCTTGACACAACCCGGAAACAGCTGACGGTGCTGAAACCAGGCTTGGCACGAGGGAGTACCTGTGACAAGAACACTGCCGAGAACCAGCTGGCGGTGCTGGAACCCAGATGCGTTGCCCCAGTGTGCAAGAGCCAATGGCACGACCGAGGACCAGCTGGCGGTGCTGGAACCCGGTTACTAAGCTGTAGGTGCCCGCGCTTAAAAGCACTACCAAGGACCGCCTGACGTTGGCGGAAGTCGGATACCCAGGAGGAGGCACCTAAGCCAAAGGCTCGGCCTGGAACCAGCTGACGGTGCTGGAACCAGGTGGTGGACCCCAAGGCCCACAGGAGAGGAGAGAACAGCTAGGCCGCGAGGCAGCCGCAGTTACCGAACCCCAACAGTCCTACAGGGGGAGCTGGGCCTACTGGCACTACAGAACCAGCCTTGACTACCAGTTCACGCAGCCCACATAGGAAGCTCCTAAACTGGAGGCACCCTGGAGTTGGCTAACCCGACTGCAACACGACGGGGCAAACATAGGCGTCTCAGCGAGTTTGACACACCCCGGAAACAGCTGACGGTGCTGAAACCAGGTTTGGCACGAGGGAGTACCTGTGACAAAAACACTGCCGAGAACCAGCTGGCGGTGCTGGAACCCAGATGCGTTGCCCCAGTGTGCAAGAGCCAATGGCACGACCGAGGACCAGCTGGCGGTGCTGGAACCCGGTTACTAAGCTGTAGGTGCCCGCGCTTAAAAGCACTACCAAGGACCGCCTGACGTTGGCGGAACTCGGATACCCAGGAGGAGGCACCTAAGCCAAATGCTCGGCCTGGAACCAGCTGACGGTGCTGGAACCAGGTGGTGGACCCCAAGGCCCACAGGAGAGGAGAGAACAGCTAGGCCGCGAGGCAGCCGCAGTTACCGAACCCCAACAGTCCTACAGGGGGAGCTGGGCCTACTGGCACTACAGAACCAGCCTTGACTACCAGTTCACGCAGCCCACATAGGAAGCTCCTAAACTGGAGGCACCCTGGAGTTGGCTAACCCGACTGCAACACGACGGGGCAAACATAGGCGTCTCAGCGAGTTTGACACACCCCGGAAACAGCTGACGGTGCTGAAACCAGGTTTGGCACGAGGGAGTACCTGTGACAAAAACACTGCCGAGAACCAGCTGGCGGTGCTGGAACCCAGATGCGTTGCCCCAGTGTGCAAGAGCCAATGGCACGACCGAGGACCAGCTGGCGGTGCTGGAACCCGGTTACTAAGCTGTAGGTGCCCGCGCTTAAAAGCACTACCAAGGACCGCCTGACGATGGCGGAACTCGGATACCCAGGAGGAGGCACCTAAGCTAAAGGCTCGGCCTGGAACCAGCTGACGGTGCTGGAACCAGGTGGTGGACCCCAAGGCCCACAGGAGAGGAGAGAACAGCTAGGCCGCGAGGCAGCCGCAGTTACCGAACCCCAACAGTCCTACAGGGGGAGCTGGGCCTACTGGCACTACAGAACCAGCCTTGACTACCAGTTCACGCAGCCCACATAGGAAGCTCCTAAACTGGAGGCACCCTGGAGTTGGCTAACCCGACTGCACCACGACGGGGCAAGCATAGGCGTCTCATTGAGCTTGACACAACCCGGAAACAGCTGACGGTGCTGAAACCAGGCTTGGCACGAGGGAGTACCTGTGACAAGAACACTGCCGAGAACCAGCTGGCGGTGCTGGAACCCAGATGCGTTGCCTATTAAAGATTGTCTTCCTAGAGCCCCAACTAGCGGTGTTGGAGCTAAGGGTAAGCAGGGGGAGCAGATTGTAGGCCGAAGCCTGCACTGGAGGCAGCTTTGTGTCTGCGTTGCGTTTGCAGGACACTTTGCCGGCTACACAGTGGGGGAACAGCTGGCGTTGCTGAACCCCACTAACACAATGGCGTGTGTTTTTCTCTGTGCAGCTAGCACTTGCGGTCAAAAACTAGCGATGTTAGAGCCCGTGTTGAAGCAGGAGGAGGAGTAGAGGAGCAGAGTGTAGGCCGAAGCCTATTTGAACCAATTTCAAAGGAAACCTTTAACCCCCCCTCAGGTGTTACAAAGTACAAGAGACACACCTTGTGCAGTATTAATGCTGCACAAGTGAAAGGTTGCTCTATTAATTTGTCTACTTGCACACGCTGAATGAAAGACGTACACAATTTAGCCCATTCTACAGTCAAACTGTAGTGGATGCGTGACTTGGCTTTTTAAGGAGACGCAGCACAGGTGTCCCAAATAACGCCTTGGTGCTTGGCGCAGCTTCCTGAGCGTTGTTATTTGCTGTACAGGAGTCTGCGCTCTTGTGTTATCCCTTGGCAATGCCCTGTTAGAGCTGCCCGTCTTATGACCTCATTTCATGTTGGCCGGTGCGGTTAACGATGGCCATAAATCCCAGACCCACAGTGCCTTTTCATAAAGTCACACTGCGGTGCTGTGATTCGTGGCCTTGAGCAGTAAATATTTTGGCCGCTCACACACGTCCTTACACCTGCTTCAGACTGGGCGGCCTCTGCTGATCCCTTCTCGCATGCCGCGGCCATGAGGCTGCACAGTCTGAAGAAGGCGGAAGGAGATGAGTTAAGACAGGTGAAGATATGCACTGCTCGTGCCCATCAATCACACCCTCGCAGTCAAAATAAGACAACGAGGAGCATTGTTTCAGGCAGGGCGGACGCACAGGCGCAACAAGCCAACCAATGATGTCAGAAGACGGGAAGCGCTACCAAGGGGGGTGCTGCGTATCATTAGAAAGGAAAGTCACACCTCAGGGACAGTGGAATGGTCTCAATGAGACACATTTTGTACGTTTTGAGTTCCACGTGGGCAAGGACAAAAAGTCAGCCACCTTGTACAAATGCAGCAGTACTGCTGTACAAGGTGGCTGTTATACATAGAAACGCCTGGGGGTGGGGGCAGGCTCCCTTCAATTTCAGTTCATGTGCCTGCGTGGCGTTTGCAGGACACGTTGCCAGCTACACAGCAGGGGAACAGCTGGCGGTGCTGAACCCCACTAACACATTGGCTGGTGTTTTTCTCTGTGCAGCTAGCATGTCCGGGCAGAAACTGGCGTTGTTTGAGCCCAGGGTCAGCAGGAGGAGGAGAGGAGCAAAGTGTAGGCCGAAGCCTGCACTGGTGGCAGCTTTTGGTCGGTTGTGCCAGCGTGGCTTGTGCTGGACACGTTGCCGACTACACAGCAGGGGAACAGCTGGCGTTGCTGAACCCCACTAACACATTGACTGGTGTTTTTCTCTGTGCAGCTAGCAGTTCCGGGCAAAAACTAGCGGTGTTTGAGCCCAGGGTCAGCAGAAGGAGTAGAGGAGCAGAGTGTAGGCCGAAGCCTAGTTGAACCAATTTCAAAGGTTACCTTTAACCCCCCCCTCAGGTGTTGCAAGGTACAAGAGCCACACCTTGAACAGCATTAATGATGCACAAGTCAAAGGTTGCTCTATTTAATTTTGCTCCTTGCACACGCTGAATTAAACACGTACACTATTTAGCCCATTATACTGTCAAACAGTAGTGGAGGCGTGACTACTAGTCTTTTTAAGGAGACGCAGCACAGGTGTACAAATTTACACCTAGGTGCTGTGCGCAGATTCCTTACCGTTGTTATTTGCAGTACAGGAAACTGCGCTCTTGTGTTATCCCTTGGCAATACCCTGTTAGTGCAGGCCGTCCCATGACCTCATTTCATGTTGGCCGGTGCGGTTAACGATGGCCATAAATCCCAGACCCACAGTGGCTTTTCCTAAAGTCACACTGCGGTGCTGGGATTCGTGGCCTTGTGCAGTAAATATGTTCGCCGCTCACACATGTCCTTACACCTGCTTCAGACTGGGCGGCCTCAGCTGATCCCTTATCGCATGCCGCGGCCATGAGGCCGCACAGTCAGAAGAAGGCGGAAGGAGGGGAGTGAAGACAGGGGAACATATGCACTGCTCGTGCCCATCAATCACACCCTCGCAGTCAAAATATATGAGACAACGGGGGGCGTTGTGTCGGGCAGGGGGGACGCACAGGCACAGCCAGCCAACAAATGATGTCAGGACACGGGCAGCGCTAACAATGGGGGTGCTGCGTGTTATTAAAAAGGAAAGTCACACCTCAGGGACATTGTAATGGTCTGTAATGAGACACATTTTGTACTTGTTGAGTTCCACGTGTGCAAGGAGAAAAAGTCAGCCACCTTGTACAAATGCAGCAGTACTGCTGTACAAGGTGGCTGTTATACATAGAAACACCTGGGGGGGTGGGGGGCAGGCTCCCTTCAATTTCAGTTCATGTGCCTGCGTGGCGTTTGCAGGACACGTTGCCAGCTACACAGCAGGGGAACAGCTGGCGGTGCTGAACCCCACTAACACATTGGCTGGTGTTTTTCTCTGTGCAGCTAGCATGTCCGGGCAGAAACTGGCGTTGTTTGAGCCCAGGGTCAGCAGGAGGAGGAGAGGAGCAAAGTGTAGGCCGAAGCCTGCACTGGTGGCAGCTTTTGGTCAGTTGTGCCAGCGTGGCTTGTGCTGGACACGATGCCGACTACACAGCAGGGGAACAGCTGGCGGTGCTGAACCCCACTAACACATTGGCTGGTGTTTCTCTCTGTGCAGCTAGCATGTCCGGGCAGAAACTGGCGGTGTTTGAGCCCGGGGTCAGCAGGAGGAGGAGAGGAGCAGAGTGTAGGCCGAAGCCTGCACTGGTGGCAGCTTTTGGTCGGTTGTGCCAGCGTGGCTTGTGCTGGACACGATGCCAACTACACAGCAGGGGAACAGCTGGCGGTGCTGAACCCCACGAACACATTGACTGGTGTTTTTCTCTGTGCAGCTAGCAGTTCCGGGCAGAAACTAGCGGTGTTTGAGCCCAGGGTCAGCAGGAGGAGTAGAGGAGCAGAGTGTAGGCCGAAGCCTAGTTGAACCAATTTCAAAGGTTACCTTTAACCCCCCCTCAGGTGTTGCAAGGTACAAGAGCCACACCTTGAACAGCATTAATGATGCACAAGTCAAAGGTTGCTCTATTTAATTTTGCTCCTTGCACACGCTGAATAAAACACGTACACTATTTAGCCCATTATACTGTCAAACAGTAGTGGAGGCGTGACTACTAGTCTTTTTAAGGAGATGCAGCACAGGTGTCAAAATTTACACCTAGCTGCTGTGCGCAGATTCCTGAGCGTTGTTATTTGCTGTACAGGAGTCTGCGCTATTGGGATCCCTTGGCCATGCGCTGTGAGCGCTTCCTGTCTTCTGACCTCATTTAATGTCGGCCGTTACGGTTAGCGATAGACATGAATCCCAGACCCACAGTGTGTTTTCAAAAAATCACACTGCGTGGCTGGGATTCGTGGCCTTGTTCAGTTAATATGTTTGACGCTCACACATGTCCTTACACCTGCTTCAGACTGGGCGGCCTCATCTGATCCCTTATCGCCTGCCGCGGCCATGAGGACACCCAGTCTGAAGAAGGCGGAAGGAGATGAGTGAACACAGGCAAACATATGCACTGCACATGCCCATCAATCACACCCTCGCTGTTCAAAAAAATAAGACACCGAGGGGCGTTGTTTCGAGCAGGGCAGACGCACATGCGCAGCCAGCTAACCAATGATGTCAAAAGACGGGCAGCGCTAACAAGGGTGGTGCTGCGTATCATTAGAAAGGAAAGTCACACCTCAGGGACAGTGGAATGGTCTCAATGAGACACATTTTGTACGTGTTGAGTTCCACGTGGGCAAGGAGAAAAAGTCAGCCACCTTGTACAAATGCAGCAGTACTGCTGTACAAGGTGGCTGTTTTACATAGAAACACCTGGGGGTGGGGGGCAGGCTCCCTTCAATTTCAGTTCATGTGCCTGCGTGGCGTTTGCAGGTCACATTGCAAGCTACACAGCAGGGGAACAGCTGGCGGTGCTGAACCCCACTGACACATTGACTGGTGTTTTTCTCTGTGCAGCTCGCATGTCCGGGCAAAAACTGGCGGTGTTAGAGCCCAGGGTCAGCAGGAGGAGGAGAGGAGCAATGTGTAGGCCGAAGCCTGCACTGGTGGCAGCTTTTGGTCAGTTGTGCCAGCGTGGCTTGTGCTGGACACGATGCCGGCTACACAGCGGGGGAACAGCTGGCGGTGCTGAACCCCACTAACACATTGGCTGGTGTTTTTCTCTGTGCAGCTAGCACTTCCGGGCAGAAACTGGCGGTGTTTGAGCCCAGGGTCAGCAGGAGGAGGAGAGGAGCAGAGTGTAGGCCGAAGCCTGCACTGGTGGCAGCTTTTGGTCAGTTGTGCCAGCGTGGCTTGTGCTGGACACGATGCCGACTACACAGCAGGGGAACAGCTGGCGGTGCTGAACCTCACTAACACATTGACTGGTGTTTTTCTCTGTGCAGCTAGCAGTTCCGGGCAAAAACTAGCGGTGTTTGAGCCCAGGGTCAGCAGGAGAGGAGCAGAGTGTAGGCCGAAGCCTAGTTGAACCAATTTCAAAGGTTACCTTTAACCCCCCTCAGGTGTTGCAAGGTACAAGAGCCACACCTTGTGCAGCATTAATGCTGCACAAGTAAAAGGTTGCTCTATTTGTTTTGCTCCTTGCACACGCTGACTAAAACACGTACACTATTTAGCCCATTATACTGTCAAACAGTTGTGGAGGCGTGACTTGTCTTTTTAAGGAGACGCAGCACAGGTGTCAAAATTTGCACCTAGGTACTGGGCGCAGATTCCTGAGCGTTGTTATTTGCTGTACAGGAGTCTGCGCTATTGTGATCCCTTGGCCATGCGCTGTGAGCGCTTCCTGTCTTCTGACCTCATTTCATGTTGGCCGTTGCGGTTAGCGATGGACATGAATCCCAGACCCACAGTGTGTTTTCAAAAAATCACACTGCGTGGCTGGGATTCGTGGCCTTGTGCAGTAAATAGGTTTGCCGCTTACACATGTCCTTACACCTGCTCCAGACTGGGCGGCCTCAGCTGATCCCTTATCGCCTACCACGGCCAGGAGGCCGCACAGTCTGAAGAAGGCGGAAGGAGATGAGTTAAGACAGGCGAACATATGCACTGCTCGTGCCCATAAACCACACCCTCGCTGACAAAATAAATATGACAACGAGGGGCGTTGTTTCTAGCAGGGCGGATGCACAGGCGCAGCCAGCTAACCATGATGACAAAAGACGGGAAACGCTACCAAGGTGGGTGCTGCGTATCATTAGAAAGGAAAGTCACACCTCAGGGACAGTGGAATGGTCTCAATGAGACACATTTTGTACGTGTTGAGTTCCACGTGGGCAAGGAGAAAAAGTCAGCCACCTTGTACAAATGCAGCAGTACTGCTGTACTAGGTGGCTGTTATACATAGAAACACCTGGGGGGGGTGGGGCCAGGTTCCCTTTAATTTCAGTTCATGTGCCTGCGTGGCGTTTGCAGGTCACGTTGCCGGCTACACAGCAGGGGAACAGCTGGCGTTGCTGAACCCCACTAACACATTGGCTGGTGTTTTTCTCTGTGCAGCTAGCACTTCCGGGCAAAAACTAGCGGTGTTTGAGCCCAGGGTCAGCAGGAGGAGGAGAGGAGCAGAGTGTAGGCCGAAGCTTGCACTGGTGGCAGCTTTTGTTCTGTTGTGCCAGCGTGGCTTGTGCTGGACACGTTGCCGACTACACAGCAGGGGAACAGCTGGCGGTGCTGAACCCCACTGACACATCACCTAGTGTTTTTTCTGTGTAGACAACACTTCCAGGTGGCAACTGACAGTGTTGAAACCCAGGGAATCAAAGAGGAGCAGAGTGTAGGCCGAAGCCTGCAGTGGAGCAAGTTGAAAGGGAACCTTTAACCCCCCCCCCAGGCATTTGTTGCTGAAAGAGCCATCTTGTACAGCAGTAATACTGCACATGGAAAATGGTGGCTCCGAAAATTATGCTCCTTGCAAACGCTGAAGTACACACTCATATAATGTGTCCCCTCACACCGTGAAACCATCCCGGAAGTGGGACTTTCCTTTGTAATGTGACACAGCACAGCCGTCATTCCAACCCCCTTGGTGCCGGGCGCCACCTCCTCAACGTTGTTTGGTTCTGTCACGGAGCCCGCGCTGTAATGTTATCCCTTGGCCATGCACAGTTAGCGGTGCCCGTCTTCTGACATCATGTAGGTGTCAGGCTGGCAGTGCCTGTGCGTCCAAGCTGCCCGAGATCCAACCTTGCAGTGTCATCTAATGTAGTCCCACTGCGGGCCAGGGATCCATGGGCATGCGCAGTGCATATCATCGCCTCTCACTCACCTCCTTCCTGCTTCTTCAGACTGTGCGGCGTCACGGCCGTGGCATGCTATTAGGGATCAGCTGACGCCGCCTAGTCTGAAGAAGCGTGAAGAAGGGGAGTGAGAGGCTAGTATATGCACTGCGCATGGCCATGGATACCAGGCCCACTGTGGGATCACATTAGACGACACTGCGAGGTGTGATTTCGGGCAGCGTGGACGCACAGGCGCAGCCAGGACGACAACAAATGATGTCAGAGGACGGGCAGCGCAAACTGTGCATGGCCAAGGGATAACATAACAGCGCAGGGTCCATGACGGAATCAAACAACGCTAAGGAGGCAGCGCACGGTGCCAAGGGGGTAGCAATGACGGCTGTGCTGCGTCACATTACAAAGGAAAGTCCCACCTCCGGGACGGTTGGACGGTGTGAGGGGACACATTACATGAGTGTGTAGTTCAGCGTTTGCAAGGAGCATAATTTCAAGAGCGACCTTTCCCTTGTGCAGTATTAGTGCTGCACATGGTGGCTCTTTCAGTAACAAACGCCTAGGGGGGGGGGGGACAGGTCCCCTTACATTTTAGTTGTGCCAGCGTGGCGGTCGCATGACACGTTGCCGGATACACAGCTGGGGATCAGCTGACGTTACTGAACCCCAATAACAGAGGAGCGACTGTTGACTGTGCACACAGCACTTCCAGGCACCAACTGGCGTTGTTAGAGCCCAGGGACAGCAGGAGGAGCAGATTGGAGGTATTGCCGCACACACAGCTGGGGATCAGCTGACGTTACTGAACCCCAATAACAGAGGAGCGACTGTTGACTGTGCACACAGCACTTCCAGGCACCAACTGGCGGTGTTAGAGCCCAGGGACAGCAGGAGGAGCAGATTGGAGGTATTGCCGCACACACAGCTGGGGATCAGCTGACGTTACTGAACCCCAATAACAGAGGAGCGACTGTTGACTGTGCACACAGCACTTCCAGGCACCAACTGGCGGTGTTAGAGCCCAGGGACAGCAGGAGGAGCAGATTGGAGGTATTGCCGCACACACAGCTGGGGATCAGCTGACGTTACTGAACCCCAATAACAGAGGAGCGACTGTTGACTGTGCACACAGCACTTCCAGGCACCAACTGGCGGTGTTAGAGCCCAGGGACAGCAGGAGGAGCAGAGGAACAGAGTGTAGGCCGAAGCCTGATTGGATCAAGTTGAAAGGAAACCTTTAACCCCCCCCCCCAAGACGTTTGTAGCTGAAAGAGCCATCTTGTGCAGCACTAAGGATGCAAAAGGAAAAGGTTGCTCTTTTAATTATGCTCCTTGCAAACACCGAAGTAAACACTAAAAATGTGTCCCTTTATACCGTTAAACCGTTCCGGAGGTGCGAATTTCCTTCGTAATGGGACACAGCACAGCTGTCATTCCTATCCCCTTGATGCCGTGCGCTGCCTCCTCAGCGTTGTTTTAAGCTGTCACGGAGCCTGCGCTGTTCTGTTAGCCCTTGGCCATGCCCAATTAGCGCTGCCTGTCTTCTGACATAATTTGGTGTCAGGCTGTCAGTGCCTGTGCGTCCACGCTGCTCCAGATCCCACCTCGCAGTCTCATCTAACGTAATCCCACTGCGGGCCTTGGAACCATGGGCACAGTGCATAACCTCGACTCTCACTCCCCTCCTTCCCTCTTCTTCAGACTGTGCGGTGTCACGGCCGTGGCATGCTAGGGATCAGCTGACGGCGCACAGTCTAAAGAAGGCGGAGGGAAATGAGCGAGAGCCCGAGGGGAAGATATGCACTGCGCATGCCCATGGATCCCAGGCCCGCAGTGTGACTCAATCAGAAGACACTGCGAGGCGGGATCTCGGGCAGCGCGACCGCACAGGCGCAGCCAGCCTGACACCAAATTATGTCAGAAGACAGGCAGCGCAAATAGGGCATGCCCAAGGGATAACAGAACAGCGCAGGCTCCGTGACAGCTTAAAACAACGCTGAGGAGGCAGCGCATGGCACCAAGGGGGTAGGAATGACGGCTGTGCTGCGTCACATTACGAAGGAAAGTCCCAGCTCCGGGACGGTATAACGGTATCAGTGAACACATTTTATAAGTGTTAAGTTCTGCGTGTGCAAAGAGCTAAAAAAAAAGAGCTACCTTTTCCTTGTGCAGCATTACTGCTGCACAAGATGGCTCTTTCAGTAACAAACGACGGGGGGGGGGGACAGGTTCCCTTACATTTAGGTTGTTGTGCCAGCGTGGCGGTCGCAGGACACATTGCCGGCTACACAGCTGGGGATCAGCTGACGTTACTGAAACCCAATAACACTGGGTCGTATGTTTTTACTGTGCAGCCTGCACTTCTGAGCCGCAACTGGCGGTGTTGGAGCCCAGGAATAGCAGTTCAGGTGGTAGAAAGATGAACACAGCAGGAGACCTGGATGACACCCAATTACTTAATCAGGCAGAGGAGTGGCAAATTCCTGCGAGATCCAGGCCTGGTTCATTTTCAGGAAAGTAAGCCGGTCAACGTTATCGGAGGATAGTCGCATGTGACGGTCTGTTAGTACACCACCTGCGGCACTAAAGACACGTTCCGATAAGACACTAGCCGCAGGGCAAGCCAGCACCTCCAATGCCTACTGGCTTAGCTCTGGCCATGTATCCAGCTTAGAGACCCAAAACTTGAACGGGGAAGAGCCGTCTGGGAGTACAGTAAGAGGGCAAGCCATGTAGTCTGTCACCATCTGACGGAACCGTTGCCTCCTGCTGACTGGAGCCGCCGGTGATGGTGTAGACATTTGGGGCGGGCACACAAAAGTGTGCCAGAGTTGTGCCATACTGGGCTTGCCTTGGGCAGAGGCACTGCTTCTGCTCCCTCTTTGGGCAGAGCCTCCCCCACTGCCTCGACGCACTGAGCTGCTTTGTAAAGCACTAGCAGCACTCCTCTCAGTTGGACAGGAGAAGATGATGGAATTCACCAGTGTGTCGTGGTACTCCCGCAATTTACGCTCCCGGGTCAACGCAGGGATGAGGTTTTGGACGTTGTCCCGGTAGCGAGGATCGAGGAGGGTGAACACCCAATAATCAGGCATGTTGAGAATGTGGTCGATGCGGCGGTCGTTTCTCAGGCACTGCAGCATGAAATCCACCATGTGCTGCAGAGTGCCAACTGGCCCAGAAACGCTGTCCCCTGCTTGAGACATGATCTCTGCCCGCTCGTCATCACCCCACCCTCGCTGTACACACTGACCACTGGACAATTGTGTCGCTCCCTCCTCTGGACGGAGCTCTTCCTCCTCCATTGACTCCTCCTCATCCTCCTCACAAATTGGCCCCTGCGTACCCCTTTGTGAGGAACCACGTGGCGCTGACTCTCCAGAAGCTGATGGAAAAGGTGACTCCTCATCCTCCACCTCTTCCACCACATCATCCCTTAACCCTTGCAAAGTTTGCTGAAGCAGGCAGATAAGGGGGACAGTCATGCTGACTAGTGCATCATCTGCACTTGCCATCCGCGTGGAATAATCAAAAGGACGCAAAACCTGGCAGACGTCCTTCATAGTGGCCCACTCTGTGGTTGTGAAGTCTGATCGGCGCTGACTGCGACTTCTTTGCGCCTGATGCAGCTGGTACTCCATAACTGCTTGCTGCTGCTCACACAACCGCTCCAACATATGTAACGTGGAATTCCACCGGGTAGGTAGGTCACATATGATGCGGTGTTCCGGAAGGCGGAATCGGCGCTGCAGAGCAGCAATGCGGGATCTGGCCAAGCTGGAACGCCGCAAGTGAGCACACTCTAGGCGGACCTTGTGCAGCAGGGCATCAAGATCCGGATAGTCCCTCAGAAAACTCTGCACAACCAAATTGAGCACATGTGCCAGACATGGGATGTGAGTGAGGTTGCCAAGGGCCAAAGCTGCCACCAGATTTCGGCCATTGTCACACACTACCATGCTTGGCTGGAGATTCGCTGGCAGTAACCACACATCGCTCTCCTGCTTGATGGCATTCCAGAGCTCCTGCGCTGTGTGGCTTCGATGCCCCAATGAAACTAGTTTCAAGACGGCCTGCTGACGTTTGGCCACGGCTGTGCTCATGTCGGTCATAGGTAAACGTTCACGGGTCCATGTGGAGGTGGACTGTGACGGATCCTGCAGAGAGGAATCAGAGGAACTGGTGTAAGAGGAGGAGTCGATGCGTACAGACTGGATTCCTGCAATCCTTGGAGTGGGCAGGACACGTCCTGCGCCACTCGCACGATCTGTACCTGGCTCAACAACATTAACCCAATGGGCAGTGAGGGAAACATATCGCCCCTGTCCATGCTGACTGGTCCACGCATCGGTGGTGAGGTGGACCTTGCTACTGACGGCGTTCAGTAGCGCATGTTTTATGTTTGCCTCAACATGCCTGTGGAGGGCAGGGACAGCCTGCCTGCTGAAGTAAAAGCGGCTGGGCACCTTGTACTGTGGGACTGCCAATGCCATCAAGTCACGGAAGCTGTCAGTCTCCACCAGCCTGAACGAGAGCATTTCCAGGGACAACAGTTTGGCAATGCCTGCATTCAGAGCCTGTGCTCGGGGGTGGTTGGCCGAGAATGCCCGCCTTTTCTCCCATGCCTGGACTACCGATGGCTGTAGAGTAGACTGGGAGTGTGAGGATGACTGGGAAGGTGGTGCTGTGGGTGGAATTACACTAGGTCTCTGGACAACAGTGGAGGAAGAGGCAACACGAGATGAAGAGGTGGTAGCTGCCGCTGTTGGTTGGCCTACGTCTTCACTGTGTTTCTGTAACTCCACCGCGTGCCTGTTCCGCACATGTTTCCACATATTTGTGGTATTGAGGTTGCTGACACTTTTACCTCTTTTTACTTTCTGATGACACAGCTTGCATTTGACAAAACAAATGTCATCTGCAACTGTGTCAAAAAAGGACCAGGCACTGCAAGTCTTGGGAGCGCCCTTTTTGGCTTTGGAAAGAGACAGGCTCCTAACGGGTGCCAAAGTGGAGGCTACAGGCTCCGCAGTCTTCCCCCTCCCTCTCCCTCTTTGGCCCGTAAGGGGAAGCTCTTCCTCAGAGCTGCTCCCACCACCTTCCTGTTCCTCACGCCACGATGGGTCAAGGACCTCATCATCTCCACTACCCTCTGCCACCAACTGCTCCTCCTGGGTAGTCTCGGCAGCACAGTACGCATCAGAAAGCGGCACCTGAGTTTCATCATCAGATGCGTACTGCGCTGTGGTCACCGGAGGCACTGGCCCACCTGCCTCTTCAGAGTCAGAGAGATAAAGTTTTTGGGCATCACTGCACACTGCCTCTTCTTCCATTTCTCCAATGCTGCTTGGCTGGCCCCCTGTTTCCAAGCCAAGAGATTCAGAGAACAGAAGTAGAGACGGCTCCTGTCCTGGGCTCTCTGACTGCCTGGCCAATTTGGCAGGTGGTGAAGAGACAGATGGCTGCTCTCCAGTGCTCTGTGCCTGAGAGGATGTGGCACTAACTGAAGTCGATGCTGAGGCGTTAGCTGCCATCCACCCGACAACGGCTTCAATTTGGTCTTCACGTAGCAGCGGTGCACGGCGCTCTCCGACAAAGCTGCGCATGAAGGACTGTTCCCTGCTGAAACTGAGTGACGACGAGTCACCGGCGCCCGCAGCAGGCACAGAATCACCACGTCCTCTCCCTGCTCCTCTCCCTGCTCCGCGCCCACGCCCACGTGCCTTACTCCCTGCCCTCTTCATCTTGGTTGACAGATAAAGATAAGCAGAAAAGTACTAAGGCCTTAGTGTGCTTATTCCTGAAATGCTCCTCCTAACAGGTGTAAGAAACACTAATGTTGTAAATTGTGGACTAAACTTTATTATTTTTCAAATGTGGCCTACACAAGTGTTAAGTTGTGTTTGGTGAACTTAACTTTTTTTTTGGTGCAGATCGGGCTACAGAGCTAGTTTAAATCACACGGAGACCGTGCAGACAGCCGTAAACGGCGCTGCAAGGCCAAAAAACCCTCCTCTCGGTTATCCTATATAGTGTTTTTCCACTATTTAGCTGTATACGAGTGGAAAGACACTAATAGGAATTTTTTTTTTCAAATTTTAAACTGGCTGCACTATTTGAAAAAAAGGAAATTGTTTTTCAAGGTATGAGGCAGTAATGCACCCTGAGCTGAATCCAACCGGCTATGGCTGCACACAGACTACAGGGCGAGCTGCGCTCACACAGAGACCGTGCAGACAGCCGTAAACGGCGCTGCAAGGCCAACAAACCCTCCTCTAGGTTATCCTATATAGTGTTTTTCCACTATTTAGCTGGATACGAGTGGAAAGACACTAATAGGAATTTTTTTTTTCAAATTTTAAACAGGCTGCACTATTTGAAAAAAAGTAAAATTTTTCTCAAGATATGAAGCAGTAACGAACCCTGAGCTGAATCCAACCGGCTATGGCTGCACACAGACTACAGGGCGAGCTGGGCTCACACGGAGACCGTGCAGACAGCCGTAAATGGCGCTGCTAGGCCAAAAAAACCTCCTCTAGGTTATCCTATATAGTGTTTTTCCACTATTTAGCTGGATACGAGTGGAAAGGCACTAATAGGAATTTTTTTTTTCAAATTTTAAACTGGCTGCACTATTTGAAAAAAAGGAAATTGTTTTTCAAGGTATGAGGCAGTAACGCACCCTGAGCTGAATCCAACCGGCTATGGCTGCACACAGACTACAGGGCGAGCTGCGCTCACACAGAGACCGTGCAGACAGCCGTAAACGGCGCTGCAAGGCCAAAAAACCCTCCTCTAGGTTATCCTATATAGTGTTTTTCCACTATTTAGCTGGATACGAGTGGAAAGACACTAATAGGAATTTTTGTTTTTCAAATTTTAAACAGGCTGCACTATTTGAAAAAAAGTAAAATTTTTCTCTAGGTATGAGCCAGTAACGAACCCTGAGCTGAATCCAACCGGCTATGGCTGCACACAGACTACAGGGCGAGCTGGGCTCACACGGAGACCGTGCAGACAGCCGTAAACGGCGCTGCAAGGCCAAAAAACCCTCCTCTAGGTTATCCTATATAGTGTTTTTCCACTATTTAGCTGGATACGAATGGAAAGACACTAATAGGAATTTTTTTTTTCAAATTTTAAACAGGCTGCACTATTTGAAAAAAAGTTAAATTTTTCTCAAGGTATGAGCCAGTAACGAACCCTGAGCTGAATCCAACCGGCTATGGCTGCACACAGACTACAGGGCGAGCTGGGCTCACACGGAGACCGTGCAGACAGCCGTAAACGGCGCTGCAAGGCCCAAAAACCCCCCTCTAGGTTATCCTATGTAGTGTTTTTCCACAATAGAGCTGGAGACTGGTGGAAAAACACTAATAGGAAATTTGAGAAAAAATGTGCAGCAGGCTGCACTAAGAGCAAAAAAGGACAACTGTGTGAGGCAGTGTGAACCCCCCCTGAGCTGAATACAACCAGGTATATGGCTGCACACAGACTACAGAGTGAGCTGCACACACACACACACACAGAGACCTTGCAGAACGCTGTTAAAACAGCGCTGCAAGGCAAGAGCAAGGTGAACAGTGAAGAACACACAGCGTTTTGCTAAATTAGCCTTTGAAAAGGAAAATAAAGCAATTAGCTAGCTCGACTGGCCCTCAGTTAGAACACAGCGTCCTGTCCCTAATTGAAATCACAGCAGAGTGAGCGCAAAATGGCGGCAGCGTTTTTTATAGTGCAGAGTGACATCATTTCAGCAGCCAATCCAGTACTTACATGCCCACCATGCTAAACAGGATGTGCCCACACTTCCAATCATTCCTCATTGGCTGCTGCGTTCAGTTTGAATTCTGGGAACTTCCGATTCCGGTATCCGATACGCGGGAAGTATCGGAATTCGGTATCGGAATTCCGATACCGCAAATATCGGCCGATACCCGATACTTGCGGTATCGGAATGCTCAACACTACTCAGGAGATTATAAAGACAATTATAGACAAGTGTAGCGCCCCAGAGATCTGATCGTTGCAGTATGACACTCTGCCACTAAGGGGAGTGATGGTACGTCTGATGGCACTGAAAGAGATCTCATGACCAGGTATCACCAGAACACTTTACACTTCACACTCCGGCCACTAGGGGGAGCAAAGGGCTTTATTTATTGGGCCACTCCTCACGCTGGTAAAACTAGGGGTCGGGGAGGAAGTTAGTCAGAAGCTGACTGGGTTGGATTCAGGCAACATCCCGTGGCAGAGGGTGTTGCAGGGAGAAGACACAGGGGGGTCCCTGTCAGGCGTGGGAACCTGGCAGGTGCCTAGCAAACAGAACAGAACGTAACGGAACCGCGCCTGCACACCCCGCGTCAGTATCCAAGAGAGAGACATGAAGGGAAGGATATTGTGGAACAGTGTAAACGAGATCAAGCACAAAGGAGTACCAGTAGGAGTCGTGCCGTGAGACCGAGGCAACATCTTACTGAGGCGTGTAGCCGGTGGCCGGAACACCGCGGGAGTAACTGACTTCAGGCCTTACTCCAAACTCCGCAGGACAGTTAATTATAGGTTGGCTGTCTCACCTAAACACCTACGAAGACATAGGGGGCAACTGTGGGAGAGGGGCGTCTCTAGGGTCCCAGAAGAACTCCAGGCCTTCCCGTCATACGGATGGCATCCTAGCCATAACATATCTGGAGGATGTTAGAAACTAGTAACATCTGGAACCAAAGAACGAGAGAGCTGTAGAGAACGAACGAACGAGAACAGCAGTTGTGAGGACTATTCCGAATGCTCAGCAGGGTAGGACTACAACACAAACAGGTGCTAGTGGTAGGCAATGATTTCCATCTGCGAAGGAAACTCTGGATGTGCCCATCGGGCCGGCCGGTCTCAGATAGCCCTGTTAAACGTGCTCTGGATTGTGGATCCTGAAGTCTTCAGTAAAGAGGTAAAGAGACTGCAACCTTGTGTCCTCGTTATTGCCTGCACCCTACACCATTACCATCTACCTGACTGGGAAGCCCTGGGGACATACTTCACCTGTAGGAAGGTATACCATCCAGCTGCCATTCCATCACCCCAGCGGACCCCACAGCAGCGTCGGTCAACCTGAACCAAACACCACAGGTGGCGTCACGAACCCCTGACAGACTGCACCACCTTTATTGGACGCCCCTTAGCAGGGTCGCGGACCGGGTCTAGCCACCGTGGCAGCCTCAGAACCGAACCATAGAAGCCTGGTACCGAGAACCCGTGGCCCTGTGTCTGGGGGCGCTCCACAAACATGTTAAAAATAAAAGTTATAAGACCATCTCCAAGCAGCTTGATGTTCCAGTGACTACAGTTGCACATATTATTCAAAAATTTAAGATCCATGGGACTGTAGCTAAACTCCCTGAACGTGGCCGCAGGAGGAAAATTGATGACAAATCAAAGAGATGGAGTATACGAATGGTAACAAAAGAGCCCAGAAAAACTTCTAAACAGATTAAAGGCGAACTTCAAGCTCAAGGAACATCAGTGTCAGTTCGCACCATCCATCACTTTATAAGCCAAAGTGGATTTCATGGGAGACGACCAAGGAGGACACCATTGCTGAAAAAAAATCATAAAAAAGCCAGACTGGAATTTGCCGAACTACATGTTAACAAGCCACATATAGATATCAGTGACATATACAATTAGTACAGTGTGTGTGCAGCTTACTGTACATGCATTTAATTAATAAAAGATTAATTTTCTGAATAAAGTGGGCTCCCACGCAATATTCTTAAACAGCAGAGGTAAAGCCGACAGCTGGGGGCCAATGTTTATAGCCTGGGAAGGGGATAATACCCAAGGAGCTTCCCAGGCTATTAATATCAGCTCACAACTGTATACTTAGCCTTTACTAGCTATTAAAATGTGGGACCCCTGCAAAAAATGATGTGGGGTACCCCTATAATTAATAACCAGCAAAGGCTATGCCGACAGCTGCGGGCTGATATATATAGTCTAGGAAGGGGCCATGAATACCATCCCCCACGGCAATCATGCTGACGTCACATATGTGGAGTGAGTTCATTGGCTTTGAACTTGCAGGCCCTGTCAGATGGCACCGCGAGCGTGAGAAAGTTCTCTTGCTCGCTGTACTGTCAGATAGGTAATAGGAGTTCACAGAGTCTACTGGATGACAGGCTGCATGGTCACATCATGCAACCATGCAGCCTGCCATCTAGATGTAGCAGAGCTGAAATCGTAAATTGTAAAATTGCGCTTTTTTGCAATTTTACATTCTTGGATTTTTGTTCCTGTTTTCCAGTACCCTATGTGGTAGAATGAAAGGTGTCATTCAAAAGTACAACTTGTTTCACAGAACAGAAGCCCCCCCCCCCCTGTATGGCTATGTGGGTGAAAAAATAACAATGTTATAACTCTTGGAATACTTTCTGAAAAAACTAAAGTGCAAAGGTGTAAAATGGCGAGGGCATTAGAGGGAACCTGTCACCAGGTTTGGTCAATATAAGTTACGGCTACCCCTTTTCAAGGCTTATATACAGCATTCTATAGAATGCTGTATATAAGCCCTCTGTCCGACCTGTAAGAGAAGAAAAATAACTTTTATTATACTCACCATTATAGAATGATGTATATAAGTCCTGAAAGGGGGTGGCCGTAACTTGTATTGGCCAAACCTGGTGACAGGTTCCCTTTAAGGGGTTAGAAGAATATTCCCCAAAAAAAAATTACTTACTGTTCTTGGTTTTCTCTGGCAATCACATAGACAAGAAATGAAACAAAGGTTGACCATGTGAAACTTCATCTTCATAGATTAAGGTTCCAGAGTGTTTCGCTCTCGGTATCCCAGTGGTTGGACCCCCAATGTTCAGCAGGTTAATCCCTATGCCAGATTGGGAATACCTTGTTATTTTGTGAATAATCCTTTAAATAGGGAAGTCTATAAATGGCATTCTGGATTTGGCAGAATAAAAGTACTGACTTACACTAGTACAGATTGCTGATCTACTGTAATAATATTGCTCCGGAAAAACGTCTAAAATGATAATGATTTGGGAAGTTCCATTTATCCTAAACACCTTTAATTGTAACAACCTGAACATTAAAAAAATCATAATCAATATCTAGAATCATATCAAAGATCCTCTTAATATTAATAGACTTTTTTTTTCAGCCGCGGGAGGAGAACAGGAAACTAGAATAGTAAGCAAGTTTAAAAAATGAGAATAATTTGTAATTTATACATCAATAAAATTTGTGTTGGTTGTACAAAAAAAAGCTTCTCAGCGTTTATAAGACATCCAGTTTAATCACCTTTATCTCCCTAGAATCATAAATGAGAAGTGGGAAAATATAGAGCTATTCTGACTTCCAGCAGGAATGTGCGGCGCATTTCATTTAATCATGTCTGTGGTGTAGTTATGGATTTTCATTATGATTATCAATGCTGGAGCGACTGTGGATAATATTAATACCCATAGTAATGATGCATGAAGCTTCAAGTGTAATTTCTGCACTCTCCTTGTCTCCTATTAAATTGTTACCACTTCATCATTTGTGTAGAACGGCGCGTTTCAATTAATCTTCCCGTATCAGCAGCCTTAAATTAATATAGATCATGATTCATTAGCTTATCTGTGCTGTAGTCTTGGAAGATCATTTATAAAGATCTAAAAACCACAGCTAAGTGATGGCCTGCTCCTCTCCTGTTCAGTGTGGCTTCAATACCCGGTTCTACTCGCCAGGAAATTTCTGTAGCTTTGTCTGTAAGACAAACATTACACGCCAAATTTACAGCTGCGAAAGAATGGGGATAGAGGGAAATGCATCTTGCAGAGATTAATGGGGGCACACCAAGTGCTAAGTACATTTTACATGGCAATATATATACATATATATATATATATATATATATATATATATATATATGTGTATGTATATATTTATCCCCGTTAATGCAAAATAGTTCTAATCTGCTAGAGATTATTAAAGCAGTATTCCCATCTCCAAGATCCTGTCCCAATATGTAGTAGGTGTAATAATAATAATATTAGTAAATACCTCCAATTAGACAAGTAGTATAGTTTTTCTGATTTGCTATGTCTCCTTCCTCACGTGCAGGCATTGCAGGACATTTTATATCCATGGTTACGACCACTGATGTAGTGATTGTGAGTTGCTAGTGGACGCAACCATGGATACCTAAGGTCCTGTAATGCTTACACATGAGGAAATAGACATAGCGAGTCAGAAAATCTCTACTACATTTATAATTGGAGGCAATTGCTAATATTATTATTATTATACCTACTACATGTTGAAATAGGATCTTGGAGAAGGGAATACCCCTTTACCCCTTTAGGTATCCAATATTGAATATCATGAAAGGGGCATTCTGGATCCACTCCCTTTTTCATCGGGAAGGAATCACAGGAATAGTGATGTCACATCCACTGGTACCTCCCGTATCTTGTGACTAATTAACAGGCATCGTGCAACTGTCTTATAATAATGAATAGGACAATTGGCCAATACCGGCTGGTTGCAATCACCTCCCGATTCTCCAATGAATGGAGCCTGGAATACCTCATTAAGCAATTATATTAAGAATTGATCTGCATAAATGTAAATGTAATTAGAAATGCATTAAATTACTAGTGTTTAATTGATTTCTAGTAACAGCCTATATTCTGTCCACAGCATTAATGGGTATTCTCAAGCTTGGACTGAATCCACTATCCATTGGACAGAAGATATCTTCCCAATTCCTGGAGGTTCAGCGCTGGGACCCTCACTAATTTTGAGAATCAAGGCTCTGAAGTATTCAATCATGTGCACCCCTTCTTCAGTCATTCTTATGGAAGCACTGATTGCTGTCTCTGGCAGTCTCATGAAGGATGTCCATGTTTGACCACTGCTCCATTCACATGGGTTTCTTCAGAGCCTGAGTCCTAGGGATCCCATGGACAAGGGATAACTTCCAAACTTGAGGATACCCCTTTAACTATTATGTAGGATTCAGAGTTGAAAGTTGCCAAAAGTCCTTTCTGGCTCAGAATAGCTGCACAGACTTTGCATTCTTTAAGATATAGTTTTAGTGAAAGTTCATGCTGATAGAGGATAGGTCATCAGTAATAGGGCAGCTGCAGCCGATCATAGTTCAGGTTCCAAATACAATCCAGCAAAACATGGGATGGCTCCCGTGCCAACAGTGTGCTATGGGGCCGTGCACATGTCCAATTATTTCCTCAACAGACAACTGTATTTTTCGTCCAAGTGCTATCTGTTTAAAAAAACGGACCAATTTTAATCAATGGAACAGTGCAGATGAGCGATTTATTTCACTGTTTAAATCTGTGTGTGAAAAAAATCACAGCATGAATGAATTTCCTCAAAAATCAAAGAGACTCACCCAATCAAGGGTGAGAAAGAAATCGGATGCCATACGGAGCTACAGTCTCGCATACAGTATTTAAGGATATATTGCAATTATTTAATATAGGAAACAAGAAATGGCCTGTAAATAATTAATGGCTGCTGAATAGTGGTGAGCAAAGATGCTCAGATAAGCTGTTATCCGAGCATGCTCGTGTGCTAACCAAGTGATTTTGGCATGCTCGAATAATTTGTTCAAGTCCCGCAGCTGCATATTTGTTCGACATCCGCTACACATACAGAGATTTCCTAACAAACAGCCAATACCTCCATGTGTTGAAGCTGTCGAAAAGCCCCCAGACATGCAGCTGCGGGAACTCAAACATATTATTCGAGCACGCCAAAGACACTCCATTAGTACCAGAGCTTGCTCGAATAACATCTTAACTGAGCACGTTCGCTCATCACTACTGATGAGTAAAAATATGGATTGCACACGGATGACAAGTGAGAAAAAAATCATCCCACTTTTCTGGATGAAAATTGGACCAATGTTTTTACACTGTCGTGTGACCCTAGCCTTGTAGTGTCACTAAAGATATCAGGAATTGCCAATGTTAATTGTTCTTTTTCTGATAATACCATTTGTTTTCTAGCATATTTTGTTTTCAAGTCCCCTTTAAGATAATATCGCTTTAAAAAAAAGGGTTAGCTGCAAAATATTACACCTGTGATGTGTTTAAAATGACAATTATTCCTCTCCGTTGCATCTGAAGCCTGTAACTCAAATGCAAGCAAGGAGCTTGTAAGAAAGTGACTTTACGAGTCTTGGTGAAATATTGTCTGAAATTTGTCTTGTGCCACCAGATAATGTCACTTCACTAACAGCTGTGTGTCATTCGTCCATGAACTAATGGGCCACGCTGGCAAAATATATTCACAAGGCGATATTGTCAGCCAACAGGAAAGGCCCTGCTGACATATCATACAGACTATTAACCCTTCTCGAGCCGGCTAGGAAACAGTACCTACATGTGATGCTAAAGAATAACTGCTACCACAATAATATAGTATTGAAATACAAGACTTTTTCTGTTTATATAATACATTTCAGAACTTAAAATTAAACAGAATCTACAAAAGATTAGGTGAATGTGAATGGCGATGCCCGGAAAAAACCTTAACCCTTGCCTTCTGGGATTCAGTTTCAAGTTCACACGCGCTTATAAAAAATCGGTCAGAATTCATCCACAAAAGTGGGACAATTATTTTCTCGATTCTCATCCGTGTGCAGTCTGATTTTTACAACAGACACTAATAATCATTTACAAGACCATTACAGTTTCCTATGTTAAAGAACTTTAACTTTCGCTTTAATTATTGTACTGTTAACGTTGTTACTTATGTCTGTTGTGTTTGATACTGTTAAACTGTAAAGCGCTGTGGAATATGTTGGCGCTATATAAATAAAGACTATTATTATTATTATTATTAACTGCATTGTATCTTTAAAAATAGGATGCCGAACAGTGGCTCTGTGGCAACCCAGGGTCCTGGTCATCACAGTGGCATTACTTTCCCCTTTGGGAGAGTAGTGTCACGCTTGGAAGCGATGAAGGATATCTTACACCAGGTAAGTCTCACTTACAACATGTTCACACTCCAGGCCAGAAGAGGGAGCTCTGAACCGGGATTAAGGGGAACTTCCTCATATTCTGGCTGGAACGAAAGTTAGTAGGCAGTCTGAGAGAGACAGTGAAAGAGGGCAGACGGACCCAGAAGGTCGGAAAGTCTGAAGGAGCCGTGATGTCCAAGGAACGACAGCTCCTGGAGCAAGGCAACAGAACGCACGAACAGCTTGTAGAAGGAGAATAGGAGGGAGAAAGCAAAGGAGAGAAACACCAGGGAGCAGGGCTGAAAAGAGGCTTCCTCCCTGGCTAGTGCAGATTCCGGTAGCCGGAAGACCATGGCCGTGCTGAAATCTCAAGTGGCATGGCTGAAACCGGCAGGACAGCTGGATTGTAGATCACCTGTCCGCATTTATTCCCAGGAGACACAGTGATAATTATAGGGCCCGGGTCATCCAAGAGACCCTGTAAAAAGTCCCAGTTCACCTGTCATACGGGTTGTGTCCTATCCTTTATGGGGGATAGAAACTGTGAGGACCTTACGAGAAGCCTTAGGCAGTAAGGGACCACATCACCACCCCACTTTGCGGAAGGCTTTGATCTCCACCTGGTGAAGGAGAATCTGGAATGGCTTCTAAGCTGGCCGGACCCTGCTTGTACCTGTTGACTAGTGCTCTGGACTGCAGTTGCCTGAAGCTACAGTAAACAGGTAAAGACTGCAAACCTGCGTCCTCGTTATTCACCATACTATCCACCACACCATCAGTGCCCTACACCTGGGAATCCCTGGGGACCCCGCTTCACCTGTGGGAAGCGTTACCATCCTGCTGCAACAACATCACCCCAGAGGACCCCTTTAAGCAGTGTCGGTCACTATTGACCAAACACCACAGGTAGCGTCACGAACATAGACATTACAAATCCCCTTACTTAAAGACCTTCCCCTTTAATTGGATGCCCAGGGCCACAGACTAGGTAGCAGCCACCGTGACATCCCCTTTAAGACCGGACCCAGTACCGAGTACATCGCTGCACTGGTGTGGGTGCTCCAATTACTTGACGTCATGAACAGGATGGACCGACCTGAAAACTTGGGTCATGTGCGCTTTAGAGTCTGTGATTTGATGTGTGACTACTGAACTGTAAATTGCGCCAAAAATGCCGCCATTAATGCACCATGTGGCGTGCAGGAGGAAATGGGCGCGCTGTTGTGAGGAACACCAGGAGGAATGGCCGCCCCTTATCAATATAACTATGTCCGTGAAATATGCCCATCAACTAGAGAAGTCCGCCTCCTGATCTGGGATGGCGGGCAGAAAAAAAGAACCGCCCACGAAGATGGGCATGGTACTGTGAAACCGCAGGAAGCAACGCCGAAGAGGCAGAACCAGTAGTCAAGATGGCGGAGGGAGATGAGCGGACCCCCAAGCGTGAGATGGAGCAAGAGGACTCTCCCAGCCGGGACCTGCAAGAAATACACTCGTCACCGACGATGAACCCGGACCTCCTATGGAAAGAAATGGAGGAACTGACCAGACAACTTACGCAGCTGCAGCAGGAAACCATGGCCCGGTGGAGAGAGGCCTTGATTGGAAGTCTTGCCGGACAACCGCTAACTACCCTAACCGGTCCGGAGCTGAAGAGGAGTTCTGGATCCCAGGTGGCAGAGGTAAGGGGCAAGACTCTGACAACACCGACGGTGAAAGACCCCAGTGACTTTCCCAACTCACTTCCCCCGCTGTTTATATCTGACCAGGGTGATGAGGCCCTCGACGACCCGCCACCATACCTAGAGGATATCCCGGCCGGCAGCTCAACACCATCTTCTGGGCCAGATGAAACCCTGCTAGACCCCTTCCCGATCCCACTGACACTACTGGGCAGACGGACATGTCTCCGGATACCACGGAACACCAACGAACTGAGACAGCTGACAACACCACTGATCCCCGTTAGTGGGCCCCAAGCTAGCTCCATGGAGCCCATGATTTTTGCAGAATGCCCTGCGGAGAAGGATATGATCGCGCTCTAGGGGGAGATTCCCATAATTACCTGGCAAGAGTACTGCAGGAGCCGGGAAGAAAGGGAGCGGCAGGAATCTTTCAATCGTGCAGCGGCATTTGAGAAGAGCCTAGCGGGTAAGACCCATGTATGTAAGATCCCACAGTCAGAGAGAGGACAACTGCGGCTGGGGGAAGTTGTAGTCTTTAACAAACAGCGTTGCTGGGGCTTTATAAAAGAAACTGGCATGATAAATGAGATCTTCGTTAATCGCAGGGATGTGGAATCACACCTAATTGAGGGACACCCTGACAGGGACCTGAACATTGGTGACCATGTGACTTACACCCGTCACATTGGAGAAAAGGGATGGTATGTACTAGACTGCAAAAAGCGTGTACCACCCTCAGCCCCTGTAAAAGTCACAGCCCAGGCCAGGCCAACCCCCAAACATGACAAAAGCACACAGACTCCAGTAGTGGAACCATCAAGCAGACCTTGGTGGACAGTACCAGTGGAATGTTATGACCCACAGCTTTCTTGTCAAGGAAGTAGCCATCCTTCTCAGTTACCCTGAAAAAAGAAATAGACAGTTTTGTCCTATCATTTATGGGGGACAGAGAGAAACTGTGAGGACCTTATGAGAAACCTTGGGCTGTAAGGGACCACGTCACCACTCCACTTGGAGGAAGGCTTTGAACTCCACCTGATGAAGGAGACTCTGGAATGGCTTCTAATCCGGTCGGACCCTGCCTGTCCCTGTTGACTGGTGCCGTGGACTGAGGTTGCCTGAAGCTACAGTAAACCAGGTAAAGACTGCAAACCTGTGTCCTCGTTATTTGCCATACCATCCACCACACCATCAGTGCCCTACACCTGGGAATCCCTGGGGACCCCGCTTCACCTGTGGGAAGCGTTACCATCTTGCTGCAACCACATCACCCCAGAGGACCCTTTTAAGCAGCATCGGTCCCTATCGACTGAACACCACAGGTGGCATGACGAACATAGACATTACAAATCCCCTTAAAGACCTTCCCCTTTAATTGGATGCCCAGGGCCACAGACCGGGTCGCAGCCACCGTGACATCCCCTTTAAGACAGGACCCGGTACCGAGTACCCTGCTGCCCTGGTTACCCTGCTGCCCTGGTGTGGGAGCTCCAGCTCCGCACGACATCCAGTCTTTTTGCCCACTTTATTTTGAGACTTTATTGTGTCAGTCTCATCCGATTTACAGAAGAAACGAGTGAAATTTGCAAATTTTTTCGATCTGTAAAAAAAAAAATTACTCATATGCAGTGCCCCATTGAGTGACATTGGTCTGGGTGCAATCTGTCTTTTTCACGACCAGCACTCGGGTGGAAAATACGGTCATGTAAGCGAGCCCTCAAGCTGGAAGTACACAGCCATCCAATGAAATGGAGAAACATATATTGTTCTTTATCTGGTGATGCACCTACTATAGGCTATTTTAGAATTAAATGCTTTCAGTGAATTACTTCCTTTAAAAGCAGTCTTTCAGCAGCATTTCACACTTCAAACTATTTATATGCTCCCCTCATCAATATTACTATGTCTCTGAAATATACCTGTCAACTAGAGAAGTCCGCCTCCTGATCTGGGATGGCGGGCAGAAGAAAAAGAACCGCCCACGAAGATGGGCATGGTACTGTGAAACCGCAGGAAGCAACGCCGAGGAGGCAGAACCAGTAGTCAAGATGGCGGAGGGAGGTGAGCGGACCCCCAAGCATGAGATGGAGCAAGAGGACTCTTCCAGCCGGGACCTGCAAGAAGTACACCGGTCTCCGATGATGAACCCGCACCTCCTGTGGAAAGAAATGGAGGAACTGACGAGACAACTTACGCGGCTGCAGCAGGAAACCATGGCCAGGTGGAGAGAGGCCTTGATTGGAAGTCTTGCCGGACAACCGCTAACTACCCTAACCGGTCTGGAGCCAAAGAGGAGTTCTGTGAGCTCCGGTGTCCGCTGACAACACCGACGGTGAAAGACCCCAGTGACTTTCCCAACTCACCTCCCCCACTGTTTATATCCAACCATGGTGATGAGGCCCTTGACGACACGCCACCGTACCTAGACGATATCCCAGCTGGCAGCTCGACACCATCTTCTGGGCCAGACGACACCCTGCTAGGCCCCTTCTCGATCCCGCCGACACCACCAGGCAGATGGACATGTCTCCGGATACCACGGAACACCAACGAACTGAGACAGCTGACAGCGCCACTGATCCCCATTAGTGGGCCCCAGGCTAGCTCCATGGAGCCCATGATTTTTGCAGAGAGCCCTGCAGAGGAGGATATGATCGCGCTCCAGGGGGAGATCCCCATGATTACCTAGCAAGAGCACTGCAGGAGCCGGGAAGTAAGGGAGCGACAGGAATCTTTCAATCGTGCAGCGGCATTTGAGGAGAAGAACCTAGCGGCTAAGGCCCGTGTACATAAGATCCCACAGTCAGAGAGAGGACCACTGTGGCTGGGGGAAGTTGCAGTCTTTAACAAACAGTGTTGCTGGGACTTTATAAAAGAAACTGGCATGATTCTCATCAAAGAGGAATCTGATTGGCTCCAGATTTATTCCACAGCAGAAAAATGACCTCAAATGTAGGAAGCTGGTCAATCAGGTGTTCCCCTTTCCTAGTCCTCTGCCTCTGCCGCTTTTTGTTGGGGCTCTTCCCGGCAGCAGCAGAGGGCCTCGGACAGGTCATTTATGCCTGACTTTTTGCACTTGAGCTCGGTCTTTCATGATGGACTCAAGGCGATGGGTGACCGACTGGATACTGCCATTAGCCATATGAATAAACGTATCCAGGAGGTCACCAAAAGCTTTGACCAAGTGAAAGCCAACCTTCAGAGGCTTGCACATCATTTTTTTAATCAAATTGAACATGGCATGTCAGAACACCTAACTCCTGATTTCCAGCTTAGTGTCATGCAGGCCTGCAATGCTGCTTACGTGCAGGCTATGCAGCAGAGTCAGTATTTTCAGCAGACAGTGGTGGCATATCCACCTGTGCCAACACTGTCATGCTTGACATCAATGCCGAGCTCTGCTGCATACCACTGCACGGCCACCTCCATTCCAAGCACTGCCTGACACCACTACAGCACCACCACCATGCCGAGTGCTGTTGGACAGCCCACCGCCACTACCATGACAACTGCTGCTCCTGCTTGGACCTCCTCCATTGCCACCACCATGCAGAAGCAGCACCCAGATCAGGACAGGTCGGCCACCATCACCAGGTCCCAGCTGCAGCAACAGCAGCACCCGGATCCTGGCATGCTTTTCGGCACCAGCATGCAGCAGCAGCAGCATCCAGATCCTGGCATGCTTTTCACCACCAACATGCAGCAGCAGCAGCACCTGGACCCTGGAATGGCTTTCACCACCACCAGGATGCAGCAGCAGCACCCGGACCCTGGCATGGCCTTCCCCACCACCACAACCATGTAGCGGCACACGGACCCTAACAGGTCGGCCACCACGACCAGGCCACAACAAATGAGCCCACCGAGGCTCCCCAGACCGCAGCGCCATTTCCAAAAAGGGAAACAAAATAAAGAACAAAGGATTATCTCAATTCCTCCCCCCTCACCTCCCAAAGTGTCTGTAATGTCCGGTTTGTCCCACCCTTCCATTGTGTCTCTGCCCTCTCGTGAATCAAGCCCCATCCACGAACTCCCAGGCCCCACTACTTTAATTGCCCCTTCTCCTGCCACCCCTGTGTCGTCCATATTAAGCCAGGCCTCACAGCTACACACACTCCATTTCCGTCACTCTACCCCAAGCAGGCGTAGTTAAATTAATTTGTTTGTTAAAAAATAAATAATAATGTTTTTTGCCCCCAATAATGTTTGCTTAATTGTGTATTTAGCCGCCGGCAACACACACCGTGTGCCGAATTAAACACTGCGCGCACACTTTATTTTTTGTTCAAATCATAACTCCAGTAGTTATTAAGTAGAGCACTGCACCTTTGTGTGTTTGGTATAGAGCTATGAGGTGGCCAAAAAAAAAAAAAAATTACTTGTATTTTCTCCATAATCTCTTCAGTCTGATTAATCTGTGTCACAGATTAAAGAGAAAATGGCGGTGATACAAAGCAGAACTATACTCAACAGGTCATGTGTCATAAATAGGGAGTTCATGATGCACAAAACTCTGCGTCATGAACTCATTATATATGACACCTGACCTAGTGAGTAGAGAACTGCCTTGTATAACCTCCATTTTTTCTTCAGTGTATGTAATCTATTTCACACAAACCGAAAAGATGTAGGTCATACAAGGCATATCTATGCTCACCTGGACATGTGTCAGAAATAGTGAATTCATGAGGCTGTTATTGTTGTCTCATGAATTCATTATTTCTGACACCTTACTTGATGAGTGTAGATCTGCTTTTTATTATACCTCCATTTTCTCTTCAGTCTGCATCCAATAGATACTGCAGAACAGAATCTGGACGTAATGACATCAACTACCTTTCCACTATCAACATAAGTGGTTTTTAGAGGAAATACATAGGAGAAAAGGGTCAAGATGGGGTTAAGATAGCAAAACACGAATTTTATTAACAAAAAATTATATTAACATTTAAAACATAACTGGTACAGGCCAAAACCCAACAGGAAATTTTACACAATATTGTCTTGCCATGCCACATGTTCAATATCAGAATCAAAATAGGCAGCAAATTGGTTCCGCATGTGGCCAACTTCAACTGTTGACCGCTGCGAGTGATGCTGGTAATCTGGCAATGGGTTTGCAACAGGTTCATCCAGTTCAATGTTGGGTCGCTCCTTAGCCATTATGTAATTGTGGAGAACCACACAGGCTTTGACCACCTCATCGACTGTCTCCATTTTTAGAATAATGGCTGTCGCAAGAATGCGCCATTTTGAGACAAGAATCCCAAAGGTGCACTCCATTGTTCTTCGGACCCTGGTCAGTCTGTAGTTATAAATCCTTTTAGTGTGGTTCAAGTCCCGACTGGAATATGGCTTCAGTAGATTTTCACACATCTGAAAGGCCTCATCCCCAACAATAACAAATGGCATCGGTGGGCCTTGAGTGTTGGGGAGAGGTCGTGGCAGTGGAAAATTAAAATTTCTTCCATACACACATCAGCCCATATCTGAGTTCTTGAAAGTCTGTGAATCATTCCCATGGCCAAAAGCTCCAATGTCAACGGCGATGAAGAGACAGTCCGCATCTGCTATTGCCATGAGCACAACTGAAAAATATTTTTTGCAGTTGAAGTACTCCGATCCAGTTCTGGTGGGTTTGATAATGCTTATGTGCTTTCCATCAACCGCTCCCAAACAGTTGGGGAAATCACACACACTCCAGAATTTTTCAGCAATTTCAATCCACCTGTCCTCCATGGGTAGGGGTATAAACTCATCCCGGAGAACATTCCACAAAGCCTGGCAGGTGTCCGCAACTATTCCAGACAGGGTGGAAATTCCAAGTTGGTACTGAAAGTGGAGGGATGATCAGCTGTCTCCAGTTGCCAGAAATCTGAAATAAGAATAAAAAAATAAATTTACAATCAATTCCATTTATGGTGGTGTTTAGCTTAAGACCTAAAGGAAAATACAAATAATACATGGCAGACCAATAATAATTATGACTGGCATTTGTTTAGAATTATTAGGTACCTTAATGTAACCAGGAGACGTTCCTCTGCTGGAATTGCTCTACGGAGCTCGGTGTCCTGTCTCCGGATGGCTTCTTGGACACGACCAAGCAATTCCCGAAAAGAGTCTTGAGGCATCCTGGTATATTCCGGGAATTTGTCCAGGTTGGCATTAAGCTCGCCATATAGAGCGTGGTAGGCTCCACGGCTCTCCCGGAGTTCAATAATGGGGTGTCTCCCAAAAAAGCCTGTGCCTTGTCCTTCTCTGTCGTTCTCTATTTCTTTGTTGCTCCCAAGCAAACGCACAGGCAAGAAACAGCTTGATGCTTAAATCCAGTTTGAAATAAAAGCTCTCCATGAGAAGATCCATCCTGACACAGGATACAGTAGCAAACTGTGAAGATTTCAGCAGTCCAAGGGTCTATATATAGATATCCCATAATACACGCCCTCTGTAGTCCCATTGGCAGTGTCTATTTATCTAGATTTTGTTTCTGTTAAATTTTTCACCATGCGTACACAAAACGCAAATGCACGCAAAACGCATGGAAAAGCGTGAAACCGCCGCATTTTTTAAATGCATGCGTTAACGTATGCATCTAAAAAAATGCTGCATTTGTACGCGTTTCAAAGCGGATTTTCCTTCATTTGCGGTTGCGGATTAAACGCTGCGGATTCTAATGCAAATGTGAAACTAGCCTAAAACCTTTACCAGTGTCCTGAAAATGTATTCATGCCCAAAAACTGTTCCACATTGTTTCACATTAAAGAAATCCAATAGTATGACCCAGATTAATTACACTATCTGGGGCATGCAGAGATAAGGCTACTTTCACACATCAGTTTTTTGCCATCAGGCTGAATCTGGCGAATTTTGAAAAAAACGGATCCTTCGCAAATTGTGAAAAACTGATGTAACGGATTCGTTTTTTTGCCTGATCCAACTAGCTCATCTGGAGAGAGAGAGAGAGCGAGACCCCAGAATGGAAAATGCATGCTTAGTTTTAAAAAACGGAATCTGTAGCTGGATTCCATCATTTGATGGATCCGGCGGCATAGGGTTCTATTCAAGCAAACAACGGACTGCGACGGATACGTCACTGTCCATTTTTTCAACGGACGCAAAAATGTTCCTATGTCCATTTTCTCCGGCAGCGGGAAAATGAATTTTCGACGGATCCAGCAATAATTGGATGAAACGTGAGGCTACCCATCGCAATCCGTCGCTAATATAAGTCTATGAGAAAAAAACGGATCTGGCGGCAACTTTTGCCGGGTCTGTTTTTTTCAAAATTCGATGGATTGTGCCTTACAGCAAAAAAAAAACCTGATGTGTGAAAGTAGCCTAACCACTTACTCAATAGTGTTTGTTTAAAAATTACATTATTTTATTAGTAAACAATCTTAAAACACATAAACTCAATTAGAAGTATTAACAAGATGCCTTTTGTGTGAAGGAGAACTGCCAGAAGGAACCGCTTATATACTGCTCAAAAAAATAAAGGGAACACTTAAACAACAGAATATAACTCCAAGTAAATCAAACTTCTGTGATATCTAACTGTCCACTTAGGAAGCAACACTGTTTGACAATCAAGTTCACATGCTGTTGTGCAAGTGGAATAGACAACAGATGGAAATTATTGGCAATTATCAAGACACCCTCAATAAAGGAGTGGTTCTGCAGGTGGGGACCACAGACTACATCTCAGTACTGATGCTTCCTGGCTGATGTTTTGGTCACTTTTGAATCTTGGTTGTGCTGTCACACTGATGGTAGCATGAGACGGACTCTACAACCCACACAAGTGGCTCAGGTAGTGTAGCTCATCCAGGATGGCACATCAATGGGAGCTGTGGCAAGAAGGTTTCCTGTGTCTGTCAGCGTAGTGTCCAGAAGCTGGAGACACTACCAGGACACAGGCAAGTATACCATGGAGATGTGGAGGGGGCCATAGGAGGGCAACAACCCAGCAGCAGGCCCGCTACCTCAGCCTTTGTGCAAGGAGGAACAGGAGGAGCACTGCCAGAGCCCTGCAAAATGACCTCCAGCAGGCCACAAATGTGCATTTGTCTACACAAATGGATAGAAACTGACTCCATGAGGATGGCCTGAGTGCCCGACATCCACAGATCGAGGTTGTGCAAACAGCCCAACACCGTGCAGGATGCTTGGCATTTTCCACAGAACAACAGGATTGGCAAATTCACCAATGGCTCCCTGTGCTCTTCACAGATGAAAGCAGGTTCACACTGAGCACATGTGAGAGACGTGACAGAGTCTGGAGATGCTGTGGAGAGCGATCTGCTGCCTGCAACATCCTTCAGCATGACTGGATTGACAGTGGGTCAGTAATGGTGTGGGGTGGCATTTCTTTGAAGGGCCGCACAGCCCTCCATGTGCTCGCCAGAGGTAGCCTGACTGCCATTAGGTACCGAGATGAGACCATATCCCCATCCTGTAATAATGTCATCTCACCTGGGCTACTTTTTGTAATGATGTCCCCTGTTCTGGGCCCTTCCTGTAATAATGTTCCCTGTCCTAGCCCCTGTTCTGTAATAATGTTACCGCTCCTGTAGTAATGTCTCCCATAACATAATAATGTCCTCCATCATGGCCCCTATCCTTTAAAAATGTCTTCCGTCCTGGCCCCTATCCTGGAATAATGTCCACCTCTCTGGACCCCATGCTATAATAATATCTCCCATCCGGTAATAATGTTCTCCCTCTTGGCCCAGTCCTGTAATAATGTCCTTTATCTTAGACCCCATCCTGTAATAATGTCTTTTATCCTGATATAATGTCCCTCATCATGTAATGTCCCCTATCCTGTATTAATGTCCTCCAGCCTCGGCTACTTCCTGTAATGATGTCCCCTATCGTGGATCCTTCCTGTAATAATGTCCTCTGTCCTGGCTTCTGTCATGTTATAATGTCTCCCCTCCTAAGATAATGTTCCCCATCCTGTAAAAATGTAATAATCAATCAAATATCAAAGATCAAACACAGCCTCGAATGTTCCGGACTCGGCGCAGCACAGGTACCCACGGCCCGGTCTTCCTCCTTACACAGTATCGTCTTCCTGCTTCATGGCTGACGCATGGAGACAGGCGGCACATAGCAGTGTTGTCATGCACTGACTACGATGGGCATGCCAACATCAGCTGCCGCCATCTGACACATTCAACTGAAAAATACATTGATGTAAGCGGGTCCCCTGACTCCACGGGCCCAGATGCGGTCGCTCCCTCTGCAACCTCAATCATTATGCCCCTGCCTGCCTACATCTTTAACCTTTTAAATGCCGATCACAGCAGTTAGACTTTGGTATAGCACAGTTGACATATGAAGTTGGCTCATTTCCTCCGCTCACTCCATATGTTCTGTGCTCTCATTCTCCAAACATGAACAGCCAGTGTCGTCATGGCAATCTGGACCCATTGGGATCTGGATCTTGCCAGGGTTTGCTGAATCTAGATAAAGCAGGGAGGACCGTCACACAAGTGCATTGGGATTCATTCATATACAGTAGTGTAAATTTTATCCTAGTTTGATTCTCTGACTGTGATTAAATCATATACCATCAATAGTGCGAGAAATGTGTAAAAACATTAAGGTTGTGTGTTCCATAGAATGGAGCTTATTCATTTCGTATTTCTATTGTTTGCATTGTGATTCATAAGAAACTTCATAAAATTCATCCTATACACATTTCAAGGAGAAAGCTTGGCATCTTGGCAAAGAAGACGAAAAGCTCAAGAGACTTGGCCACCATTCCCACAAGTATGTGGAATAACAGTCTTCTTGTTATTTATTTGCTTATTCTGACAGGATGCAAATTAGAAAAAAACACAAACTTTAGTTATTCTCATAAAAAATAATACAGTTGTAAAAATAGTAATTTTAAGTAAGTGCCACTATGATCCCAACATATTCAACATTAAAGACGCAAACAAATATTCTTAAAAAAATATCCTTTATTTTACCATAGTAAACAAATTCAACACTTGACAATAATTAAAAACAGATGCCTCTTGCGTGATGAACGCTTTCTGGTACTGACCCTGTTATGTAATAATTATTATAAAAAATTGAAATTGTGCATACAGTCCAATACATTTGTAATGGACCAATAATCCCTTGCCATCCAATAGAGTTGATCTATCAAAATATACAATTGAATTATCTGCCAGACACAATATTATCTAACACCAATATATCACCAAGTGTAAATGATGATATCATCTCCTATAACAAACAGCCATAGGATATTTTAACGTTTCAGTGCATAAAGGGTTAATTCCATATAGAAGAAAAAAATCTAGCTGAATCTAACATTAGACAAGAAGAACAATAAAGAAAGTTGTAAAACCATAATGACAATGAGAAGGGATATATTAGTATCAGAGCCTATCCTGCGAATCATTTTTTATACTGTTTCAGGGTAAATCTGATTATGGGCAAGTGCAGACGATCAGTAAACGCTGTGGGTTTTACGCTGTGTACTTGTGTAGCGTCCAACCCAGATTTGACAGCATAGTGGATGGGATTTCAAGAAATTCCATGCCCATTATGCATGCACAGACACCCGTGGATCACCCACAGAGACGGACATGCAGATTCGCCTGCCCTTTGGACACTGTGAACATGCGGTACGTCAACAGCGCTGCCACTTTTGGATCGTCTGCACATACCCTACCAATTTCTGGTACGTTTGTATGGAGATATACCCTAGGCCAGCATTTGCTGTTACCAGTCTATGAGCCAGAAGCCCCAAGTGATGTCTGTTTAGCTGATGCAGTAGTTAGATACAATTCAACTCCACATTAAATCAGGGTAGGTACAAACAAAGCTGTCTGTGAGGTGCAACTTGCAGTGGTAACGAATAGTGATGAGCGAGTATACTCGTTGCTTGGGTTTTCCCGAACATGCTTGGGTGGTATCCGAGTATTTGTAACTGCTCGGAGATTTCGTTTTCGTCGCCTTAGGCCTCTTTCACACTTCCGTTGGTACGGGTCCGCCGCTATGCGTCGAGCCGACGTACCGACGGACGTTGTGAATTTTCTGCACGACGTGGGCAGCGGATGCAGTTTTTCAACGCATCCGCTGCCAATTCTGAAGTCCGGGGAGGAGGGGGCGGAGTTTCAGACGCGCATGCGCGGTTGAAAATGGCAGACGCGACGTTCAAAAAAATGATACATTGAACTTTTTTTGTCCGTCACGTCCGCCAAAACACGACGGATCCGCCATCCGTCGCGATCCATCGCTAAAGCCAGTCTATGGGCAAAAAAACGCATCCTGCATGTACATTTGCAGGATCCGTTTTTTGCCCAAAAGGACAGATTGTAACGGATGGCTAAAGACGGAAGTGTGAAAGAGGCCTTAGCTGCATGATTTACAGCTGCTAGCCAGCCTGAGTACATGTGGGGTTGCCTGGTTGCTAGGGAATCCCCACAGGAATTCAAGCTGTCTAGCAGCCGTAAATTATTCAGCTGTGCTGACGAAAACTAAATCTCCGGGCACTCACAAATACTCGGAGACCACCCGCGTATGCTTGGGAGAACCCGAGCAACAGTATACTCGCTCATCACTAGTAACGAAGGGTCTGTCCTGCCTCCCTTAGCCCCAGGTAAAAATAGTAAGCAATAAAAAAGTGCACTGCTACAATTACATTGACCAGAAAAATGACAAGACTGAGCACTCTGCCCTCCAGCATGCGGTGGTATTTAACTGCAACAGGTTTCTACCTACCCATAAATTCACGCTTCAAGGAGAGGTATCCACATCTACTCAGAAATTCAGACTTCAGTGTTAGAGCTGTGTTCACGCTAGACAGGTAGGTTCCCAGCAGTTCTGAGACCACCTTGTCGTTGGTTGCTGGGCATGCATGAATTGGCCAAATTATGTGTTAAGCGTCTCAGTTTTTTCCTAGTATCCAGAAGCAATATTGCTATTCAAATTTCTTATATTTCATATTGACATGCTTTAGCACTACAGAGTGCAACTTTTTTTTATTTATTGATCAGAAAAATGTCAGAGTACCACGTAACATGAGGCGTAAAAAACATGTAAAATCAATGACAAATATGCCTTTTTTATCCATTCCCCGACAAAAAAAATATATAATAAAAAAAAAATATATATATATATATATATATATATGTTGTCACGGGGCTACCGCGACAGAGAGGTTCCAGAGAACCGCAGCGCTCTGGGCCTCGTTCACACACAGTGAACAGAAGCTCTTCACCTGTATTCTGACCTGGCTGCCTTGTGCCAGCAGTGCAGGAGTTAACCTTATTGCTGAGAGCTGGGTCTCTCTCAGCTGAAGTGGATTTTGTAATCTGGTCCTCTTTATAGACCCAGTCCTGACTTCAGCTTTTGTCAGTGATCAGTTCTACTGCCTGGCTTGGAGGTTGAAGGAGCGTAGTGTTGGTGTTGGAGGTTTATGTACAGAGATTGGTGTCTGCTGATTTTGGTTGCATGTTTAACCTGTTTTCCTTCCTAGTTTATTCCTTCTCTTCCTTTCTCTGTGTTTCCTCTGTGGTTGTGTCAGCATTTGGTGAGTTTGAGACTTTTAGTTACCTTGTCTGTATACCCTGTTATTTGTTGTATTATTACACTGGTGCAGCCCACCTCCTTTGGGGGGAGAGGGGGCCACTGATAGGGCCTGCACAGGAGACAGGGATACGCTGGCGGATCGGGCCTCCTAACCATCATAGGTACCCCCAATATAAGGGAAAGCCAGGGCCCCATTAAAGTGGTAGGGACAGGAGCGGGTCCCAGTACGCCGTCCTGCCCCTTTATCGCCGCTTCCGGCGTGACATATGTGTACCCTACAAACGGTAATAATAATTGAAATACGTCTCTCCAAATAACAAACCTACATACAGCTACATTATCGGAAAAATTCTAAAGTTTTTGTATTACAGAACTCAATAATGACCTCTGTATGTAATTTGTTTGCAAAAGTACTAAAACCAGAAAAATAGTGCTTATTTGGTGTTGGAGGCATTTGCATTGACCTGCAGAATTAGGTTATTTTTACCACAAGGTAAGCATTGTAATATTGATGGAAAATTATCCATTATTTTGTTTGGCCCTGGGTTATACAATGGTGTTCTGGTAGGGCCGGTGTGATTTTAGCTTACGCCCGCAGTATATAGTTCTTTGGCATATGTTGATTTCCATAATTTCAATAATCTATGTATCCAGTGAAGAGTGACCCCAAGTTCATGCATGAATATCATGATCAGGCCTAAAACACGCTCAGCTTACGACAATATAACATTGTCATGCTACTCATTTATAAAACTAATTAAATCAGATGATTCCTGTGAAATAAGAATTTCCACGAAATTAAATCAGAAGGGCTCTTATGTACGTTTTTCTTGCTATTAATAATTTCACTTATAAGCTTGCATAAAGAATGGTTACGCATGGCTGTTTTACATTCATGGAAAGAGGAAGTTTGTTATTAAATTATAGGGTTCCTTGCACAAAAGAGAGAATATGGACATGCCCCGACGGGAGACACAGGATATTTAAATGCGTATGACCTATTCTCATTTAGATGTCCTTGTGTCTTCAATAAAGTTTTTGTGAAATTAACAATTTCAACTTTGTAAATGATGTCACTCAACTCATAAGCTTTCAAGTCATGGTGAAAAAAATACTACTGTATTATTACAATCAAATAAATTTTTTTATTGAATTATTGATCAGACTTTGTAAAGTTATGGATCTACTAAACATACTTCGGATGCTTCTTTTACCTCATTTGATCACTAACGTCATGCTGAAAGTGCTGGCTTGTCTGCCTAACCCATGTCGTCTTAGCAGCTGTTTTGAACGGCAGGTCTAACAAGTCTAGTAAAGATCTGTACTCAGAGAGGGAGTTTTTCTGCTACTCTCCCCCCATGGTCAAACACTATTCGCTGTCTGAGCATAGGGTAGGAGGAAAGAGAAGATCTCACAGAAGTATAAATGCCGCTAGACCTGCATGTCAAATCAGCTGCTTTGACATCATGAACTAGGCAGCAGAGCCAGAATTTTCAGCAGGTTGTTAATGGGGTGGTCCGAAGGTCAAATAAATTTTAATCTAAATCCTTATCTATTTAGTGCCATAATCTAAATTAACTTCTAATATGGTTGCATTAAAAGTCACTACTGTTTGCTAACTACACCATCTAACAGTTATTGCACTCTTTGCCTTACTTCCCAGGTGATGACACTCCGTTTTAGTATCCCAGTACATGCTGGGATATTGAAACAAAGCGTCATTAGAGCAAGAGGCAGAGGCTGTGGTCATTGTTACAGCCTTTGCCCCCTCCCTGAAATAAAGCGTAATCAAAGCAGGAGGCAGAGACAATGGTCATTGTTACAGCCTCTGCCCCCTCCCTAAAATAAAGAGTCATCAGTGACACTCATTTCAGGGGCAGAGCTAGTCCCTGCTCTGTGCCTGTGCAGTCATTGTCCGATGTGCACAATCACAGTCCGCTCTTTGCTATCGGCTCATATGAGTAGTAATGGGTCAGAAACAAAACATTGTAAGGATACCCGTCAGCGTGCAGAGAACAGCGCCACCGCTGCATGTGACGTCATTGGTCTCTGTGTAAGGAGTTGGACATGCTGTCCATGGTTCCTTCTTAAAGCAACAAGTTTATTGTTAGAAAATGTTATTGGTTGCAATGTGAACTGTGATGTATAGTGTGATTTATCATGTACATTAAAGGTATTGGTGATATTGATAATGTGTGTAGTTCGATCGTAGGGACAGTTAGGTCAGAGTCACATTACCGTATAATTTGGCCAAGTGCTATGCGATAAAACATTGCATAGCACTCTCGCATTGGATCCCATACGTTAGTCTGACTCCAGCCTTAGAGTTAATGTTTTGGATTAGCCCAGAGTGCGATTGGCTGACTTGACAGGAACGTGACAATTTCCTGTTGAAGAGTCAGCTAGGGCCTGGAGTGCATATATAGAGAACCTTAGGTTCCATGTGAGCAGTTCCACATTCTGGGGTGTCCCTAAATGAGAGCAGACCAAAAGTAAAGAGATAGCGAGACCTGGAGTAGAAGTGACTATTAGAGTGACCTACTGAAGATGAGTGCTGGGAGAGTGCACCTAGCAGAAAGGCCTAGTGGCCATAGCTCATTAGGTAACGGGCATGGACACGACTGAGTATGAGAGCCAAATAGATTTTTCTGGGTGAGAGTTCAAGTGCATCAGATGGTTTGAAGCTAAGTCTGGCCACACTGACATCCTATGGTGAAAAAGGATGCAAAACCGCAGGGTGAGAAAAGGACTCTTGTTAGGCAGGATTGAAAAGTTAAAGCTTGTTTGTGGTGAAGTATAGAGAAACAATGACCATAAAGAACAATAGAGAAATGAAGGAAGGGAACTGTGTGGGAAATGCTTCGAGTTGTAAAGGAAACATTCATAAGATTGTGTACAAGTTATCTCTTGTATGTATTCCCTATCAAGTTCCCGTTCAGCAAAATTTTCTTTGTGAATGGTAATCTCAATCATTGAACTGTAGAACATTTGGTCCTGGTAAACCAGCAACATTGGTTATATGCGGCCTGTAACATGCCAGAGCGTAACAGACGAGTGCCTTGCTTATGGCTGTCGCCCTACTCCAGGTTATATCTGAATGCAGGATATCCTGACAGTGCATGCTGCTCTGTTGACGATTAATTATTAATATTGATCTGAAGTGGCAACACAGAGCCGGCTGTGATTGTGCACATCGCAGGGACAGAGCAGGGACTACCTCCGCCCCTGAAATCAGCATCATTGACGACACTTTGTTTCAATGAGGAGGCAGAGGATGCGCTGGGATACTCAAAGCGTCATCACACAGGAAGTAAGGAAGAAATGCCATAGCTGTTATATAGCGTAATTAGGGAACAGTAGGGATTTTTTAATGCAAGCATATTAGTAACTAGATTGTGGCCCGATTCTAACGCATCGGGTATTCTAGAATATGCATGTCCCCGTAGTATATGGACAATGATGATTCCAGAATTCACGGCAGACTGTGCCCGTCGCTGATTGGTCGAGGTAACCTTTATGACATCATCGTCGCCATGGCAACCATTATGACATCATCATCGCTGTGCCCGTTGCTGATTGGTCGAGGCCGCCAGGCCTCGACCAATCAGAGACGTGGGATGTCTACGTCCTTTATGACATCATCGTCGCTGTGCCCGTCGCTGATTGGTCGAGGCCTGGCGGCCGCGACCAATCAGAGAGGCGGGATTTCCAGGACAGACAGACAGACAGACAGAAAGAAAGACAGACAGACGGAAAAACCCTTAGGCAATTATATATATAGATTAGTTTAGATTACAGCACTAAATAGACAAGGGATTTAGATTTAAATTTTACTTTGCCTTTGTACTACCTCTTTAAAGATAGTTGGAAGCAATATTTTGAATTATATTGCAAAAATTTCATAACTTTACAAAGTCTGATCAATAAATAAATATTGGTATAATAAAAGGAGTGATCCCCCCTTTATGAGTCACAACAAGGAGCAAAGTTGTCTCCTTCTCACCCAGCGTCTTATTTATGGTTTTGTAGCCCATTCCAGCTTTGTGCAGGTCTATGATCTTGTCCCTGACATCCTTAGAAAGTTCTTTGGTCTTGCCCATGTTGTAGAGGTAAGAGTCTGTGGACAGGAGTCTTTTATAAAGGTGACTATGTAAGACAGCTGTGTTTAATGCAAGTAATGAGTTGATTAGGAGCGTCTAACTGGTCGTTAGGAGCCAGCACTCTTAATGGTTGGTAGGGTATCAAATACTTATTTCTCACTGCAAAATGCAAATAAATGTATATAATTTATACAATGTGATTTTCTGGATTTTATTTTTGATATTCTATCTCTCAATATTAAAATTAACCTCCCCTTAAAATTAGAGACTGTTCATGTCTTTGTCAGTAGCAAACTTACAAAACCAGCAAGGGATCAAATACTTATCTCCCCCACTGTATATATATATATATATATATATATATATATATATATATATATATATATATATGCACCATATAGGAATGCTTACTACATAGGAGTTGCAGCTCCGCACTTGCAGAGAGCGAATGTCATTCCGGTGGCGTCAGGGGAAAGAAGGGAAAGCACTGAATACAATCTTTCTCTCTCTCTGTTATTTTTTTCTTTTCCTTCCCCCCTTTTCTGTCTTCCCCCGGCCAGAGTTCATTATTTTTCTTTCTTGTCACTCTGTGTGATAGCTTGGACAGAAGAGCAGAGAAAGAAGCATCACAAGGCCTTAATCTGCTCTTTAATGCCTGACTTCAGAGGCGCCATTTATCTTGCTAGTGCAGCAGGGGTCTCCGGCAATTTTATCTCTAATAATATATTGATGGATTAAAAGGGTCAGACCGGAGACGAGCTAGAAAAATTGCTTATTGACATCAAAATACAGTGCCCTCAACCTGATAAACATAGAGGGGGGCCGTGTATGTCCTTTCTGGGTCCTGACGCTTGTAGGGAAAAAAACAAAAAAAAATGTATTTTCCAGCATGGACCAGTTAGTATTAATCTGGAACAGAGCAATGCTGTAAACTGACTGATATGTGTACGAATGCACATCCGGTGTATTTTATGCTGATTGTAAGCACGGTTCTCCATTGATGTACGGGGCTCAGAATACGGCGAATGCACACAATCACACTTTACAATATATGAACATAATTCTATAGAAATATAGAGAGCTATAAATTTATCTAGACCGCGTAAAGCACACGCAAGTAGGAAATCCAATCCTTATTCCCCTACATAGCCCATCAGGAACAGTATTTCAATAGTTAATAAGTCAGATCACACTGTTATGTTATAGAAAAAATATTGCAAAGACAACGGGCAGATTTGGTAATATTTTTGTACATTTTGACACATATAATTATATAATATTATATTTATCAGTGCATGAGGAATAAGGGGCATTTTTACACACTTTTGTCTAGCTCTATAGCACCTCCTGCTGGCCACTTTTTTGCACCAAGATTTTGTAACAATGTGACACCGCTTAGGTTACTCCCCTTTCCACTAAGTCCTGCCACCTTTTATAAAGTCTGAGCAGTAGAAAGTGTCTAAATACTAGAGGTGAGCAAATCAATTGAAATTCTTTAGCCTAGTTGTATTTTAAAAAATAAAGCTAATTGTTTTGCAGCAAATCACAGGTACAACAAAGAATCCAATTGACCTGAAAGCACAAGTGAAGCACTCTGAGGTCTCCTTGGACTGTATTGAACACTTTTCAAGCTCTTTCACAAAAGCACAGCCTTGGTAACGACACTAAATGACCTCAACATATACAGCTATTGGTTAACGGATGGTAGGCGTTTTTCCTGTTTTTCACTGGCATTCTATCACACATTATATGTAGTGTTTATTCAGTGTTTCAAAAGCTTTCTCTCCATAAAACTATTCTAGTGTGTGACGTCCTTTTAATATCCAGGTTTAATAGAAAACAGATGCTGCATTCCCTACCTTTGCTTTTATACAGGCTATGATAGTCCTTCCTAATTTGCTGAGCTATTCTACATGATTTGATAGTAGCAAGACATCAAGAGAAGTCCAGCTGGCCGCCCCTGAAGTCATGCCATCTCGGTTTCATACAATTTTCTTCTTTGTGTAAACTAATTGTGGGCACGTTTTTTTGGTTTGCTCGAGTCAAGATGTTTAAACATGCAGGGACCTAAATTTCGACACAAATTTGATTCACATTGAATTGATTTGCACATTTCTGCTTAATGCATAATGTGCTACATGGCAGACAGAGTAAGTGACAATAAAGAAGACTGGGTTGTGAAGGCATAGCAAGTTACAGGATATTGCCACGATATACCATAACTTGCAGATTGGCAGGGGTTAACTGGAGGGACTCCCACTGGTTGAGTAAAGAGGTCCACTGGAACCTATCTGTACATAGCTCCACATTTCTCTGTAGGCTTTGCCACTCAACCCTGTTCACCTTTATCTGACTCTGTACATCCATTGGATAGGATTGGAGCTCTGCGAAGCCAAATGGCTCTTTACTACTTTTTCTCATGTTGGTTGGGAATCTCTATGATATTTTTGCCACAGTCAGCAAATCAAAAAAAGATCAAGGACAATGATCCCAAGACCAAAGAAAATGAGCGTGATTGAACGCTAAGGTAACGTAATTGTTCTCCAATCCTAAATAATAAGAAAAATCTGTGGGACTATTTTAAAATTGCCCACCCACATGCCACTCAGCCAATAGGACAGCCTAAAAAATAATATACTAGGAGAAGAAATGGGATAAAAATGAATTCTTTACAGTGTGCAAAGCTTGTAGCTAGTCCTCTAATGAGCATAAAGGGTTTATCCATTGTCTTTAAAATTAAAGGAAAAAACGTACTTAATGAGCATTTTGTGTTCCTTTTCATGGCAGCCCATATCCCATGTTGGTCTCCTTGCTTGATCTACCAATAAGGGACATAACACGACCACTGCAGCCAATCAGTGGCCACAGATTTACTACAGTGGTCATGCATCACCCAAGCCATAGGAAAACTGTCTCAATCTCCAAGCTCTCTTTTCTGATTCATACATTATGTGACCTTTGCAGCAAATCAATGGCTAATGATTGGTTGCAGTGGTCATGACACAGTCTCCTTCAAAAAAAGGAAATAAGGAAAAAGTCTAATTTTTTTTTATTTTAGAACTACCAGGGGATAATAGTTTTAAGTAACAGAATGTAATGGATCAATAATTGGTTGTATTTAAAGCGACTCGCACTTTTTTGAGGGGAATTTCACCACACTTGGAATTTTTCCCGTTTTCCAGTACACTATATGGTAAAATCAATGGTGTCACTGAAAATTACAACTCATCCCGAAAAAAAAAAAAAAAGCCCTCACACGGCCATATGGACTGAAAAAAATTGATGTCTGTTGAAAAGGGGAGCCAAAAACGCAAATGCAAAAATGCAAAATCCCAAGGTCGGTAAAGGGCAAAAGTGATATTTTAAAATCTCACGTATGCACCAACTCAAGTTTCGGAGATCGTATGTAGAAGATAGACTTGTTGGATTGAAATATCCATACATACATGGTAGCGTAAAATCCATGACACCTGCATTTCCAAAATGATCCCAAATAGACCTTATAGGGACATAAATAAATCTTTGTGGTGGCGGGTGAGCAGGTTTTATCATCTTTTTCACGTTATATGTCATTTTTCAAAAGATTAAGGCCAAGTCTTATTTTGTCTGTACTCTTGCTGTACTTGAGCTACTTATGTATCTTTACTGCTTAGTAAATATATTCATGCAGCAAAGTCTCTCCAATGCAGTGCGCTGCGAAACCAAGGGCTTAGCACAATTACATGGCTAAGTAATCTAAACAGTTTGTACAGATCCCAAGAAATCTTGATAAATTTTTTAAAATTGTTTTCCATTCCTCAATTTTACATTTCTAAATACAGATCTGTATTGTCATGTCCTACGACAACTTTCTTAAATGCCCTCATAGTGAATAATTCCCCCTCTATTCAGAGTTTTCGCATTACAAATTAGTCTTTCTCCTATATTCCAGCATTTCCTGCCTCCTCTCTCCTTGCTCACACCCTACTTCTCTGATTTTGACAACTCCGTCTTATTTTTTTTTTTTTTCCTTTCCTCCATTGCCGTTTTTTTTTTCCCTGCAGTTTCTGGCAGAGGTGATAAGTCTCCATAAATAGGATTAGCATTGATTCCTTTACCAAGAACAGAGATGATGCTGTCTCCTTCATTTACTGAACTGCCAGCTTTGAAATACAAAAAAAGAGAGAAAGAAAAGAGAAATCTGATGAAAGGCAAAGAAAAATAATAATAAAAAAAAAAACGGCTTTATAAAATGTAGGCCCTCTGTGAATTCAAAAATATATATATTTCTTTAGCTATTTATGTGGTTACAGCGAGATAAAGGATCAAGGGAGGTTTTGCTTCTGTTCTCAGATTTAAGAAAAGACTCTAACTTCTTTCTTTTTTTTATATATTTTGTTTGTTCTTAATACATTTAGCTTTTCTCCTCCTAACATATTTTTACTAGCTAATCTTACACATCCACTATTGTGTGCCCAACGCGTTTCTAACCTTGAAATGTTGCAAAGACAGAGCCGAAGAAAGGAAGCCCGGCGAGTGAAGGAGAGAAGGGAGGGAGAGAGGAGTAGAGGAGTGAGAATAAAGGGATGCGGTTCATTGAGAAGTGTTGGAGTGCTGAATTAATCTCTGCATTTGTTTATTTGGGTTCGCTCGCAGCTTAATTTTCGAAGTGCGGCGTTACTAGGCAAGGCAAGTCAGCAGAAAACATTGGTCAAGTTGACGTCCCCTGTGCATGCTTTGAAATGGTTAATACTTAAAGGGATTTATCGCTTATACCCAAGAGGAGCCATTTTGAATATTAAGCAAATAGACAACTACTCTTTGGAAGTCATGAGCAATGTATTGGCTGTGATAGGTTTCGAAATCAGAAGAGACATTTCTTAAATCTGTATATAACTTAGAAAAGTTTCTGCAAATGACATCAATAAAAAGTATAAGCACAGTCATTTTGTATAATACAACACCATTAGCAATGAGCGAAAAGATTCCCTGGGCCATAGCTCGGCATCAACTTTGGTACTCCGTGGCAGGAAGACCACAGATATGCAAACGTCCATTGCACGAACTCAAATGCCATCATCCCGAGTACATATTGCAATTACTAGGTCCCCGAGACATCATGATCCCATGAGGCCTAATGACTATGTATGCCGCAATATCAACATGTCTCAGGGTCCAAGCATTCACAAGAGGGGCCCAGGATGCTGGCCTTTGAGTGCGTGCTGAAGACGTTTGCACCTTTCTGGTCCACTGTGCCAAAGGAATTGAATGTTCACTACTTATTCACTGTTAATAGGGCCCTTGTGGGCAGGTCACAATTGTAGTATGAATTTACAAAGTTCACTAATAGGGACCAACTTTTTACAGATTGTACCTCTTTGTAAAAGCAACTGATCTTAATGAATAAGGATTTTTTTTTTACTTAAATGCAAGCATTTTTGGCTAAAACTAGATTTTGCAATTTTGTAATTGCGATTCAGTAACCCCTTAATTTCTGGGGTGATGAATATGTTGCTCCACCTCCCATAGGGGTGGAGCCGCATATTCATCACTGTAATAAGCGGCACCACGTGACCGCTCATACAGGAAGAGCTGCGACGCTGAGAGGAAGCGCCGAGGGAGCTGTGTAAGTATTTTAATGCCAGCGGGCAGGCGCACAGGGGGAGGGAGGGGGGAGATTACCGGGAACTTTATTTTAACAACAAATAAAATTAAAAAAAATGATTTTTCATTCCTTTGCTCCAGCAAATGCTGCTGGGAAGAAGGAATGAATTTTGGATTCAGCACCCAAAGCAGGGGACAGCGCTTACTGTAGCGCTGTCTCCTGCACGGTGCGTGTGGTACCCAGTCGGCACACGGACGGCACACAGTTGCCGCACATGTGCCACGCTGATGTGCCACGTGAGCACATGGACACACGGACACGGATAACTCCGGTACCGATTTTTCCGGTACCGGAATTATCTGGACGTGTGGGACAGGCCTAACAGGGCTCAGTAAAAGACAGAAGAGTTACAAACGCCCCTTCAGAGTGCGCTCATTGACACATTTTTAGGAAATTCATTCTGCAGCCAGAAAAGTGTCTGCTGAAAAAGTTTGCTACACTGGACCAAAGTGGACACCAGACCACAGTTGTGCAAATCATCCACCCTTCCCAAATCTCAAAGCAAGATCAAAATGTAAGCAAAAAAGAGAGGTTTAAAAATAAATACATTCTTTCCCCTTCCATCCCCTACCTATGTCTTTAGGTGAAGCATTTCCATACTTAATGAATAACATGGAAATAAAGGAAATTTGCAATGGAAATTATTGTATTTCCACATAATATTATATTATTTTTAGTATAATTGGTATATCATAGACTTAATCTGGAGACTAGGTAATTCCTTGATATATATGCTACTTTTATTGATCCCTGAATAAAATTAACATTACAGGACTATTGGCTGATCCACATTTAAGAAGATCTGCAGCATGTCTATGTGCAACACAATTATTTCAATTTTTAGGTTATAGAAGAACACTACAGTGGACAGGTTTGTTTTTACATTTATTATAGACGTATTCTCAAATTATTCAGTTGCTTTACTCAGTTAGACATCCTGAACATACACAAGTTTCCAATTGACTTGCCTTTTCTATCTGCTGTTATTCTCCTGCTATGATAGCTTTTATCTTTCAGAATGTACAGTTGGCATCCATTGAGCTGAACTATTGTTGCCTGCCCACATTCTGGCCAAGAGTGTGCAGTAGCTACATTCAAGGAGAGAGGTACATTTTTACATCCAAGTCAGCCCTCTGTAGCCCACTGTGTCCATACGGCAGTTATCTGCTCACCTCCCTCTCTCTTAGCTCCTAACAAGCTGCTGTTATAAATCTTGGAAAATCACCAGCACCCATTATTGGCAGGTTTCATACCACGTGTCCTAATCACAGCTCTCGCAGTCCAGAGCTGTGTGCTTGTTCAAATGCCCTTTTATCGCTATGTGTAAATATAGTTATAACAGTGTACATGTCAGAACAAACCACTGCATGAGTTATAGCAGAATGTGTTGAGCTTTATAGTTCTCCTAATACTACAGCTTTGCTTTTCATCAGAACTGTCACTCAAGTAAGAGTTGCCACACTGTCAGAAGTGAAAGAACCTAGAAAGCTGTGTGCTGCTCAGGAGACAACTTAAGAATAACCTTTAAGCTATTTTATGGTGTAAAAAAAACCTAAACAGTTGCAAATTGCACAAATTCTTTCAAAATTCTCTTTTTTGACTAAGGTTTTAGTCTGGCTTATAAAGCTTTATGCTAAAAAATGTTCTAAATTTTGGTGCAAATCTGAACCTACTTTTAGGAAGAGTAGGACACGTACTGCAAGCCCGTGGGGCAAAAGGTATGGCCACATGACTACGATGCCTGCTAGGCCTTGATTAATGTGTTATTTATAGGGAAAACAGTAATGAAGGAAAAAACTAAGATAGCGTTTTTGATGTTGAAATTCAGTGATGAGGTCCAATCTGGTGTCCACTCATGGGGCTCTGAGTATATAGGTGAGTCGGGGTGGGGTAGTTGCAGTCCATTGGTTGATCCTCATCAAAACATCTGTATTCTGTGATGGAGGCCTTGCTTGAGAGCTGCAAGACTTTGAAAACTGAAAAATGGCCCACGATGGCTCCAGCAGCAGTTGAGGATGCTGAACGACGGGGTCAGCAAGGCAGCTGAAGGACTAGTGCCTCTTTAGTGCCCCAGGAGGTCGTGGCTTCCTGTGCAGCTGAGCCCGGAGATGACCGCTGAGGGTGCAGCAAAGATAGAGGAGCCCCAACAGGGACCCTTCAGAATCTGCAGCAGGTCACGTGAGCCGTGTGGCTGCGCAGAGATCTGGGAGTAATCCACATCAGAGAACAGCCTTCACTTCGAGTGCATGCATGCATCAGGGACAGCTGACATCATGCAAAGGCATGCGGACGTCACTGCAATGTTACGTGTCAGTATCATCAAAGGCATTCAGGTCAAAAGTTGAACAAGGACGGATGGTCATTTTTACAGATCACATACAGTATATGTTTAGGGAAGTCTGGCAGACACTGTGGAAGAAGAGGAGAGCAGACTGCTTGCATTTGGACAGGTTGGAAAGTAGACAGACAGGAGGTCCCATAAAGACATTTACAAGAGGTGTAGTGAAGAAAATAAAAGTGACACGGAAGGGGGTCTCGGCTGCCATAGGATTGCTGGCTGCAGGTGCGCAGCTGAAGTGCCAACCCCTGCTGCTAGACAACATTCAGCGGGACCAGAAAAGTACATTGACAATGTAGCAGGAACTGAGAGACAACTGGTTGCAGATGAGCCAACAGGTGGGTCAGAGGAAGAAGGACTAGCATCATCAGATGAGGAGGACAAGACAGGCATGAGGGGAAGATTCATGCAATGCATGTGCCGAGTCAGTGATAGGGGAAAAGGCACCTGAGAACTGTTCGGTAGTGATTAGCGATTGTACTTGTTACTCGAGTTTTCCGAGCATGCTCTGGGGTTCTCTGGGTATCTTGGGCGTGCTCATAGATTATGTTTGTGTCACCACAGCTGCATGATTTGCGGCTGCTAGACAGCCTGAATACATGTGGGGATTCTCTAACAAACAGGCAATCCCTGCATGTATTCAGGTTGTCTTACAGCCGCCAATCATTCAGCTGCTGGGACACAAACACTATCTACAATCATGTCCAAGATACGCGGAGAACACACGAGCATGCTCGGAAAACTGGAGTAATACACACACTCGCTCATCACTAATGTTCGGCCCTGTTTTGCTACTTGGACTGAATTTGGAAAGGATACCGTATATGTGGGGGTGTGGTGTGGCTATGCTATGATGAACAGTTTAGAGAAAGCAAGGTGGTCCGCCTGAATTTGCGTTGGGATAAGAAGATTAGTCTATGAATGTGACTGATAACAGCACCACGAGCAGCCTTGCAGTCCTTTCCTAGGTTCTCTTCAGGTTCTGCCAATTTAGGGGGATCTGTGGAGGGCTCCCAGTAGGGAGTTTGTTGGCGATTTAATGAAAAAGAGTGCAATTTTGGTTCATTATATAGGTTTTATCACTAATATTCAGGCTGTGGAGGGAACCATAGCTTCCCAAAATGCTTTAAGAAAGGGAAGGGAAAATATGGGGAGGTTGCAAGTAAAAAGGATGATGTCAGTGAAAATAGACCGGAGGTAACATTATCTAAATAGATACCAAGACAGAGAAGCGGACAGTTTTTTAAGTGAGGGTTTTTGTTATGGTTTTCGATTTTCTTTCTAAGTAAACGGAATTTCTATTGAAGACGTAATTTAAAGTCGACAATGTTACAGCCTGTGATTATTTTGGAAAATGAACAAAAAAGTGGAATTGGAGAGAGTAGCAAACTCCTTTGGTGACCCCTTTACCTAATTTGAGGATTTCCACTTTGTGGTTGGGCCCCAAGAAAGAACCTAACAAGTTCCATATGATCCATCACTTATCGTACCAGAGAGGTCATCGGTAACAATGTGTCCTTTGATAGAGCAGTGGAATAGGTCTGACAGCTTGGGAGAGGGGTCATTTTGGCCAAAATGGACATTGCAGCTACTTTTCATTTACTATTTTACATTATCTAGATATCTTTTTTTTATGTATCAGCCCAGCTGGTTCCCCAGTGTGCGCAGTGCTTTTGAACACAATGGAACATGTGGCTGAGATATTTGGGATCCTGTTGGCTCCAGAAAAAAATGGAAGGCCCAAGAACCAAATTAAGTTTTTTGGGAATTGAAATAGATACAATGTTAATGTAATGTCGCCTCCAGCAGGGCAAAGCAGAAGACTTACAGGCATTTATACGAAAGACATTGCGAGCAAAAAAGAGCCGCTTGCATCAAGTATTATTATTATTTATTGTTATAGAGCCATTTATTCCATGGCGCTTTACATGTCAGGAGGGGTATACATAATAAAAACAAGTACAATAATCTTAAACAATACAAGTCATAACTGGTACAGGAGAGAGGACCCTGACCGCGAAGGCTCACAATCTACAAGGGATGGGTGAGAATACAGTAGGCGAGGGTACAGCTGGTCGATCGGTGGTTACTGCAGGTTATAGGCTTGTTGGAAGAGGTGGGTCTTCAGGCTCTTTTTGAAGGTTTCACTGGTAGGTGAGAGTCTGATATGTTGGGGTAGAGAGTTCCAGAGTAGGGGTGATACCCGAGAGAAATCTTGTATACGATTGTGGGAAGAGGAGATAAGAGGGGAGTAGGGAAGGAGGTCTTGTGAGGATCGGAGGTTGCGTGTAGGTAAGTACAGGGAGACGAGGTCACAGATGTATGGAGGAGACAGGTTGTGGATGGCTTTGTACGTCATGGTTAGGGTTTTGTACTGGAGTCTCTTGGCAACGGGGAGCCAGTGAAGGGATTGACAGAGGGGAGAAGCTGGGGAATAGCGGGGGGACAGGTGGATTAGTCGGCAGCAGAGTTTAGAATAGATCAAGTACAATCATTATTGGGCAAGCTTAATTTTGCATGCAAGATATTGCCAATGGGTCAATTTTTTTTTATAAATGGTTGACTTGGGCTACTGCAGCTGTGACCTGTTTTGGTGGAGTCAATCTCATTCCCTACCCCTTTTATAAGTGGTGAGAAAATACTTGGAGCCTCTATTGAGCCAAGGTCTTGTTTAATATGTTAATGTTATTTAATAAAGGCTTCTGTGGCCAGTTTACCCAAAACCCCACAGTGTTTGTCTTGATGGTTTAGGGGAAGGTGAGAAGTTAAAGGAGGATGGCTAAATTGGAAGGGTTGTTTTGGTTGGGTTGAGGCTAAAGTCAGCCATCCCTTAGTCATGTAGATTTCCTTCAGGATAGTTTAAAACTCCATCAAATGTATTAGCTGAGATGCGCCTTTAACCCCTTCCCGACCTGTGGCACAGCGTATGCGTCATGAAAGTCGGTGCCAATCCGACCTGTGATGCATATGCTGTGTTACAGAATGCAGGCCGGGTGAAAGGGTTAACTCCAATTTCACCCGACCTGCAGGGACAGGTGGAGTGGTACTTCAGCCCAGGGGGGGTGGCTTCGCCCCCCGTGGCTACGATCGCTCTGATTGGCTGTTGAAAGTGAAACAGCCAATCAGAGCAATCTGTAATATTTCACCTATGAAAATTGGTGAAGTATTACAATCCAGCCATGGCCGATGCTGTAATAGCATCAGCCATGGCTGGAGACCCCGATCTGGCCCCCCACCGACTGACGGCGGCGATCTGCAGCCACCGTCAGTGTTCCCTACCCCTCCGTCCTGTCCTAAACGCCTTCCTCTCCCCTCCGACCCTCCCCTCTGCCCCCCCCCCCCGCTGTCCGATCGCACCCCCCCATACTTACGTAGTCCCGGTGTCCTCGGTCTTCTTGCATGGGTGCCGCCATCTTGGAAAATGGCAGGCGCATGCGCAGTGCACCCGCCGAATCTGCCGGCAGGCAGATTTGTTCCCTGTACATTTTGATCGCTGTGATAGAACCTATCACAGCGATCAAAATAAAAAAAATAGTAAATAACACCATAGGTAGGGAAAATAATAAAATACAGAAAATATATATTTTTTTGTTAGGGGTAGGGTTAGGGTTGCACTTAGGGTTAGGGTTGCACTTAGGGTTAGGGTTGCACTGAGGGTTAGGGTTGCACTTAGGGTTAGGGATGCATTTAGGGTTAGGGATGCACTTAGGGTTAGGGATGCACTTAGGGTTGCACTTAGGGTTAGGGTTGTACTTAGGGTTGCACTTAGGAGTTGGGTTGGGCTAGGGTTGCACTTAGGGCTAGGGTTGCACTTAGGGCTAGGGTTGCACTTAGGGCAAGGGTTGCACTTAGGGCTAGGGTTGCACTTAGAGATAGGGTTGCACTTAGGGTTGCACTTAGAGATAGGGTAGGGCTAGGGTTACACTTAGGGCTAGGGTTGCACTTAGGGCTAGGGTTGCACTTAGGGCTAGGGTTGCACTTAGGGTTAGGGTTAGAATTAGGGTTACAATTAGGGTTAGGGTTACAATTAGGGCTAGGTTTGGAATTAGGGTTAGAATTAGGCTATGTGCACACGGTGCGGATTTGGCTGCGGATTCGTAGCAGTTTTCCATCACGTTTACAGTACCACGTAAACCTATGGAAAACCAAATCCGCTGTGCCCATGGTACGGAAAGTACAGCGCGGAAATGCTGCATTGTATTTTCCGCAGCATGTCAATTCTTTGTGCGGATTCCGCAGCTTTTTACACCTGCTCCATAATAGGAATCTGCAGGTGAAATCCACACAAAAAACACTGGAAATCCGCAGTAAATCCACAGGTAAAGCGCAGTGTGTTTTACCTGCAGATTTTTCAAAAACGGTGCGGAAAAATCCCCACACAAATCCGCATCGTGGGCACATAGCCTTATGGTTAGGGTTGGAATTAAAGTTAGGGTTGGAATTAGGGTTAAGACTAGTGTTAGGGGTGTGTTGGGGAGAGGGTTGTGGTTAGGGTTGGGATTAGGGTTTAGGGGTGTGTTGGGGTTAGTGTTGGAGTTAGAATTGAGGGGTTTCCACTTTTTAGGCACATCAGGGGGTCTCCAAACGCGACATGGCACCACCATTGATTTCAGCCAATCTTGCGTTGAAAAAGTCAAATGGTGCTCTCTCCCTTCCGAGCTCCGAAGTGTGCCCAAACAGTAGTTTACCCCCACATATAGGGTACTAGCGTACTCAGGAGAAACTGGACAACAACTTTTGGGGTCCAATTTCTCCTGGAACCCTTGGGAAAATAAAAAATTGCGGGCTAAAAAAATTATTTTTGAGGAAAGAAAACGTATTTATTATTTTCACGGCTCTGCTTTATAAACTTCTGTGAAGCACTTGGGGGTTCAAAGTGCTCACCACACATCTAGATAAGTTCCTTTGGGGGTCTAGTTTCCAAAATGGGGTCACTAGTGGGGGGTTTCTACTGTTTAGCCACATCAGGGGCCCTGCAAACGCAACGTGACGCCCGCAGAGCATTCCATCAAAGTCTGCATTTCAAAACGTCACTACTTCACTTTAGAGCCCCGCCATGTGCCCAAACAGTGGTTTACCCCCACATATGGGGTATGAACATACTCAGGAGAAACTGGACAACAACTCTTGGGGTCAAATTTCTCCTGTTACCCTTGGGAAAATTAAAAAATTCTGGGCTAAAAAATTATTTTTGAGGAAAGAAATTTTATTTTTTATTTTCATGGCTCTGCATTATAAACTTCTGTAAAGCACTTGGGGGTTCAAAGTGCTCACCACACATCTAGATTAGTTCCTTTGGGGGTTTAGTTTCCAAAATGGGGTCACTTTTGGTGGAGCTCCAATGTTTAGGCACATCAGGGGCTCTCCAAACGCGACATGGTGTCCGATAATGATTGGAGCTAATTTTCTATTTAAAAAGCCAAATGGCGTGCCTTCCCTTCTGAGCCCTGCCATGCGCCAAAACAGTGGTTTACCCCCACATACGGGGTATCAGCGTACTCAGGACAAATAGAAAAACAACATTTGGGGTGCAATTTCTCCTGATACCCTTGGGAAAATAGGAAATTCCGGGCTAAAAAATCATTTTTGAGGATAGAAAAATTATTTTTTATTTTCATGTCTCTGCGTTATAAACTTCTGTGAAGCACCTGGGGGTTTAAAGTGCTCAATATGCATCTAGATAAGTTCCTTCAGGGGTCTAGTTTCCAAAATGGGTTCACTTGTGGGGGAGCTCCAATGTTTAGGCACACAGGGGCTCTCCAAACGCGACATGGTGTCCGCTAACGATTGGAGCTAATTTTCCATTCAAAAATTCAAATGGCGCGCCTTCCCTTCCGAGCCTTGCCGTGTGCCCAAACAGTGGTTTACCCCCACATATGAGGTATCAGCGTACTCAAGAGAAATTGCCCAACAAATTTTATGATCCATTTTATCCTATTGCCAATGTGAAAATGAAAAAATTGAGGCTAAAATAATTTTTTTGTGACAAAAAAGTACTTTTTCATTTTTACGGATCAATTTGTGAAGCACCTGGGGGTTTAAAGTGCTCACTATGCATCTAGATAAGTTCCTTGGGGCATCTAGTTTCCAAAATGGGTGGGGTCACTTGTGGAGGAGCTCCAATGTTTAGGCACACGGGGGCTCTCCAAACGCGACATGGTGTTCGCTAAAGAGTGGAGCCAATTTTCATTCAAAAAGTCAAATGGCGCTCCTTCCCTTCTGAGCCGTGCCGTACGCCCAAAAAGTGGTTTACCCCCACATATGAGGTATCAGCGTACTCAGGACAAATTGTACAATAACTGTTGCTAAAAGGTCATTTTTGTGACTAAAAAGTTAAATGTGCATTTTTTCCTTCCATGTTGCTTCTGCTGCTGTGAAGCACCTGAAGGGTTAATAAACTTCTTGAATGTGGTTTTGAGCACCTTGAGGGGAGCAGTTTTTAGAATGGTGTCACTTTTGGGTATTTTCAGCCATATAGACCCCTCAAACTGACTTCAAATGTGAGGTGGTCCCTAAAAAAATGGTTTTGTAAATTTCGTTGTAAAAATGAGAAATCGCTGGTCAAATTTTAACCCTTATAACTTCCTAGCAAAAAAAATGTTGTTTCCAAAATTGTGCTGATGTAAAGTAAACATGTGGGAAATGTTATTTATTAACTATTTTGTGTCACATAACTCTCTGGTTTAACAGAATAAAAATTCAAAATGTGAAAATTGCTAAATTTTCAAAATTTTCGCCAAATTTCCGTTTTTATCACAAATAAACGCAGAATTTATTGATCTAAATTTAGCACTAACATGAAGCCCAATATGTCATGAAAAAAACAACCTCATAACCGCTAGGATCCGTTGAAGCGTTCCTGAGTTATTACCTCATAAAGGGACACTGGTCAGAATTGTAAAAAACGGCCAGGTCATTAAGGTCAAAATAGGCTGGGTCATGAAGGGGTTAAACAAAATTGGTGGCATCTCCTACAATGCTTTTTTTAAGAGTGCAGTTTTTCTAATTCTGCTTTATGGTGTCTGTCCATGGCTAGTTTTAAGATACAGAGAACACCTTTGAAATTAAATAAAATGTGGAATTTCACAACAGCTAGAGACAAAAAAAATTAAAGGGAATCGATTATTAAGATCAACTCCCACATAATGCATATACTGTAAGGACATGCAGGTCTTTGCTATGTAAATCCATTGACACCTTTACATCTTCCATCTGTTGCCGCATTCCTGCATGTAATCATTTTTATCCACATGAACACAAGGCGCCAAAGCATTTTAAGGGAATCTGTCAGCATGTTTTTTATATGTAATCAGAGGGCAGAATGAAGTAGCGGCTGAGACACTGATTTCCAAGATGTGTCACTTATTTGGCTGTTGTTTCAATACAATTAGTGTTTTATCAGCAGGAGATTAACACTAAAAGACTATGGCTCTCTTGCATCGTGGGCCAACTCCAGCACTGAGTAGCAGCTCACAGTCAATATATAACTTACACAGCTGCTACTCAGGGGTGAGGGTGGGGACAACTTTCTGAACTCTGCTACATTCTAGATCTATAAACTCTGATTGCATCACAACTCCTGCACCCAGTAATCTAAGTGATACATTGCTGGAATCAGGATCTTTTTTCCTACGTTATGTTGCTCTTCGAAGAGGTAGTAAAAACCTGGTGACATATTCCCTTTAACTAGTCTCTGCCTTTTTCCTGATAATGGAGCAACATCAGTGGGAAAAAAAGGCGTTTAAATGTCTGTTTTTCCCATTCTTAATTTATTTCCCCATTCTGAAACAATTATTTTTATGTCAGATGCATTTTTTTACGGAGATGGAGCTGGTAGCAGCAATTTAGATTGACTGTGACTTTTTTATTTCATTTATTTATTTTTTATCTGCCATTTTTTATTAAAGATTTATTTTGTTTTTCGTTTATATTACACATTGAACCTCCCACAAGATGCCTCCAAGACCTTAGGGGTGGGGTGTAATTTCAATATTTAAATATATTTATTTTCATCTTGTTTCCCTTGTAACTGGGGCTGGTGTATTAGCCCTAGTTACAAAGGAAATGCAGCCTCTTAGCTGCACAGCAGAGTGGTCTGGGCCTCCTATGACCCACCAGCTACTGTTCTCTCCCTATACTGGGCAATCCCAGGCTGTGTATGGAAGAAGATGCGCCATCAACACTTCCTATTACTGTATACACAGTATTTGTTTAGCAATTTGTATACAGAAATCTAGAAGGCACAGATACTAACAAACCGTCTGTGTCTTCTGTATTGCGTGAAACTGAGCCATTATGCAGTGATATTTTAGAATGTCACTGCGATTTAGGTGCTGGACCGCCAGGACTTCAAAAGTCTATGGGTGGTCTGGAAACAGCTAAGTGCTCTGTCACACCCAGAGAACTTAATGCCTTATTTGCATATGGATGAATATGCTGATTACTTGTGCAGCAGCATCAAATAAAAAATATATAAGATATCAGTGGATTTTTATTTTACAGACCAGCATGCTCATATATGCAATTTTGGGGAGATAATCTTACTGACAGATTTCCTCGGCCCTGTACAGTATGTTTGACTATAAAACGGACAGGTGGCTCTCCCAGGGGCTTCTGCCCATCAGTGTGTGTGTAAGGAGAGATCTGTCCCTCCACGGGGGCAGATTGGGAGAACCCAGGGATTCCCTATCTGACTAGTCTCCCTTGCGGCTCGATTATGGCCAACTTTTAAAGTATGCAGCATTTCAGAGTGAAGCATAAATGGATGAAATCAAGCAGCCCGTGTCTGATACTTGTTGCCCGTAGATTGGGCAGCATCAATCTGGTGTCATGTACCCTTTAAAAATATGTATTAGCACATGTATAATCCACCTGTGTGTAATCAAGTCTCCGTATAAATGCACCTGCTCTGTGATAGTCTCAGGGTTCTGTTTGAAGCACAGAGAGCATCATGAAGACCAAGGAACACAACAGGCAGGTCCGTGATACTGTTGTGGAGAAGGTTAAAGCTGGATTTCGATAAAAAATGATTTCCAAAACTTTAATCATCCCAAGGAGCACTGTTCAAGCGATCATATTGAAATGGAAGGAGTATCATACCACTGCAAATCTACCAAGACCCGGCCGTCCCTCTAAAGTTTCATCTCAAACAAGGAGAAGACCGGTCAGAGATGCAGCCAAGAGGCCCATGATCACTCTGGATGAACTGCAGAGATCTACAGCTGAGGTGGGACAGTCTGACAATAGGACAACAATCAGTCGTACACTGCACAAATCTGGCCTTTATGGAAGAGTGGCAAGAAGAAAGCCATTTCTCAAAGATATCCATAAAAAGTGTTGTTTAAAGTTTGCAACAAGCCACCTGGGAGACACACCAAACATGTGGAAGAAGGTGCTCTGGTCAGATGAAACAAAATTGAACTTTTTGGCAACAATGCCAAACGATATGTTTGGCGTAAAGGCAACACAGATCATCACCCTGAACACACCATCCCCACTGTCAAACATGGTGGTGGCAGCATCATGGTTTAGGCCTGCTTTTCTTCAGCAGGGACAGGGAAGATGGTTAAAATTGATGGGAAGATGGATGGAGCCAAATACAGGACCATTCTTGAAAATTTACAATGGAATGGTTCACAAATAAACGTATCCAGGTGTTAGAATGAAAAGTCAAAATCCAGACTTCAATCCAATCGAGAATCTGTGGAAAGAGCTGAAAACTGCTGTTCACAAAAGATCTCCATCAAACCTCACTGAGCTCGAGCTGTTTGCCAAGGAAGAATGGGCAAGAATTTCAGTCTCTCGATGTATGAAACTGATAGAGACATACTACAAGCGACTTGCAACTGTAATTGCAGCAAAAGGTGGCGCAACAAAGGATTAAGTTAAAGTGGCCGAATAATATTGCACGCCCCACTTTTCAGTTTTTGAATTTCCACAAAAATTTAAAATAACCAATAAATTTCATTCAACTTCACAATTGTGTTCCACTTGTTGCTGATTCTTCACCAAAAATTTACATTTGGTATCTTTATGTTTGAAGCATGATATGTGGGAAAAGGTTGAAAAGTTCCAGGGGGCCGAATACTTTCGCAAGGCACTGCATATAATATTCATTATGTAAACTAGGGGGCAGGTCAGTGAGGGATCAGAGACCTGTCAGAAGCCATATTGATGAAAAACTAATCAGAGCACCACATGAAGACCCCCCCACAGGCCGCCCCGGGGCACGAGCATAACATTAACTCAAAACTGAAAATAAAGATTAAACAACCACAAGACGGATTTCATCAACCAAGGTATCATTTTAATCAGTATAAAAACGCTGACCTGACACTTTGTGTAGATTACTCAGCACAATCCAGCTGACAGGTTCCCTTTAACTCTTCGGTGCCCTGCACCTATACTGTTACTTTCACTTTCTCAATACAAGTGTATAGAGGAACGTTAATGGCACATTAAACAATTGCATTAAACAACCACATCTGGAAAGTGCAGCAATCTAATATATATCAGCAATATAAGGTCTTCAGGGGGGTGTTTCTTCTCCTGTCGCACTTTTAGACCCTGTTTAGACCACGGAGCTGTGCGATAGTCATGGGCAGTGAAGTTCTACATTACGGAGCGGCAGTGAAACCCTACTAATAAAGTAAAATAATGTGCATAACAGCAGTGTGCACATTATCATTCACTCCATATCTGTGAATTGGTAGAGTGAATAATAATGTCTGCAATGGTGTCAGGGCCATAATTTCACGTTATTAGTAGGGTTTTCACTGTGGCTCTGCAGAGCTTCAATGCTCATGACTATCACACTGCTCTCCGCTCTAAATAGTGTGAGAACTTGTCATTCAGACCAGAGAGCAGTGCAACATGCATGTAAGTAGAATGAATGCTAAGGAGTGGCAGTGAAAACTCTACTAAAAATGGTAACCTATGGCCTCAACACCAGTTTGCTTCCTGTTTTCTGTTCTTCTGCCTACGCATGCGCATTAGAAACATGAGTGGTGCCAATGGAAGATGAGAAGTGGTGTCATCCATAAGATGGCATTGTACTTCCATTGAATAATTGTTATATAAATCTAAGGTTTTTAGGTAGATAGTAACTTAGAAATAAGTCAGTATCTCTCTAAAACAAGGAAACACATCAATAGAATGTGTTTCCTTGTTTAACATATAGATACATGTGAGCTGCTAAGCATTGAAGAAGGATACTGGGCAGGAGGAAGAGCCGAACATAGGGTTGGGACATGCAATACCTTCTCTGCCATCATACCGTATGTCTTTCTTCCATATGAATTATTTATTTGGAACATTTTGCTGAATTTTGCCAGGTTGGTGTTCTCACCAACTACGATACCGCTTTCATAGCTTTCATACAATATGATGTCCCAGAATATTTCCCCAAACACAGTATGATACCCTATAGTGAATTGCTCTATACAATTTACCCCCATAGTACCCCACAGATGCAGATCATGATCATTTCACAGCAATCCCCTACAGTTCGATGCCCCCACACTCACCTGTCACACTATAATGTCTGTACAGTGCACCACCACAGTCTGAATCGCCCACTGTACATCCCTCTACACAGTATAATGTCCTCACACTGCCCCACACTATAATACTTGCACAAAGAATCACTCTCGCAGGTTGATGTCTCCACATTCCCCAACACAGTATGATGGCCCTAAAAGCTTCCCAAATGTTGATCCCCACAGTAGTATAATGTCTTCTGAGTTCTTTCCCCACAGATTGAAGTCCCCATAGAACATCCCTGCACACAGTATGATGACCCCAACAGCCCCACACACAGTATGATGCGCACACACCACCCCACTACAGTACAAGGCCCTGAAAGTGGCTCACCTCAAAGAATGATTACCACCAAATTCCCCTACATATCCCCATCATAGTATAATACCCGCAAAATACCACACCACACAGTATGATATCCCGATAACACCCCTATATGACATGATAGTTCCCCAGGCACCCAAACAGTATGATACCCCACAGCTTATCACACATTGTGATGGTCCCATGGCATCAAGGTGCCCACAAAACATTTGATGGTCCCACATGATGATTGTCCCCAGAGACCCCCCTACACAATATGATGGCCCCAAAGCCTGCACACAGTATGATGTCCCCTCCGTATGATGGTTCCCACAGCTCCCACACAGAATGATACTCCTTCGGTAACCTCCACAAAATTAAAAAAAACACAAATACTACTTACCTCACCCCCTTTTCCTTGATGTGCCGATCTGGAGAGTGCAGTGTGCAGACTAAGTCACAATGCAGTGATGTCACGGTGTGTGCTGCGCTGAGACCTAGAGCTAAGATACACAGGCAGATTTTTGGCACAAAAGGTAATGGCTCCACGTCCCATCAGTGTATTCAACTTCATCTGTATTCTGAGTATGTACAGTGGGGGAAATAAGTATTTGATCCCTAGCTGAGTATGTACAGTGGGGGAAATAAATATTTGATCCCTAGCTGATTTTGTAAGTTTGCCCACTGGCAAAGATATGAACAGTCTAGAATTTTAAGGGTAGGTTAATTTTAGCATTGAGAGATAGAATATCAAACATAAAATCCAGGAAATCACATTGTATAAATTATATACATTTATTTGCATTTTGCAGTGAGAAATAAGTATTTGATCCCTCTGGCAAACAAGACTTAATACTTGGTGGCAAAACCCTTGTTGGCAAGCACAGCAGTCAGATGTTTTTGTGCAGTTGGTAATGATGTTTGCGCACATGTCAGGAGGAATTTTGGTCCACTTCTCTTTGCAGATCATCTCTAAATCATTAAGATTTTGAGGCTGACGCTTGGCAACTTGGAGCTTCAACTCCCTCCCTAATTTCTCTATGGGATTAAGGTCTGGAGACTGGCTAGGCCACTCCATGGCCTTAATGTGCTTCTTTTTGAGCTACTCCTTTGTTACCTTGGCTGTATGTTTTGGGTCATTGTCTTGCTGGAAGATACAGCCACGACCCATTTTAATGTCTTGGTGGAGGGAAGCAGGTTGTCACTCAGGATTTTACGGTTCAATTCTCTATCCATTCTCCCATTGATGCGGTGAAGTAGTCCAGTGCCCATAGCAGAGAAACACCCCCAAATCATAATGTTTCCACCTCCATGCTTGACAGTGAGGATGGTGTTCTTTGGGTCATAGGCAGCATTTCTCTTCCTCCAAAAATGGTGAGTTGAGTTAATGCCAAAGACCTCAATTTTTGTCTCATCTGACCACAGCACCTTCTCCCAATCACTCACAGAATCATCCAGGTGTTCATTGGCAAACTTCAGATGGGCCTGCACATGTGCCTCCTTGAGCAGGGGGACCTTGCGGGCACTGCAGGATTGTAAACCTTTACGGTGTAATGTGTTACCAATGGTTTACTTGGTGACTGTGGTCCCAGCTGCCTTGAGATTATCAACAAGTTCCCCCAGTGTAGTTTTAGGCTGATCTCTCACCTTCCTCACAATCAAGGATACCTCACAAGGTGAGATTTTGCATGGTGCCCCTCATCGAGGTTGAATGACAGTCATTTTGCATTTCGTCCATTTTCCTAATATTGCAAGAACAATTGTCTCATTCTCACCCAGCGTCTTACTTATGGTTTGTAGCCCATTCCAGCTTTGTGCAGGTCTATGATCTTGTCCCTGACATCCTTAGAAAGCTCTTTGGTCTTGCCCATGTTGTAGAGGTTACAGTCTGACTGATTAATTGAGTCTGTGGATGGGAGTCTATTATAAAGGTGACTGTAAGACAGGTGTCTTTAATGCAGGTAACGAGTTGCATTCGGAGCATCTAACTGGTCATTAGGAGCAAGAACTCTTAATGGTTGCTAGGGGATCAAATACTTATTTCTTACTGCAAAATGGAAATACATTTATATAATTTATGCAATGTGATTTTCTGGATTTTATTTTTGATGTTCTATCTCTCAATGTTAAGATTAACCTAGCCTTAAAATTATAGACTGTTCATGTCTTTGTCAGTGGGTAAACTTACGAAATCAGCAAGGGATCAAATACTTATTTCTCCCACTGTAGGTGTGATAGAAATTAAACTGCACAGTGAGAATGAGTAAGAAGTGAGACATGCTGCTCATGGGCTCCATACTGGGACCCCCCAGGATATCATGAAATTTATCAGCAAATATTTTTTTTTACATTCTGTGCTGATCAAAAATCCATAATGATAGGTGCACAACAATTGAAATGTTTTTATCTTTTTTTTAATATAGTTAGATATAAAATGTATCTAATTTAATTTCTATTGTTGGTCCTGAATAATAAACTTCCTTTTTCAGTTTCAACAGAGAAGTATACAATAAAATACCAATACAAAGAGGCAAGTAAAGAACTTAAAAAAAAGGTAAGTAGAATATCTTGGAAGAAACATTAAACACCGTGCAACCCAAGGCATTATTTCACAGTTACTGTTCACATTTATGGTGCAGGAAGTAATATCGATACTGATCCAGCGCATAGAACTATTCTGATGAAAATATGATTGCTTTTACCCCCCAAACTCCAAATGCTATGACTACAGCTACATAAACTGTTTTATGGTATCCGCGCTTGTTTAATTTTCTCAGAGAAAGACAGTAAAAGCAGAATTATGGGTTGATTTATTTCCCGCTGGCACATAGGAAACACACTGGCAGCTGTTGGAAAACATTAGACAGCATTTAAACCCCGGCCCCCTCCTCATATCTGCTACTCCTATTGTACCACACACCTGCTAGTATGACACTCTGCTATGCCTTATAATTCACCCGCCTGATATATTCACAGCTGTAAATGTGCCTCTCAGCAGCTTGATTTCTGGAGGGTGAATGATGGAAAAATGATGAACGTTGTTTAAGAAATAGATAATGTGTAGGAATTAAATTTTAATTAAAATTCTATTTTTTGGCTGTTTTATAGTTATTGGGTTAGATGTGTGCAGAGATGATAAAATACAATATTGTTTTGATATAGAGTTTTATACTTAAATGAGCCCTGTACTTTCATCCAATGTGTTCTAATTTTATAATGTGACATTTGCAAATTACTTTACTTAAAAATTATGTTGTCCTAACCCCGTAAAATCACTCCAAAATGTCACACACGAGGTGTCACTCTTCTGTGTCTTCTTTTATTGTTGCCCCCTGCCTGTTATCAAGTGTGATCTGTGTCTAGCAGCAGAGATGCTGGGCAGGCATCACGATGTGTCAGAGGTTGCAGACGGCTGCACTGTATCTGTCTGCAGAAGGTCTCAGCAGTTTGATTTGCAGACTTCTGCCTGGTCCTTCTGACTCTAAGGGTACCGTCTCACAGTGGCACTTTGGTCGCTACGACGGCACGATCCGTGACGTTCCAGCGATATCCTTACGATCTCGCTGTGTCTGACACGCTACTGCGATCAGGGACCCCGCTGAGAATCGTACGTCGTAGCAGATCGTTTGAAACTTTCTTTCGTCGTCAAGTGTCCCGCTGTGGTGGCATGATCGCATCGTGTAACAAAGGTGTGCACGATATTGTATACGATGTGCGCATAGTAACCAACATCTTCTACATCGCAAACACGTCATGAAATTATCGCTCCAGCATCGTGCATTGCGAAGTGTGACCGCAGTCTACGACGCTGGAGCGATAATGGAGCGATGCTGGAGCGTCACGGATCGTGCTGTTGTAGCGACCAAAGTGCCACTGTGAGATGGTACCTTAAGACCCAATGGCCACCTCCCCCGGCTCTTATGGTCACACCTAGATCTGGGTGTTTATAATTCCCAACTTGCTGTTGGGAGTTGCGGGTGATATTTCCATTTGCATTTCCCTGTTGAGGCTTGGAGCTGTGTCAGTCAGCTATCATCCTTTTTGGAGTTTAGAAGATGTTGGTGTTTCGCTCTGGGACTACTCCAGCTAAGTGTTCCCCTTGTTTCATTTGTCTATCCCAGTTGTCTTTAGAGGTACTGGGGATTGACTAGTGCTTATCCTGTCCTTTCCGGTGCAGGGCTTATGGCCAGGGTCAGGCAGGAAATTAGGTATCCTGCTCGGCGATTGATGCGGAACCTATATAGGGACGATAGAACAGACAGAGTGATGTTAGATCTGTCTAGGGATCTCCAGTCCCCCCTACCCTAGTGCTTGGTTCCCTTTCCCTTATCCCTTTGTGTTACACTTAGTCTTTCCTTCATGTTGCGTGACAGCAGGTCTTTGATTCCCTGCTCCTGCTCTCCTGTCTGTAACACTGCATAAAGGTATGAAGGAGATGCGGGCTTTCAGTCTTAAGGTACCGTCACACTTAGCAACGCTGCAGCGATACCGACAACGATCCGGATCGCTGCAGCGTCGCTGTTTGGTCGCTGGAGAGCTGTCACACAGACCGCTCTCCAGCGACCAACGATGCCGGTAACCAGGGTAAACATCGGGTAACTAAGCGCAGGGCCGCGCTTAGTAACCCGATGTTTACCCTGGTTACCATCCTAAAAGTAAAAAAAACCAAACAGTACATACTTACCTACAGCCGTCTGTCCTCCAGCGCTGTGCTCTGCTCTCCTCCTGTACTGGCTGTGAGCACAGTGGCTGGAAAGCAGAGCGGTGACGTCACCGCTCTGCTTTCCGGCTGACCGACGCTCACAGCCAGTACAGGAGGAGAGCAGAGCACAGCGCTGGAGGACAGACGGCTGTAGGTAAGTATGTACTGTTTGTTTTTTTTTACTTTTAGGATGGTAACCAGGGTAAACATCGGGTTACTAAGCGCGGCCCTGCGCTTAGTTACCCGATGTTTACCCTGGTTACCAGTGAAGACATCGCTGAATCGGTGTCACACACGCCGATTCAGCGATGTCTGCGGGGAGTTCAGCGACCAAATAAAGTTCTGGACTTTCTTCCCCGACCAGCGACAGCACAGCAGGGGCCTGATCGCTGCTGCCTGTCACACTGGACGATATCGCTAGCGAGGACGCTGCAACGTCACGGATCGCTAGCGATATCGTCTAGTGTGACGGTACCTAAAGGCTAGGGATTCATTAAATGATTAAAGAAGCAATCCATGCTGGGAAGTAAAAGTAAGATCTAGCAGATAGAGCTAGCAGAATGCTTACAGAAAGAAAATAAAGAAGATACACTCACTCTAATGAGGCAGTGGCAAGTTACAGAGCATGCATATAGGGAAGGTTGCTGGATATATTAGTCTAGCTCTCATAACAAAAGCAACTTTAGCTTGCAGTTGGGGAGGAGAACAAAACAGCCATGCTTTTTCACAGTTTTGATTTAAAAGGAAAGGTATACTAGGGAATATCCACTACTGGACAGCCCTTTTTTAAGCACTAAAGTGGCCCAAAGTAAAAAAAAAAGTGTATACATCTGGGACTGGTGCTATTCCAGGGATGGCAAATCTGTGTCTACCAGTAGTCAAGTGAGTACTGCAGCCAGTCAGTGACTGACATCTGCAACTGTGCCAGTCCAGGAGGTATGTACAGTTGTGCTCAAAAGTTAAAAGAAAACAGGCAGAATTTTTGCTTTCTTGGCCTCTTTTCGGAGAATATGAATAATAACACCAAAACTTTTTCTCCACTCATGAAAAGTGGTTGGGTGAAGCCACTTATTGTTAAACTACCGTGTTTTCTCTTTTTAAATCATAATGACAACCCAAAACATCCAAATGACCCTGATCAAAAGTTTACATACCCCATTTCTTGACATAATTGGACATTTTTTTCAATATGGATAGTATGAGATACTTTATCAAATGCTTTGCTGAAGTCGAGATATACGATATCTACCGCATTTCCCTGATCCACCTAGTCAGTGATTTCCTCATAGAAGGAAATTAGATTAGTTTGGGATGACATGTTTGCTACAAACCCATAATGGCACAGGTTAAATACTGTATTCTTATCCAAGTGCTTACACACAATGTGTACAGAAAATATTCATACCCCTTTACATTTTCACTCTTTGTTTCATTGCAGTCATTTGGTAAATTCAAAAAAGTTCATTTTTTTTCTCATTAATGTACACTTTGCACCCAATCTTGACTTAAAAAAACTGAAATGTAGTCATTTTTGCAAATTTATTAAAAAAGAGAAACTGAAATATCACATGGTCATAAGTATTCAGACCCTTTGCTCAGTATTGAGTAGAAGCAGCCCTTTGAGGTAGTACAGCCATGAGTCTTCTTGGGAATGATAGAGCAAGTTTTTCACACCTGGATTTTAGGATCCTCTGCCATTCTTCCTTGCAGATCCTCTCCAGTTCTGTCAGGTTGGATGGTGAATGTTGGTGAACAGCCATTTTCAGGTCTCTCCAGAGATGCTCAATTGGGTTTAGGTCAGGGCTCTGGCTGGGCCAGTCAAGAATGGTCACAGCATTTTTATGAAGCCACCCATTTGTTATTTTAGCTGTGTGCTTAGGGTCATTGTCTTGTTGGAAGGTGAACCTTTGGCCAAGTCTAAGGTCCAGAGCACTCTGGAAGAGGTTTTCATCCAGGATATCTCTGTGCTTGGCTGCATTCATGTTTCCTTCAATGATAGCCAGTCATCCTGTCCCTGCAGCTGAAAAACACCCCCATAGCTTGATGCTGCCACCACCATGTTTCACTGTTGGTATTGTATTGGACAGGTGATGAGAATCCTCCAGTGGACCTGCCCCCTGGCCAGCACCACAACTCCTGCCTCCTTCATTTGGCTGCTCTGCCTTGTATTGTGATTGCATGCACTGAGCGGTGAGTGCGTTATTCTATCCCAACGCTGATGGGTCATCTGCACTGCTCAGGAACAAGTGACGTGAGGTGAGATCTTTATCACATTACCTGCTGCTGCCGGCTTCTATTGATCTCATTGCTGTCACTGCTCTCTCAGCTGCAGAGTGCTCGATGAGATCAATAGAAGCTGGCAGCATCAGGTGATGAGAAAGCGCTCACTTCACATTACTAGTTGCTGAACAATGTAGAACAAAGCACTTACAGCACAGCCGGCTCCATCACAGACTGTGAGACTGCACATAGAGCATGGGGCATCTGGAACAGTTGATTTTTGGAGGGAATGATGTCACTGGAAGGGGCGGGGCCTTCTTTAGTCCAGTGAAGACCCAATAGAAGGAAGCAGCATTGTGCTAAGGCTGCTTGAGAGGAGGGAAATTACATGCTGCACCATGGAGCTGTGTGAGGAAAGGACTGAGGGGCTGGATAATGGACCCTTATTCAGATTGGAATGAGGACCCCGGACTCAGTGTGAGTGCTCTGAGAATGTATTTTGGAAAATGTTGATGTAACTTGAGTGGCAGTGCATATGGAAGACTATGATGAGGGGTAGTGTGGAGAAGGGGGGAGTGAGAAAAAGCCTCTCTGTGCAGTGATGAGTTATTCGCAGTTCACCTGGAGAAATTTCTCAAACTGAACTGCGGTGAACTCTCTGAGCTCAGCGCTGCACCGTGCAACTTTCTCACTGTGCTAGCGGGGATCTCATCAAGGTCATCGTAGTTCAGCCGCTGCTCCTGCTCCCGACATTATTAGCAGCAACAGGTGTAGGCTGATGGGAGCAGTAGTCTCATTAGCCATCGCTAGTGACCAGAGGTAAACTTTATACCTACGATCACTGCTGCGGACTCATGCTGTCTTTTAAAAGTGTGGGAATCACGGCTGTCTGATCGGTGGGAATGATTTTACCGCTGATCAAAAGCGGTGTTTGCTGTGCCGTCATGCACATGACAGCATGGCAAACACTTGATGTTCGGGTCTCCCATTTAAGTGAATGGAGTCCGGGTACTGTTCTGGTACCTGAACCCAAACTTTTTTTTTAACTGTTTGGCCGGACACGAATGATAGAGGTCTGCCCATCTCTAATCCTGTGTCTAGTGTGTGACTGGTGTGTGTGTGTCTTGTGTTTAGCGTGTGACTGGTGTGTATGTTTACCTAAAGTAATATTGTATTTCCAATTTTTCAAAATTCCATATGTACATAATATAGCATTTACCTATTTTCTATGGCAGTAATGCAGTTTCATTTTTCTAGATTTACCATTCTAAACAATCCAAACAGAAGCTTTATATTTTCTTAGTACTGGTGTATATGTGTCCTGTGTCTACCATGTGACTGGTGTGTATGTATGTGGCACATGTTTAATTAATACAATCTTTCTGTGCTTATAAAATATAATTGTTCTCGGCAGCACTTGACTTGTTTACTCAAAATTACCTGCTGCCGATAAGAATGTTTTTAAATCAAGCATAAAAATCATTGCACCCAATATAAGAGCGTTTTGCTTGTTTGTCAGGTGATTGTTTGGACAGATATATAGTTAGAAAAAATTCCCTGATTATCAGCTTGACAAGATGGAAGCTAAGGGAAGACTCTGCAGCTAGTACCCCTTAGGCATGGTGGGCCCCAAGAATGATTTTCTCTGGTGGGCCCAAACTACTCCAATCTGACGATGTATACAGTACATCTCTTTATTGCAGTAAACACTTGATTTAACACAAAGCATACAATATTGAGCTTTCATAAAAAAACACAGTATTAAAACAATGCAAAAAGTTCTGTTGAATGGGTCTCATCTTCTTAAATGGCTAAAATTGCAAAGCGTTTGTAAAAAAAAAAAAAGAAACTTTGCAATTTACCTCTTATTAAAATTTTCCCTATTCTCAAGAATGGAGGAATTGTTAATTCTATAGTTTACAGCTCATTTCCAAGGTCACCAACCACCACTGCAGTTTATCAGACGTGGCTGGTTTACTAGGGAACAGTTTAGACTAGAGTCTGATTACTAGATCCAGCCAGTGACAGTCCCCTGTGCTCCTCCAATACTGTGGAAGCAAAGCTGCCTCTGCTTGCATCATGGGAGGGAGCAGAGCTCCAACCAGTGACGTCATTATAAAAAAAGACGAATCTGGGATGGGATAGCTCATGGATCCACAAGTTTGTTCAGGGATGCGTGACTGATGAAATCCCAAGTTAACACCAGGTGGAGTATTTGACAAAAACAAATCCAGCAATCCCAAGAAAAAAATATATAAAAATTCACATATTATTGAAAAACCTTAAAAACGTGGTAAAAAATAGGAAAAGGGGGATGGTAGATAAAATAAATAAAATCACATGGATGATGCGTTTCAAACTAAATAGGTCTTAATCATAGCCTCTAATAGTAAGAACTGCTAGTTTGAAACGGGTCGTCCATGTGATATCATCTATTTTTCCTCCATTTTTTCTATTCTTTACCACATTTTTAAGGTTTTTCAAATAGGAATGGGCAGAGCTGTGGAAGTTTGGGTTTTGGTACCTGATCCAAACTTTATTCGAAAGTACAGTTCACGTACCAGAACTTAAAACAGAAGCTGAACCCCATTGAAAACAATGGGGTCTAGGTAAAAAAAATCCCTCTCTCTCCAAAGTATTTTCCCCAGAACTGCGAACATTGCAACGGACTTCCGGGGAAAGACCGGATTCAGCATTTAGCAACGGACACTAACTGTCCAGTAAGAAATCAGAACTTTTAAGATCACTTTTGCACATCTCTATCTAATATATAAAGCTGAATGCGTGTATGTGTGTATGTGTGTATGTCCGGGATTGGCATCTGCACCGTTGCAACTACAGCCACAGTCACACGTCTGGACCCCGAGGGTCATAGGCTATGTTGTGAGGCGAAATTATAACTCCGCGCGTTCCAATTCACCAAACAATTTTGCCCCTATCTACATAATGGGGAAAAAGTGAAAGAAAAAGTGTTGGAGGCAAATTGACAGCTGCCAGATGTGAACAAGGGGGACTTAAAGAGTGAGAGCGATGGCGCCAAAGAATATATACCGTACAGTTGCTAAGGTGGGGCCCCGACATGGTATACTCACCACACACGGGGATATGAACACACACACAAAATGCACACACACTACCACGAGCTTGAACACATATACCACCCTCAGCACACATTTCACCACACATACACCATCTTCGCCAAATAAAAGTCGAAACACAAAAGTCGCCGCTCAAAACTCGCCACTTGCAAAACTCGCCACATGCAAAACTAGGCTCACGCAAAACTCGCCACACGTGCAAAACTCACCTCATGGAAAACTCGCCACACGCAAAACTTGCACACGCTGAAAAATTGCCACATGCACAAAAGTTGCAACACATGCAAAAGTTGCCTCACACAAAACTTGCACATACTCAAAACGCTCCACACATAAAGCTCGCCACGCGTAAAACTCGCCATGCGCAAAACTTGCTGCACACAACTTGCTACACTAACCTGTCACATGTAACTCGACACACAAAAAGTTGCTGCACGCATGTCGCCACACAAAACTCATCTCACAAAAGTCGCTACATGCATGTCGCCACATGCAACTCAACACACACAAACTCGCCCTAAAACACCCACAAGTCTGGTATTATCCTTGAAAAATAAAAATCAGACAAACTACAAGAGCAACAAATGTACCATATAGGAAATACGGCAGCTGTCAGTCACATGACCTGTCTATTATGTGTATGTGTGAGCTAATATATACCAGGGGGAGGGTTTCCTGTTGGCTGGAGATTTATCAGGCTGCCAATTTAGCTTACAAATACTGAGGTAAAAATACTGACCAAATAACGTGTGAACGCAGTCTAATACAGAAGGAGATGACACACCGATATATACAATATACAGAAGAGATGACACACAGGTATATACTATATACAGGAGGAGATGACAAGCAGGTATATACTATATACAGGAGGAGAATGACACACACGTATATACTATATACAGGAGGAGATGACACAGAATTATACTATATACAGGAGCAGATGACACAGAGGTATATACTATATACAGGAGGAGATGACACACAGGTATATACTATATACAGGAGGAGATGGCATACAGGTACATACTATATACAGGAGGAGATGACACACAGGTATATACTATATACAGGAGCAGATGACACAGGTATATACTATACACAGGAGGAGATGACTTACAGGTATATACTATATACAGGAGGAGATGACACACGTATATACTATATACAGGAGGAGATGACATACAGGTATATACTATATAAAAGAGGAGATGACACATAGGTATATAGAGGAGGAGATGACATACAGCAGGTATATACTATATACAAGGGAGATTACATACAGGTATATACTATATACAGGAGATGACATACAGAAATACTATATATAGGAGGAGATGACATACAGGTATATAGTATATACAGAAGAGATGACATACAGGTATATACTATATACAGGAAGAGATGACACATAGGTATATACAATATACAGGAGGAGATGACATACAGCAGGTATATACTATTTACAGGGGAGATGACATACAGGTATATACTATATACAGGAGATGACATACAGGTGTATACTATATATAAGGGAGATGACAAAATGAGGGGTGTGAGGTGAATATGAGGGGTGTGAGGTGAATATGAAAAGGTGTGAGTGCAAAATAAGAGGAGTGAGGGAAAATAGTGGAGTGATCAGAAAATGACAGATGTGAGATCGAAATGACAAGTGTTAGGGGGAATGAGAGGAGTGAGGGGGAAAATAAGAGGAGTGAGGGGGAAAATGAGAGGTGTAAGGGAGAAAATGAGAGATGTGAGGGGGAAAATGAGAGGCATGATGGGAAAATAAGAGAAGTGAGGTGCTATAACTAACCACAGATATTTACTATGCCCAGGCAACGCCAGGCTCTTCAGCTAGTTATCAATAAAATGTGAATTTTTATATTTTTTTTCTTTTGATTGCTAGATTTTTTTTTTGATCTGATTATGCCCCAGGGTCTAAAGTGTCAATTGTGCACCACCCCCGAGAGGCAATGCATTGCCCCTAAGAAACAGTGCACTACTGCTGAAAGAAGATGAGACAAGCCTTCAAACCCAGATTTCCTTTAAATCATAGGAAAAAGAAATTTACCTCAATTTCTGTGTTTACTTAATTTTATTAACTTTTGTTTAATTAAAGCTGTTTTCTTACAAAATACAATAATGGCATATTTTGTGAATATGTTCTGTATGATCGATAGGGGTCGCATCTTAATCACAGCAAGCTATGAGAAGATCAAGAATCTGTTGGCCTCTAATCCAACAGGTGAGACTGGGAGTAGGAAAGGAGAGGTTGTCACTTGTGTATAACACTTTCTCAATTCAGGTCCATCAGTATTAGTAAAGTTGAGCTAAAACTGAGCAGGGCATGTTACATGAGACCTCCTTTATCATATTTGTATAGCATATTCTGTACTTATGTAGTAAATATTGGATATTATGGTTTTAAATTTGTTTAAAGAAAAAAACAGATATGTTAAAGTTTACAGATGATGTGAGGGACATACTTGAAAAATTTAGAAAATTAGATAACATCTGCTGATTTTCAGAAATTAAAGGACTTCACTACCTGCCCATCCCGATTCATGTTCATATGTAATGAATATATGAAAAGGTCTATCTAGCAAGATGGCACGATCAATGGGGAAGTCCAGGGTGTTCTTGTCATACATAGTATACAGTAGTCAAGCTAAGTTTGCAATAAAAAGTGGTCTTGCTGCAATTTTGTCATCTAAGGAAAGGCCCATTTATACCTGCGAAGACAATTCAACAATTCCCCTTCCTTTAAAAAGCTTGCAATAGTATTAATCTTGAATAAATATATATGCCTCCTGGTTTAGGGCATTAAAGTCCCAGGTTTGTAAAATTATGTTTATTTACTTTTTTCCTCCAATTTATGATAAGCACTGGAAATATTTGCATAACTCAAGCCTTCTTGGTATTGCCCTGTGGTAACAAAAATAAAGTATTACCTTCATTTGTCATAACCATTTGATCACATCTGCCCAGTCCCTTGAAATGGCTTTTTTTATGTAGACATTCGGCACAGACTTTAGGGGTTTAATTTAGGAAACAGCGAGTATGCTTGTTGACTGAGACTGCAAATCTCTTCTTTATGGAGCTATAAAAATTCTGGAGAGGATTAGAAGTGATCTTAGGATAAAATTTATGACAACTTTTAATAGCATTAGAATAATTGTTCTCTTATGTTCCCTCTTTCAAGTCACCTATTCTCCAGAAGTGTGGCAACAGTAGCCAGGATATGTGAAATTTCTAAGGGGTTAACAAAAGCCTCCAGATTTTTGCGGATCTAAAGTCCTAAAAGGTCATGAAAGTTCTTAACACTCCATTATATTTTAAAGATATTCTACTCTATATTATCCAAAGGTCCAAGGCACCAGAAATGGGTTAAATCTTCAGGTCTAATCCGATTCATCACAGTGTATTTGACAGTATTCTGGCATAAAAACCCTTGAAATTTAGCAAAATTTTTGCACAGCTCAAATATTTATTAGCTTTTCATTCTTGTCTTGTTTGACAAAGGTCAAATGGCTAAAATATTGCTGCATTGGATATTTAGTCATTTGTTTAACTGGGTGGAACGTCAAGTCAAATTTTCACAAAGTTTTCCTTGTGGTGCATGGGACATTCTTAAATATTATGTTTTATATAACTATATATTCACATGATAAAGTGATATTTTTGGGACAAGTGAGGTCATGTCATTAAATCATGATTTTCTGGGTAAGATGATTAGCAAATGAAAAATTTTCCCTCTAACACAGTAGCCTTGGTTCAAAATTGGTCACAACCAACTTTATTATGTTCATCTATAGTAGAACAGTAAATTACGGCTTTTAAGGATCATTATACAGACCACATCTATGACTGTCCTGGATGGAATCAAGTCTTCTCTGTTTTCACTGGAGCAAAATATATCTCTACACTGAGGTCTGCCAATAGATTGTGATCCACCACTTGACCACGACTGGTAATTTCCATATATTACTGACATGGAACACTGCTATTTAGACATCTTTTGAAAATCGTTTAAAAAGTAAATTCAAATTTAAATTGCTTTTTAATATCCCCTCCAAAAATTAAAAAGTGAAGGTATGGAAAATGGTGTTTGTGAAAGGGTTGATCCAAAGTTCAAAGTAATTTTCATCCTAAATCACTATCTCTTCATTGCCATAATCTAGACTTTTTCTAATATTATTGAATAAAAAAATTTATATTTTTCCCTTACTACATTATAGGTGCTTCTCAAAAAATTAGAATATCATCAAAAAGTTAATTTATTTCTGTTCTTCAACACAAAAAGTAAAACTCAGATATTATATAGAGTCATTACAGAGTGATCTATTTCAAGTGTTTATTTCTGTTAACGTTGATGATTATGGCTTACAGCCAATGAAAACCCAAAAGTCATTATCTCAGTAAACTGGAATAATTAACAAAAAACACCTGCAAAAGCTTCCTGAGCATTTAAAAAGTCCCTTAGTCTGGTTCAGTAGGCTCCGCAACCATGGGGAAGACTGCTGACTTGACAGATGTCCAGAAGGCGGTCATTGACACACTCCACAAGGAAAGTACATTTTGCATTTCATTTGGAAATCAAGGTCCCAGAGTCTGGAGAAAGAGTGGAGAGGCCACAATCCAAGCTGCTTGAGGTCTAGTGTGAAGTTTCCACAATCATTGATGGTTTGGGGAGCCATGTCATCTGGTGGTGTAGGTCCACTGTGTTTTATCAAGACCAACGTCAGTGCAGCCATCTGCCAGGAAATTTTAGAGCACTTCATGCTTCCATCTGCCGACAAGCTTTTTGGTGATGGAAATTTTATTCTCCAGCAGGACTTGGCACCTGTTCACACTTCCAAAAGTACCAATACCAGGTTTAAAAACAACAGTGTCACTGCACTTGATTGGCCAGCCAACTCGCCTAACCTTAACCACATAGAGAATCTATGGGGTATTGTCAAGAGGAATATAAAAGACACCAGACCTACAGTGCCTTGCGAAAGTATTCGGCCCCCTGGAACTTTTCAACCTTCCCACACATATCATGCTTCAAACATAAAGATACCAAATGTAAATTTTTGGTGAAGAATCAACAAGTGGAACATAATTGTGAAGTTAAACGAAATCTATTGGTTATTTTAAATTTTTGTGGAAATTCAAAAACTGAAAAGTGGGGCATGCAATATTATTCGGCCCCTTTAACTCAACACTTTGTTGCGCCACCTTTTGCTGCGATTACAGCTGCAAGCCGCTTGGGGTATTTCTCTATCAGTTTTGTACATCGAGAGACTGAAATTCTTGCCCATTCTTCCTTGGCAAACAAATCGAGCTCAGTGAGGTTTGATGGAGATCATTTGTGAAATTTAAAATAACCAATAAATTTTGTTCAACTTCACAATTGTGTTCCACTTGTGTTGATTCTTCACTAGTGTTGAGCGATACCTTCCGATATCGGAAAGTATCGGTATCGGATAGGATCGGCCGATATTCAAAAAATATCGGATATCGCCGATACTGATACCCGATCCCAATGCAAGTCAATGGGACCAAAATATCGGAATTAAAATAAACCCTTTCTTGCCTTGTAGGTTCATTCTACATGAAGGAAAACAACTAAGAATAATGTAGGATGTATTGTGGGAGGTGGCGGAGACATTAAAGGCAATGAGGTTTAGCCCAATCAAATAGAATAGCATGTTTTTTTTTTTTTAAGACGTTCGGAGTGAAAAAGATATTGAGTATGTAAATTTTTTTTTATTTTGTCAGATATTGATGTTTCACTATTCCACGCCCTTCCCCTTCTTTTTTTTTCTTTTTTTTTTTTACTTTTCCCACACTTTCATCTTCATCATCATCAGCATCTTTGACATCAACTTCTTCTTCACCTTATTCATCTTCTTCTTCATCTTCTACCTATTTTTTTTTTTTATTACATTCTTCATATTCATTTTATTCAACTATTATTATTCTTCCTATTCTACATATTCTTTTTATTCCACTGTTATTATTCTTCCTATTCTACTTCTTCATCATATTCTCATTTGTGACAGGCATTCCCGTAGTTGTTATCTATAAAAGTTGGAAGATTACACCTTCCGTTCTGCCAGTCACAAAAGTTACATTTGTCCGCGTTCAGTTTGGCCTGCAGCATCAGGCTTTATCCAGGGGCACCACGAGGAGGAACGGACTCACCCCCATACACTGCTTAGTCTTCTTCTGCATATAATTTAGATAATATCTTTTGCTCTGATATTAAGTCTTATGCTTAATGTTCTTCTGCTCTTTGTTCTGCAGCCTCTTGTTCTTCTGCTTCTCGGTCTTCCATGTCGTCGTCTCCAGGGTCGTCGTCTCCAGTGTCGTCATCTCCGCCGTCGTCGTCTCAGCCGTCGTCGTCTCCGCCGTCGTCATCGGGGTGGTCTTCCGGGTCGTCGTCATCGGGGTGGTTTTCCGGGTCGTCGACTTTAGGGTCTTCAACTTGGAAATGTAGCAGAAGGTACAAGAAGGCTGAGAAAATGCCAAGAACCAGCTGATGGAACTGGTACTCGGATGGCTACCCGAAGGTTCAAGAGCCTATGGAACTACCGAGGACCAGCTGACGTTACTGGAACCCGGTTACTAAGCAGGAGGTACCCGTGCTAAAAAGCACTACCAAGGACCGCCTGACGTTGGCGGAACTCGGATACCCAGAAGGAGGCACCTAAGCCAAAGGCTCTGACCGGAACCAGCTGACGGTACTGGAACCAGGATGGGGAGCAGAAGGTACAAGAGCAAAAGACACTGCCGAGAACCAGCTGACGGTACTGGAACCCGGATGGGTAGCCGAAGGTCCAAGAGCCAATGGAACTACCGAGGACCAGCTGACGTTACTGGAACCCGGTTACTAAGCAGGAGGTACCCGTGCCCGAAAGCACTACCAAGGACCACCTGACGTTGGTGGAACTTGGATACCCAGAAGGAGGCACCTAAGCCAAAGGCTCTGCCCGGAACCAGCTGACGGTACTGGAACCAGGATGGGGAGCAGAAGGTACAAGAGCAAAAGACACTGCCGAGAACCAGCTGACGGTGCTGGAATCAGGTGGTGGACCTGAAGGTCCACAGGAGAGGAGAGAACAGCTAGGCCGCGAGGCAGCCGCAGTTACCGAACCCCAACAGTCCGACAGGGGGAGCTGGGCCTACTGGCACTACAGAACCAGCCTTGACTACCAGTTCACGCAGCCCACATAGGAAGCTCCTAAACTGGAGGCACCCTGGAGTTGGCTAACCCGACCGCACCACGACGGGGCAAGCATAGGCGTCTCAATGAGCTTGACACAACCCGGAAACAGCTGGCGGTGCTGAAACCAGGCTTGGCACGAGGGAGTACCTGTGTCAAGAACACTGCCGAGAACCAGCTGGTGGTGCTGGAACCCAGATGCGTTGCCCCAGTGTGCAAGAGCCAATGGCACGACCGAGGACCAGCTGGCGGTGCTGGAACCCGGTTACTAAGCTGTAGGTGCCCGCGCTTAAAAGCACTACCAAGGACCGCCTGACGTTGGAGGAACTCGGATACCCAGGAGGAGGCACCTAAGCCAAAGGCTCGGCCTGGAACCAGCTGACGGTGCTGGAACCAGGTGGTGGACCTGAAGGTCCACAGGAGAGGAGAGAACAGCTAGGCCGCGAGGCAGCCACAGTTACCAAACCCCAACAGTCCTACAGGGGGAGCTGGGCCTACTGGCACTACAGAACCAGCCTTGACTACCAGTTCACGCAGCCCACATAGGAAGCTCCTAAACTGGAGGCACCCTGGAGTTGGCTAACCCGACCGCACCACGACGGGGCAAGCATAGGCGTCTCATTGAGCTTGACACAACCCGGAAACAGCTGGCGGTGCTGAAACCAGGCTTGGCACGAGGGAGTACCTGTGTCAAGAACACTGCCGAGAACCAGCTGGCGGTGCTGGAACCCAGATGCGTTGCCCCAGTGTGCAAGAGCCAATGGCACGACCGAGGACCAGCTGGCGGTGCTGGAACCCGGTTACTAAGCTGTAGGTGCCCGCGCTTAAAAGCACTACCAAGGACCGCCTGACGTTGGCGGAACTCGGATACCCAGGAGGAGGCACCTAAGCCAAAGGCTCGGCCCGGAACCAGCTGACGGTGCTGGAACCAGGTGGTGGACCCCAAGGCCCACAGGAGAGGAGAGAACAGCTAGGCCGCGAGGCAGCCGCAGTTACCGAACCCCAACAGTCCGACAGGGGGAGCTGGGCCTACTGGCACTACAGAACCAGCCTTGACTACCAGTTCACGCAGCCCACATAGGAAGCTCCTAAACTGGAGGCACCCTGGAGTTGGCTAACCCGACCGCACCACGACGGGGCAAGCATAGGCGTCTCAGTGAGCTTGACACAACCCGGAAACAGCTGACGGTGCTCAAACCAGGCTTGGCACGAGGGAGTACCTGTGACAAGAACACTGCCGAGAACCAGCTGGCGGTGCTGGAACCCAGATGCGTTGCCCCAGTGTGCAAGAGCCAATGGCACGACCGAGGACCAGCTGGCGGTGCTGGAACCCGGTTACTAAGCTGTAGGTGCCCGCGCTTAAAAGCACTACCAAGGACCGCCTGACGTTGGCGGAACTCGGATACCCAGGAGGAGGCACCTAAGCCAAAGGCTCGGCCTGGAACCAGCTGACGGTGCTGGAACCAGGTGGTGGACCTGAAGGTCCACAGGAGAGGAGAGAACAGCTAGGCCGCGAGGCAGCCGCAGTTACCAAACCCCAACAGTCCTACAGGGGGAGCTGGGCCTACTGGCACTACAGAACCAGCCTTGACTACCAGTTCACGCAGCCCACATAGGAAGCTCCTAAACTGGAGGCACCCTGGAGTTGGCTAACCCGACCGCACCACGACGGGGCAAGCATAGGCGTCTCAGTGAGCTTGACACAACCCGGAAACAGCTGGCGGTGCTGAAACCAGGCTTGGCACGAGGGAGTACCTGTGTCAAGAACACTGCCGAGAACCAGCTGGCGGTGCTGGAACCCAGATGCGTTGCCCCAGTGTGCAAGAGCCAATGGCACGACCGAGGACCAGCTGGCGGTGCTGGAACCCGGTTACTAAGCTGTAGGTGCCCGCGCTTAAAAGCACTACCAAGGACCGCCTGACGTTGGCGGAACTCGGATACCCAGGAGGAGGCACCTAAGCCAAAGGCTCGGCCCGGAACCAGCTGACGGTGCTGGAACCAGGTGGTGGACCCCAAGGCCCACAGGAGAGGAGAGAACAGCTAGGCCGAGAGGCAGCCGCAGTTACCGAACCCCAACAGTCCGACAGGGGGAGCTGGGCCTACTGGCACTACAGAACCAGCCTTGACTACCAGTTCACGCAGCCCACATAGGAAGCTCCTAAACTGGAGGCACCCTGGAGTTGGCTAACCCGACCGCACCACGACGGGGCAAGCATAGGCGTCTCAGTGAGCTTGACACAACCCGGAAACAGCTGACGGTGCTCAAACCAGGCTTGGCACGAGGGAGTACCTGTGACAAGAACACTGCCGAGAACCAGCTGGCGGTGCTGGAACCCAGATGCGTTGCCCCAGTGTGCAAGAGCCAATGGCACGACCGAGGACCAGCTGGCGGTGCTGGAACCCGGTTACTAAGCTGTAGGTGCCCGCGCTTAAAAGCACTACCAAGGACCGCCTGACGTTGGCGGAACTCGGATACCCAGGAGGAGGCACCTAAGCCAAAGGCTCGGCCTGGAACCAGCTGACGGTGCTGGAACCAGGTGGTGGACCTGAAGGTCCACAGGAGAGGAGAGAACAGCTAGGCCGCGAGGCAGCCGCAGTTACCAAACCCCAACAGTCCTACAGGGGGAGCTGGGCCTACTGGCACTACAGAACCAGCCTTGACTACCAGTTCACGCAGCCCACATAGGAAGCTCCTAAACTGGAGGCACCCTGGAGTTGGCTAACCCGACCGCACCACGACGGGGCAAGCATAGGCGTCTCAGTGAGCTTGACACAACCCGGAAACAGCTGGCGGTGCTGAAACCAGGCTTGGCACGAGGGAGTACCTGTGTCAAGAACACTGCCGAGAACCAGCTGGCGGTGCTGGAACCCAGATGCGTTGCCCCAGTGTGCAAGAGCCAATGGCACGACCGAGGACCAGCTGGCGGTGCTGGAACCCGGTTACTAAGCTGTAGGTGCCCGCGCTTAAAAGCACTACCAAGGACCGCCTGACGTTGGCGGAACTCGGATACCCAGGAGGAGGCACCTAAGCCAAAGGCTCGGCCCGGAACCAGCTGACGGTGCTGGAACCAGGTGGTGGACCCCAAGGCCCACAGGAGAGGAGAGAACAGCTAGGCCGCGAGGCAGCCGCAGTTACCGAACCCCAACAGTCCGACAGGGGGAGCTGGGCCTACTGGCACTACAGAACCAGCCTTGACTACCAGTTCACGCAGCCCACATAGGAAGCTCCTAAACTGGAGGCACCCTGGAGTTGGCTAACCCGACCGCACCACGACGGGGCAAGCATAGGCGTCTCAGTGAGCTTGACACAACCCGGAAACAGCTGACGGTGCTGAAACCAGGCTTGGCACGAGGGAGTACCTGTGACAAGAACACTGCCGAGAACCAGCTGGCGGTGCTGGAACCCAGATGCGTTGCCTATTAAAGATTGTCTTCCTAGAGCCCCAACTAGCGGTGTTGGAGCTAAGGGTAAGCAGGGGGAGCAGAGTGTAGGCCGAAGCCTGCACTGGAGGCAGCTTTGTGTCTGCGTTGCGTTTGCAGGACACTTTGCCGGCTACACAGTGGGGGAACAGCTGGCGTTGCTGAACCTCACTAACACAATGGCGTGTGTTTTTCTCTGTGCAGCTAGCACTTGCGGTCAAAAACTAGCGATGTTAGAGCCCGTGTTGAAGCAGGAGGAGGAGTATAGGAGCAGAGTGTAGGCCGAAGCCTATTTGAACCAATTTCAAAGGAAACCTTTAACCCCCCCTCAGGTGTTACAAAGTACAAGAGACACACCTTGTGCAGTATTAATGCTGCACAAGTGAAAGGTTGCTCTATTAATTTGTGTACTTGCACACGCTGAATGAAAGACGTACACAATTTAGCCCATTCTACAGTCAAACTGTAGTGGATGCGTGACTTGGCTTTTTAAGGAGACGCAGCACAGGTGTCCCAAATAACGCCTTGGTGCTTGGCGCAGCTTCCTGAGCGTTGTTATTTGCTGTACAGGAGTCTGCGCTCTTGTGTTATCCCTTGGCAATGCCCTGTTAGAGCTGCCCGTCTTATGACCTCATTTCATGTTGGCCGGTGCGGTTAACGATGGCCATAAATCCCAGACCCACAGTGCCTTTTCATAAAGTCACACTGCGGTGCTGTGATTCGTGGCCTTGAGCAGTAAATATTTTGGCCGCTCACACACGTCCTTACACCTGCTTCAGACTGGGCGGCCTCTGCTGATCCCTTCTCGCATGCCGCGGCCATGAGGCTGCACAGTCTGAAGAAGGCGGAAGGAGATAAGTTAAGACAGGTGAAGATATGCACTGCTCGTGCCCATCAATCACACCCTCGCAGTCAAAATAAGACAACAAGGAGCATTGTTTCAGGCAGGGCGGACGCACAGGCGCAACAAGCCAACCAATGATGTCAGAAGACGGGAAGCGCTACCAAAGGGGGTGCTGCGTATAATTAGAAAGGAAAGTCACACCTCAGGGACAGTGGAATGGTCTCAATGAGACACATTTTGTACGTTTTGAGTTCCACGTGGGCAAGGACAAAAAGTCAGCCACCTTGTACAAATGCAGCAGTACTGCTGTACAAGGTGGCTGTTATACATAGAAACACCTGGGGGTGGGGGGCAGGCTCCCTTCAATTTCAGTTCATGTGCCTGCGTGGCGTTTGCAGGACACGTTGCCAGCTACACAGCAGGGGAACAGCTGGCGGTGCTGAACCCCACTAACACATTGGCTGGTGTTTTTCTCTGTGCAGCTAGCATGTCCGGGCAGAAACTGGCGTTGTTTGAGCCCAGGGTCAGCAGGAGGAGGAGAGGAGCAAAGTGTAGGCCGAAGCCTGCACTGGTGGCAGCTTTTGTTCAGTTGTGCCAGCGTGGCTTGTGCTGGACACGATGCCGACTACACAGCAGGGGAACAGCTGGCGGTGCTGAACCCCACTAACACATTGGCTGGTGTTTTTCTCTGTGCAGCTAGCATGTCCGGGCAGAAACTGGCGTTGTTTGAGCCCAGGGTCAGCAGGAGGAGGAGAGGAGCAAAGTGTAGGCCGAAGCCTGCACTGGTGGCAGCTTTTGTTCTGTTGTGCCAGCGTGGCTTGTGCTGGACACGTTGCCGACTACACAGCAGGGGAATAGCTGGCGTTGCTGAACCCCACTAACACATTGACTGGTGTTTTTCTCTGTGCAGCTATCAGTTCCGGGCAAAAACTAGCGGTGTTTGAGCCCAGGGTCAGCAGGAGGAGTAGAGGAGCAGAGTGTAGGCCGAAGCCTAGTTGAACCAATTTCAAAGGTTACCTTTAACCCCCCCCTCAGGTGTTGCAAGGTACAAGAGCCACACCTTGAACAGCATTAATGATGCACAAGTCAAAGGTTGCTCTATTTAATTTTACTCCTTGCACACGCTGAACAAAACACGTACACTATTTAGCCCATTATACTGTCAAACAGTAGTGGAGGCGTGACTACTAGTCTTTTTAAGGAGATGCAGCACAGGTGTCAAAATTTACACCTAGCTGCTGTGCGCAGATTCCTGAGCGTTGTTATTTGCTGTACAGGAGTCTGCGCTATTGGGATCCCTTGGCCATGCGCTGTGAGCGCTTCCTGTCTTCTGACCTCATTTAATGTCGGCCGTTACGGTTAGCGATGGACATGAATCCCAGACCCACAGTGTGTTTTCAAAAAATCACACTGCGTGGCTGGGATTCGTGGCCTTGTTCAGTAAATATGTTCGCCGCTCACACATGTCCTTACACCTGCTTCAGACTGGGCGGCCTCAGCTGATCCCTTATCGCATGCCGCGGCCATGAGGCCGCACAGTCAGAAGAAGGCGGAAGGAGGGGAGTGAAGACAGGGGAACATATGCACTGCTCGTGCCCATCAATCACACCCTCGCTGGTCAAAATATATGAGACAACGGGGGGCGTTGTGTCGGGCAGGGGGGACGCACAGGCACAGCCAGCCAACCAATGATGTCAGGAGACGGGCAGCGCTAACAATGGGGGTGCTGCGTGTCATTAAAAAGGAAAGTCACACCTCAGGGACATTGTAATGGTCTGTAATGAGACACATTTTGTACTTGTTGAGTTCCACGTGTGCAAGGAGAAAAAGTCAGCCACCTTGTACAAATGCAGCAGTACTGCTGTACAAGGTGGCTGTTATACATAGAAACACCTGGGGGGGTGGGGGGCAGGCTCCCTTCAATTTCAGTTCATGTGCCTGCGTGGCGTTTGCAGGACATGTTGCCAGCTACACAGCAGGGGAACAGCTGGTGGTGCTGAACCCCACTAACACATTGGCTGGTGTTTTTCTCTGTGCAGCTAGCATGTCCGGGCAGAAACTGGCGTTGTTTGAGCCCAGGGTCAGCAGGAGGAGGAGAGGAGCAAAGTGTAGGCCGAAGCCTGCACTGGTGGCAGCTTTTGTTCAGTTGTGCCAGCGTGGCTTGTGCTGGACACGATGCCGACTACACAGCAGGGGAACAGCTGGCGGTGCTGAACCCCACGAACACATTGACTGGTGTTTTTCTCTGTGCAGCTAGCAGTTCCGGGAAGAAACTAGCGGTGTTTGAGCCCAGGGTCAGCAGGAGGAGTAGAGGAGCAGAGTGTAGGCCGAAGCCTAGTTGAACCAATTTCAAAGGTTACCTTTAACCCCCCCCTCAGGTGTTGCAAGGTACAAGAGCCACACCTTGAACAGCATTAATGATGCACAAGTCAAAGGTTGCTCTATTTAATTTTGCTCCTTGCACACGCTGAATTAAACACGTACACTATTTAGCCCATTATACTGTCAAACAGTAGTGGAGGCGTGACTAGTCTACTAGTCTTTTTAAGGAGACGCAGCACAGGTGTACAAATTTACACCTAGGTGCTGTGCGCAGATTCCTTACCGTTGTTATTTGCAGTACAGGAAACTGCGCTCTTGTGTTATCCCTTGGCATTACCCTGTTAGTGCAGGCCGTCTCATGACCTCATTTCATGTTGGCCGGTGCGGTTAACGATGGCCATAAATCCCAGACCCACAGTGGCTTTTCCTAAAGTCACACTGCGGTGCTGGGATTCGTGGCCTTGTGCAGTAAATATGTTCGCCGCTCACACATGTCCTTACACCTGCTTCAGACTGGGCGGCCTCAGCTGATCCCTTATCGCATGCCGCGGCCATGAGGCCGCACAGTCAGAAGAAGGCGGAAGGAGGGGAGTGAAGACAGGGGAACATATGCACTGCTCGTGCCCATCAATCACACCCTCGCAGTCAAAATATATGAGACAACGGGGGGCGTTGTGTCGGGCAGGGGGGACGCACAGGCACAGCCAGCCAACCAATGATGTCAGGAGACGGGCTGCGCTAACAATGGGGGTGCTGCGTGTCATTAAAATGGAAAGTCACACCTCAGGGACATTGTAATGGTCTGTAATGAGACACATTTTGTACTTGTTGAGTTCCACGTGTGCAAGGAGAAAAAGTCAGCCACCTTGTACAAATGCAGCAGTACTGCTGTACAAGGTGGCTGTTATACATAGAAACACCTGGGGGGGTGGGGGGCAGGCTCCCTTCAATTTCAGTTCATGTGCCTGCGTGGCGTTTGCAGGACACGTTGCCAGCTACACAGCAGGGGAACAGCTGGTGGTGCTGAACCCCACTAACACATTGGCTGGTGTTTTTCTCTGTGCAGCTAGCATGTCCGGGCAGAAACTGGCGGTGTTTGAGCCCGGGGTCAGCAGGAGGAGGAGAGGAGCAGAGTGTAGGCCGAAGCCTGCACTGGTGGCAGCTTTTGGTCGGTTGTGCCAGCGTGGCTTGTGCTGGACACGATGCCAACTACACAGCAGGGGAACAGCTGGCGGTGCTGAACCCCACGAACACATTGACTGGTGTTTTTCTCTGTGCAGCTAGCAGTTCCGGGCAGAAACTAGCGGTGTTTGAGCCCAGGGTCAGCAGGAGGAGTAGAGGAGCAGAGTGTAGGCCGAAGCCTAGTTGAACCAATTTCAAAGGTTACCTTTAACCCCCCCCTCAGGTGTTGCAAGGTACAAGAGCCACACCTTGAACAGCATTAATGATGCACAAGTCAAAGGTTGCTCTATTTAATTTTGCTCCTTGCACACGCTGAATTAAACACGTACACTATTTAGCCCATTATACTGTCAAACAGTAGTGGAGGCGTGACTAGTCTACTAGTCTTTTTAAGGAGACGCAGCACAGGTGTACAAATTTACACCTAGGTGCTGTGCGCAGATTCCTTACCGTTGTTATTTGCAGTACAGGAAACTGCGCTCTTGTGTTATCCCTTGGCAATACCCTGTTAGTGCAGGCCGTCTCATGACCTCATTTCATGTTGGCCGGTGCGGTTAACGATGGCCATAAATCCCAGACCCACAGTGGCTTTTCCTAAAGTCACACTGCGGTGCTGGGATTCGTGGCCTTGTGCAGTAAATATGTTCGCCGCTCACACATGTCCTTACACCTGCTTCAGACTGGGCGGCCTCAGCTGATCCCTTATCGCATGCCGCGGCCATGAGGCCGCACAGTCAGAAGAAGGCGGAAGGAGGGGAGTGAAGACAGGGGAACATATGCACTGCTCGTGCCCATCAATCACACCCTCGCAGTCAAAATATATGAGACAACGGGGGGCGTTGTGTCGGGCAGGGGGGACGCACAGGCACAGCCAGCCAACCAATGATGTCAGGAGACGGGCAGCGCTAACAATGGGGGTGCTGCGTGTCATTAAAAAGGAAAGTCACACCTCAGGGACATTGTAATGGTCTGTAATGAGACACATTTTGTACTTGTTGAGTTCCACGTGTGCAAGGAGAAAAAGTCAGCCACCTTGTACAAATGCAGCAGTACTGCTGTACAAGGTGGCTGTTATACATAGAAACACCTGGGGGGGTGGGGGGCAGGCTCCCTTCAATTTCAGTTCATGTGCCTGCGTGGCGTTTGCAGGACACGTTGCCAGCTACACAGCAGGGGAACAGCTGGCGGTGCTGAACCCCACTAACACATTGGCTGGTGTTTTTCTCTGTGCAGCTAGCATGTCCGGGCAGAAACTGGCGTTGTTTGAGCCCAGGGTCAGCAGGAGGAGGAGAGGAGCAAAGTGTAGGCCGAAGCCTGCACTGGTGGCAGCTTTTGGTCAGTTGTGCCAGCGTGGCTTGTGCTGGACACGATGCCGTCTACACAGCAGGGGAACAGCTGGCGGTGCTGAACCCCACTAACACATTGGCTGGTGTTTTTCTCTGTGCAGCTAGCATGTCCGGGCAGAAACTGGCGTTGTTTGAGCCCAGGGTCAGCAGGAGGAGGAGAGGAGCAAAGTGTAGGCCGAAGCCTGCACTGGTGGCAGCTTTTGGTCACTTGTGCCAGCGTGGCTTGTGCTGGACACGATGCCGACTACACAGCAGGGGAACAGCTGGCGGTGCTGAACCCCACTAACACATTGGCTGGTGTTTTTCTCTGTGCAGCTAGCATGTCCGGGCAGAAACTGGCGTTGTTTGAGCCCAGGGTCAGCAGGAGGAGTAGAGGAGCAGAGTGTAGGCCGAAGCCTAGTTGAACCAATTTCAAAGGTTACCTTTAACCCCCCCCCTCAGGTGTTGCAAGGTACAAGAGCCACACCTTGAACAGCATTAATGATGCACAAGTCAAAGGTTGCTCTATTTAATTTTGCTCCTTGCACACGCTGAATAAAACACGTACACTATTTAGCCCATTATACTGTCAAACAGTAGTGGAGGCGTGACTACTAGTCTTTTTAAGGAGATGCAGCACAGGTGTCAAAATTTACACCTAGCTGCTGTGCGCAGATTCCTGAGCGTTGTTATTTGCTGTACAGGAGTCTGCGCTATTGGGATCCCTTGGCCATGCGCTGTGAGCGCTTCCTGTCTTCTGACCTCATTTAATGTCGGCCGTTACGGTTAGCGATGGACATGAATCCCAGACCCACAGTGTGTTTTCAAAAAATCACACTGCGTGGCTGGGATTCGTGGCCTTGTGCAGTAAATAGGTTTGCCGCTTACACATGTCCTTACACCTGCTCCAGACTGGGCGGCCTCAGCTGATCCCTTATCGCCTACCACGGCCAGGAGGCCGCACAGTCTGAAGAAGGCGGACGGAGATGAGTTAAGACAGGCGAACATATGCACTGCTCGTGCCCATAAACCACACCCTCGCTGACAAAATAAATATGACAACGAGGGGCGTTGTTTCTAGCAGGGCGGATGCACAGGCGCAGCCAGCTAACCATGATGACAAAAGACGGGAAACGCTACCAAGGGGGGTGCTGCGTATTATTAGAAAGGAAAGTCACACCTCAGGGACAGTGGAATGGTCTCAATGAGACACATTTTGTACGTGTTGAGTTCCACGTGGGCAAGGAGAAAAAGTCAGCCACCTTGTACAAATGCAGCAGTACTGCTGTACTAGGTGGCTGTTATACATAGAAACACCTGGGGGGGTGGGGCCAGGTTCCCTTTAATTTCAGTTCATGTGCCTGCATGGCGTTTGCAGGTCACGTTGCCGGCTACACAGCAGGGGAACAGCTGGCGTTGCTGAACCCCACTAACACATTGGCTGGTGTTTTTCTCTGTGCAGCTAGCACTTCCGGGCAAAAACTAGCGGTGTTTGAGCCCAGGGTCAGCAGGAGGAGGAGAGGAGCAAAGTGTAGGCCGAAGCCTGCACTGGTGGCAGCTTTTGTTCTGTTGTGCCAGCGTGGCTTGTGCTGGACACGTTGCCGACTACACAGCAGGGGAACAGCTGGCGGTGCTGAACCCCACTAACACATTGGCTGGTGTTTTTCTCTGTGCAGCTAGCACTTCCGGGCAGAAACTGGCGGTGTTTGAGCCCAGGGTCAGCAGGAGGAGTAGAGGAGCAGAGTGTAGGCCGAAGCCTAGTTGAACCAATTTCAAAGGTTACCTTTAACCCCCCCCCTCAGGTGTTGCAAGGTACAAGAGCCACACCTTGAACAGCATTAATGATGCACAAGTCAAAGGTTGCTCTATTTAATTTTGCTCCTTGCACACGCTGAATAAAACACGTACACTATTTAGCCCATTATACTGTCAAACAGTAGTGGAGGCGTGACTACTAGTCTTTTTAAGGAGATGCAGCACAGGTGTCAAAATTTACACCTAGCTGCTGTGCGCAGATTCCTGAGCGTTGTTATTTGCTGTACAGGAGTCTGCGCTATTGGGATCCCTTGGCCATGCGCTGTGAGCGCTTCCTGTCTTCTGACCTCATTTAATGTCGGCCGTTACGGTTAGCGATGGACATGAATCCCAGACCCACAGTGTGTTTTCAAAAAATCACACTGCGTGGCTGGGATTCGTGGCCTTGTGCAGTAAATAGGTTTGCCGCTTACACATGTCCTTACACCTGCTCCAGACTGGGCGGCCTCAGCTGATCCCTTATCGCCTACCACGGCCAGGAGGCCGCACAGTCTGAAGAAGGCGGACGGAGATGAGTTAAGACAGGCGAACATATGCACTGCTCGTGCCCATAAACCACACCCTCGCTGACAAAATAAATATGACAACGAGGGGCGTTGTTTCTAGCAGGGCGGATGCACAGGCGCAGCCAGCTAACCATGATGACAAAAGACGGGAAACGCTACCAAGGGGGGTGCTGCGTATTATTAGAAAGGAAAGTCACACCTCAGGGACAGTGGAATGGTCTCAATGAGACACATTTTGTACGTGTTGAGTTCCACGTGGGCAAGGAGAAAAAGTCAGCCACCTTGTACAAATGCAGCAGTACTGCTGTACTAGGTGGCTGTTATACATAGAAACACCTGGGGGGGTGGGGCCAGGTTCCCTTTAATTTCAGTTCATGTGCCTGCATGGCGTTTGCAGGTCACGTTGCCGGCTACACAGCAGGGGAACAGCTGGCGTTGCTGAACCCCACTAACACATTGGCTGGTGTTTTTCTCTGTGCAGCTAGCACTTCCGGGCAAAAACTAGCGGTGTTTGAGCCCAGGGTCAGCAGGAGGAGGAGAGGAGCAAAGTGTAGGCCGAAGCCTGCACTGGTGGCAGCTTTTGTTCTGTTGTGCCAGCGTGGCTTGTGCTGGACACGTTGCCGACTACACAGCAGGGGAACAGCTGGCGGTGCTGAACCCCACTAACACATTGGCTGGTGTTTTTCTCTGTGCAGCTAGCACTTCCGGGCAGAAACTGGCGGTGTTTGAGCCCAGGGTCAGCAGGAGGAGGAGAGGAGCAGAGTGTAGGCCGAAGCCTGCACTGGTGGCAGCTTTTGGTCAGTTGTGCCAGCGTGGCTTGTGCTGGACACGATGCCGACTACACAGCAGGGGAACAGCTGGCGGTGCTGAACCTCACTAACACATTGACTGGTGTTTTTCTCTGTGCAGCTAGCAGTTCCGGGCAAAAACTAGCGGTGTTTGAGCCCAGGGTCAGCAGGAGAGGAGCAGAGTGTAGGCCGAAGCCTAGTTGAACCAATTTCAAAGGTTACCTTTAACCCCCCTCAGGTGTTGCAAGGTACATGAGCCACACCTTGTGCAGCATTAATGCTGCACAAGTAAAAGGTTGCTCTATTTGTTTTGCTCCTTGCACACGCTGACTAAAACACGTACACTATTTAGCCCATTATACTGTCAAACAGTTGTGGAGGCGTGACTTGTCTTTTTAAGGAGACGCAGCACAGGTGTCAAAATTTGCACCTAGGTACTGGGCGCAGATTCCTGAGCGTTGTTATTTGCTGTACAGGAGTCTGCGCTATTGTGATCCCTTGGCCATGCGCTGTTAGCGCTTCCTATCTTCTGACCTCATTTCATTTCGGCCGTTGCGGTTAGCGATGGACATGAATCCCAGACCCACAGTGTGTTTTCAAAAAATCACACTGCGTGGCTGTGATTCGTGGCCTTGTGCAGTAAATAGGTTTGCCGCTTACACATGTCCTTACACCTGCTCCAGACTGGGCGGCCTCAGCTGATCCCTTATCGCCTACCACGGCCAGGAGGCCGCACAGTCTGAAGAAGGCGGAAGGAGATGAGTTAAGACAGGCGAACATATGCACTGCTCGTGCCCATAAACCACACCCTCGCTGACAAAATAAATATGACAACGAGGGGCGTTGTTTCTAGCAGGGCGGATGCACAGGCGCAGCCAGCTAACCATGATGACAAAAGACGGGAAACGCTACCAAGGGGGGTGCTGCGTATCATTAGAAAGGAAAGTCACACCTCAGGGACAGTGGAATGGTCTCAATGAGACACATTTTGTACGTGTTGAGTTCCACGTGGGCAAGGAGAAAAAGTTAGCCACCTTGTACAAATGCAGCAGTACTGCTGTACTAGGTGGCTGTTATACATAGAAACACCTGGGGGGTGGGGCCAGGTTCCCTTTAATTTCAGTTCATGTGCCTGCGTGGCGTTTGCAGGTCACGTTGCCGGCTACACAGCAGGGGAACAGCTGGCGTTGCTGAACCCCACTAACACATTGGCTGGTGTTTTTCTCTGTGCAGCTAGCACTTCCGGGCAAAAACTAGCGGTGTTTGAGCCCAGGGTCAGCAGGAGGAGGAGAGGAGCAGAGTGTAGGCCGAAGCCTGCACTGGTGGCAGCTTTTGTTCTGTTGTGCCAGCGTGGCTTGTGCTGGACACGTTGCCGACTACACAGCAGGGGAACAGCTGGCGGTGCTGAACCCCACTGACACATCACCTAGTGTTTTTTCTGTGTAGACAACACTTCCAGGTGGCAACTGACAGTGTTGAAACCCAGGGAATCAAAGAGGAGCAGAGTGTAGGCCGAAGCCTGCAGTGGAGCAAGTTGAAAGGGAACCTTTAACCCCCCCCCCCCCCCCCAGGCATTTGTTGCTGAAAGAGCCATCTTGTACAGCAGTAATACTGCACATGGAAAATGGTGGCTCCGAAAATTATGCTCCTTGCAAACGCTGAAGTACACACTCATATAATGTGTCCCCTCACACCGTCAAACCATCCCGGAAGTGGGACTTTCCTTTGTAATGTGACACAGCACAGCCGTCATTCCAACCCCCTTGGTGCCGGGCGCCACCTCCTCAACGTTGTTTGGTTCTGTCACGGAGCCCGCGCTGTAATGTTATCCCTTGGCCATGCACAGTTAGCGGTGCCCGTCTTCTGACATCATGTAGCTGTCAGGCTGGCAGTGCCTGTGCGTCCAAGCTGCCCGAGATCCAACCTTGCAGTGTCATCTAATGTAGTCCCACTGCGGGCCAGGGATCCATGGGCATGCGCAGTGCATATCATCGCCTCTCACTCACCTCCTTCCTGCTTCTTCAGACTGTGCGGCGTCACGGCCGTGGCATGCTATTAGGGATCAGCTGACGCCGCCTAGTCTGAAGAAGCGTGAAGAAGGGGAGTGAGAGGCTAGTATATGCACTGCGCATGGCCATGGATACCAGGCCCACTGTGGGATCACATTAGACGACACTGCGAGGTGTGATTTCGGGCAGCGTGGACGCACAGGTGCAGCCAGGACGACAACAAATGATGTCAGAGGACGGGCAGCGCAAACTGTGCATGGCCAAGGGATAACATAACAGCGCAGGGTCCATGACGGAATCAAACAACGCTAAGGAGGCAGCGCACGGTGCCAAGGGGGTAGCAATGACGGCTGTGCTGCGTCACATTACAAAGGAAAGTCCCACCTCCGGGACGGTTGGACGGTGTGAGGGGACACATTACATGAGTGTGTAGTTCAGCGTTTGCAAGGAGCATAATTTCAAGAGCGACCTTTCCCTTGTGCAGTATTAGTGCTGCACATGGTGGCTCTTTCAGTAACAAACGCCTAGGGGGGGGGACAGGTCCCCTTACATTTTAGTTGTGCCAGCGTGGCGGTCGCATGACACGTTGCCGGATACACAGCTGGGGATCAGCTGACGTTACTGAACCCCAATAACAGAGGAGCGACTGTTGACTGTGCACACAGCACTTCCAGGCACCAACTGGCGGTGTTAGAGCCCAGGGACAGCAGGAGGAGCAGATTGGAGGTATTGCCGCACACACAGCTGGGGATCAGCTGACGTTACTGAACCCCAATAACAGAGGAGCGACTGTTGACTGTGCACACAGCACTTCCAGGCACCAACTGGCGGTGTTAGAGCCCAGGGACAGCAGGAGGAGCAGATTGGAGGTATTGCCGCACACACAGCTGGGGATCAGCTGACGTTACTGAACCCCAATAACAGAGGAGCGACTGTTGACTGTGCACACAGCACTTCCAGGCACCAACTGGCGGTGTTAGAGCCCAGGGACAGCAGGAGGAGCAGAGGAACAGAGTGTAGGCCGAAGCCTGATTGGAGCAAGTTGAAAGGAAACCTTTAACCCCCCCCCCAAGACGTTTGTAGCTGAAAGAGCCATCTTGTGCAGCACTAAGGATGCAAAAGGAAAAGGTTGCTCTTTTAATTATGCTCCTTGCAAACACCGAAGTAAACACTAAAAATGTGTCCCTTTATACCGTTAAACCGTTCCGGAGGTGCGAATTTCCTTCGTAATGGGACACAGCACAGCTGTCATTCCTATCCCCTTGATGCCGTGCGCTGCCTCCTCAGCGTTGTTTTAAGCTGTCACGGAGCCTGCGCTGTTCTGTTAGCCCTTGGCCATGCCCAATTAGCGCTGCCTGTCTTCTGACATAATTTGGCGTCAGGCTGTCAGTGCCTGTGCGTCCACGCTGCTCCAGATCCCACCTCGCAGTCTCGTCTAACGTAATCCCACTGCGGGCCTTGGAACCATGGGCATGCACAGTGCATAACCTCGACTCTCACTCCCCTCCTTCCCTCTTCTTCAGACTGTGCGGTGTCACGGCCGTGGCATGCTAGGGATCAGCTGACGGCGCACAGTCTAAAGAAGGCGGAGGGAAATGAGCGAGAGCCCGAGGGGAAGATATGCACTGCGAATGCCCATGGATCCCAGGCCCGCAGTGTGACTCAATCAGAAGACACTGCGAGGCGGGATCTCGGGCAGCGCGGCCGCACAGGCGCAGCCAGCCTGACACCAAATTATGTCAGAAGACAGGCAGCGCAAATAGGGCATGCCCAAGGGATAACAGAACAGCGCAGGCTCCGTGACAGCTTAAAACAACGCTGAGGAGGCAGCGCATGGCACCAAGGGGGTAGGAATGACGGCTGTGCTGCGTCACATTACGAAGGAAAGTCCCAGCTCCGGGACGGTATAACGGTATCAGTGAACACATTTTATAAGTGTTAAGTTCTGCGTGTGCAAAGAGCTAAAAAAAAAGAGCTACCTTTTCCTTGTGCAGCATTACTGCTGCACAAGATGGCTCTTTCAGTAACAAACGACGGGGGGGGGGGGACAGGTTCCCTTACATTTAGGTTGTTGTGCCAGCGTGGCGGTCGCAGGACACATTGCCGGCTACACAGCTGGGGATCAGCTGACGTTACTGAAACCCAATAACACTGGGTCGTATGTTTTTACTGTGCAGCCTGCACTTCTGAGCCGCAACTGGCGGTGTTGGAGCCCAGGAATAGCAGTTCAGGTGGTAGAAAGATGAACACAGCAGGAGACCTGGATGACACCCAATTACTTAATCAGGCAGAGGAGTGGCAAATTCCTGCGAGATCCAGGCCTGGTTCATTTTCAGGAAAGTAAGCCGGTCAACGTTATCGGAGGATAGTCGCATGCGACGGTCTGTTAGTACACCACCTGCGGCACTAAAGACACGTTCCGATAAGACACTAGCCGCAGGGCAAGCCAGCACCTCCAATGCATACTGGCTTAGCTCTGGCCATGTATCCAGCTTAGAGACCCAAAACTTGAACGGGGAAGAGCCGTCTGGGAGTACAGTAAGGGGGCAAGCCATGTAGTCTGTCACCATCTGACGGAACCGTTGCCTCCTGCTGACTGGAGCCACCGGTGATGGTGTAGACATTTGGGGCGGGCACACAAAAGTGTGCCAGAGTTGTGCCATACTGGGCTTGCCTTGGGCAGAGGCACTGCTTCTGCTCCCTCTTTGGGCAGAGCCTCCCCCACTGCCTCGACGCACTGAGCTGCTTTGTAAAGCACTAGCAGCACTCCTCTCAGTTGGACAGGAGAAGATGATGGAATTCACCAGTGTGTCGTGGTACTCCCGCAATTTACGCTCCCGGGTCAACGCAGGGATGAGGTTTTGGACGTTGTCCCGGTAGCGAGGATCGAGGAGGGTGAACACCCAATAATCAGGCATGTTGAGAATGTGGTCGATGCGGCGGTCGTTTCTCAGGCACTGCAGCATGAAATCCACCATGTGCTGCAGAGTGCCAACTGGCCCAGAAACGCTGTCCCCTGCTTGAGACATGATCTCTGCCCGCTCGTCATCACCCCACCCTCGCTGTACACACTGACCACTGGACAATTGTGTCGCTCCCTCCTCTGGACGGAGCTCTTCCTCCATTGACTCCTCCTCATCCTCCTCACAAATTGGCCCCTGCGTACCCCTTTGTGAGGAACCACGTGGCGCTGACTCTCCAGAAGCTGATGGAAAAGGTGACTCCTCATCCTCCACTTCTTCCACCACATCATCCCTTAACCCTTGCAAAGTTTGCTGAAGCAGGCAGATAAGGGGGACAGTCATGCTGACTAGTGCATCATCTGCACTTGCCATCCGCGTGGAATAATCAAAAGGACGCAAAACCTGGCAGACGTCCTTCATAGTGGCCCACTCTGTGGTTGTGAAGTCTGATCGGCGCTGACTGCGACTTCTTTGCGCCTGATGCAGCTGGTACTCCATAACTGCTTGCTGCTGCTCACACAACCGCTCCAACATATGTAACGTGGAATTCCACCGGGTAGGTAGGTCACATATGATGTGGTGTTCCGGAAGGCGGAATCTGCGCTGCAGAGCAGCAATGCGGGATCTGGCCAAGCTGGAACGCCGCAAGTGAGCACACTCTAGGCGGACCTTGTGCAGCAGGGCATCAAGATCCGGATAGTCCCTCAGAAAACTCTGCACAACCAAATTGAGCACATGTGCCAGACATGGGATGTGAGTGAGGTTGCCAAGGGCCAAAGCTGCCACCAGATTTCGGCCATTGTCACACACTACCATGCCTGGCTGGAGATTCGCTGGCAGTAACCACACATCGCTCTCCTGCTTGATGGCATTCCAGAGCTCCTGCGCTGTGTGGCTTCGATGCCCCAATGAAACTAGTTTCAAGACGGCCTGCTGACGTTTGGCCACGGCTGTGCTCAAGTCGGTCATAGGTAAACGTTCACGGGTCCATGTGGAGGTGGACTGTGACGGATCCTGCAGAGAGGAATCAGAGGAACTGGTGTAAGAGGAGGAGTCGATGCGTACAGACTGGATTCCTGCAATCCTTGGAGTGGGCAGGACACGTCCTGCGCCACTCGCATGATCTGTACCTGGCTCAACAACATTAACCCAATGGGCAGTGAGGGAAACATATCGCCCCTGTCCATGCTGACTGGTCCACGCATCGGTGGTGAGGTGGACCTTGCTACTGACGGCGTTCAGTAGCGCATGTTTTATGTTTGCCTCAACATGCCTGTGCAGGGCAGGGACAGCCTGCCTGCTGAAGTAAAAGCGGCTGGGCACCTTGTACTGTGGGACTGCCAATGCCATCAAGTCACGGAAGCTGTCAGTCTCCACCAGCCTGAACGAGAGCATTTCCAGGGACAACAGTTTGGCAATGCCTGCATTCAGAGCCTGTGCTCGGGGGTGGTTGGCCGAGAATGCCCGCCTTTTCTCCCATGCCTGGACTACCGATGGCTGTAGAGTAGACTGGGAGTGTGAGGATGACTGGGAAGGTGGTGCTGTGGGTGGAATTACACTAGGTCTCTGGACAACAGTGGAGGAAGAGGCAACACGAGATGAAGAGGTGGTAGCTGCCGCTGTTGGTTGGCCTACGTCTTCACTGTGTTTCTGTAACTCCACCGCGTGCCTGTTCCGCACATGTTTCCACATATTTGTGGTATTGAGGTTGCTGACACTTTTACCTCTTTTTACTTTCTGATGACACAGCTTGCATTTGACAAAACAAATGTCATCTGCAACTGTGTCAAAAAAGGACCAGGCACTGCAAGTCTTGGGAGCGCCCTTTTTGGCTTTGGAAAGAGAGACGCTCCTAACGGGTGCCAAAGTGGAGGCTACAGGCTCCGCAGTCTTCCCCCTCCCTCTCCCTCTTTGGCCCGTAAGGGGAAGCTCTTCCTCAGAGCTGCTCCCACCACCTTCCTGTTCCTCACGCCACGATGGGTCAAGGACCTCATCATCTCCACTACCCTCTGCCACCAACTGCTCCTCCTGGGTAGTCTCGGCAGCACAGTACGCATCAGAAAGCGGCACCTGAGTTTCATCATCAGATGCGTACTGCGCTGTGGTCACCAGAGGCACTGGCCCACCTGCCTCTTCAGAGTCAGAGAGATAAAGCTTTTGGGCATCACTGCACACTGCCTCTTCTTCCATTTCTCCAATGCTGCTTGGCTGGCCCCCTGTTTCCAAGCCAAGAGATTCAGAGAACAGAAGTAGAGACGGCTCCTGTCCTGGGCTCTCTGACTGCCTGGCCAATTTGGCAGGTGGTGAAGAGACAGATGGCTGCTCTCCAGTGCTCTGTGCCTGAGAGGATGTGGCACTAACTGAAGTCGATGCCGAGGCGTTAGCTGCCATCCACCCGACAACGGCTTCAATTTGGTCTTCACGTAGCAGCGGTGCACGGCGCTCTCCGACAAAGCTGCGCATGAAGGACTGTTCCCTGCTGAAACTGAGTGACGACGAGTCACCGACGCCCGCAGCAGGCACAGAATCACCACGTCCTCTCCCTGCTCCTCTCCCTGCTCCGCGCCCACGCCCACGTGCCTTACTCCCTGCCCTCTTCATCTTGGTTGACAGATAAAGATAAGCAGAAAAGTACTAAGGCCTTAGTGTGCTTATTCCTGAAATGCTCCTCCTAACAGGTGTAAGAAACACTAATGTTGTAAATTGTGGACTAAACTTTATTACTTTTCAAATGTGGCCTACACAAGTGTTAAGTTGTGTTTGGTGAACTTAACTTTTTTTTTGGTGCAGATCGGGCTACAGAGCTAGTTTAAATCACACGGAGACCGTGTAGACAGCCGTAAACGGCGCTGCAAGGCCAAAAAACCCTCCTCTCGGATATCCTATATAGTGTTTTTCCACTATTTAGCTGGATACGAGTGGAAAGACACTAATAGGAATTTTTTTTTTCAAATTTTAAACAGGCTGCACTATTTGAAAAAAAGTAAAATTTTCTCTAGGTATGAGCCAGTAACGAACCCTGAGCTGAATCCAACCGGCTATGGCTGCACACAGACTACAGGGCGAGCTGGGCTCACACGGAGACCGTGCAGACAGCCGTAAACGGCGCTGCAAGGCCAAAAAACCCTCCTCTAGGTTATCCTATATAGTGTTTTTCCACTATTTAGCTGGATACGAGTGAAAAGACACTAATAGGAATTTTTTTTTTTCAAATTTTAAACAGGCTGCACTATTTGAAAAAAAGTAAAATTTTTCTCAAGGTATGAGCCAGTAACGAACCCTGAGCTGAATCCAACCGGCTATGGCTGCACACAGACTACAGGGCGAGCTGGGCTCACACGGAGACCGTGCAGACAGCCGTAAACGGCGCTGCAAGGCCCAAAAAACCCCCTCTAGGTTATCCTATGAGGTGTTTTTCCACAATAGAGCTGGAGACTGGTGGAAAAACACTAATAGGAAATTTGAGAAAAAATGTGCAGCAGGCTGCACTAAGAGCAAAAAAGGACAACTGTGTGAGGCAGTGTGAACCCCCCCTGAGCTGAATACAACCGGGTATATGGCTGCACACAGACTACAGAGTGAGCTGCACACACACACACAGAGACCTTGCAGAACGCTGCTAAAACAGCGCTGCAAGGCAAGAGCAAGGTGAACAGTGAAGAACACACAGCGTTTTGCTAAATTAGCCTTTGGAAAGGAAAATAAAGCAATTAGCTAGCTCGACTGGCCCTCAGTTAGAACACAGCGTCCTGTCCCTAACTGAAATCACAGCAGAGTGAGCGCAAAATGGCGGCAGCGTTTTTTATAGTGCAGAGTGACATCATTTCAGCAGCCAATCCAAGCCTTGCCAGTACTTACATGCCCACCATGCTAAACAGGATGTGCCCACACTTCCAATCATTCCTCATTGGCTGCTGCGTTCAGTTTGAATTCTGGGAACTTCCGATTCCGGTATCCGATACACGGGAAGTATCGGAATTCGGTATCGGAATTCCGATACCGCAAATATCGGCCGATACCCGATACTTGCGGTATCGGAATGCTCAACACTATTCTTCACCAAAAAATTACATTTGGTATCTTTATGTTTGAAGCATGATATGCGGGAAAAGGTTAAAAAGTTCCAGGGGGCCGAATACTTTTGCAAGGCACTGTAACAATGCAGACGAGCTGAAGGCTGCTAACAAAGCAACCTAGGCTTCCTAAACACCTCAGCACAGGCTGATCGACTCCATGCCACGCTGCATTGATACAGAAATTGATGCAAAAGGAGCCCCTACCAAGTATTGAGTGCATTTGCTAAACATAAATTTCAGTAGGCCAACATTTCTGATTTTAAAATCATTTTTCAAGCTGGTGTTCTAAAGTATTCTGATTTACCGATATAATGACTTTTGGGTTTTCGTTGGCTGTAAGGCATAATCATAAACAGAAATAAACACTTGAAATAGATCATTCTGTTTGTAATGACTCTATATAATATATGAGTTTCACTTTTTGTATTAAAGAACTGAAATAAATTAACTTTTTGATGATATTTAAAAATTTTTGAGAAACACCTGTATACAACTGCTTTTCTATTTTTCCCCACTTCCTTTTTCATGACGCTTCATGCATGTTGGGATTAGTGTTGAGCCACCCCCCTAGTGTTCGAGTTCGGTTCGGTTCGGTTCATCGAACTGGGGCGTGTTCGACGAATGTTCGTCGAACGTTCGACGAACACCGTCAAACCCCATTGACACCAATGGCAGGCAGACACAAACACATACAAACACATAGAAAACACATAGAAAAGACCTTAAAAGGTGTCCAAAAGCTGACAAACTGCTCAGAAGACACAACAAACACATGGAAAAGTCACAACTATATATAGTCATGCAAAAAGAAAAGAGGTGGAGGAGTAAGAGGTGGAGGAGACACAGATATTGGCATGTCATGCCCTTCTAAAATCAAGAAAGGCTGGAGTAAAAATCTAAAATCACTCTACCAACACCCAGACGTCGTGACAAAAAAAATTAAAAAATAAATATCTTTAGGTAGAATGGCGGCGGGTCCATTGAGAACACTTTCCTTAGAAGACGTAGTGGTACCCCCATTGGGAGTTGTGCCAAAAAAGGAACCCAATACATTCAGACTAATCCACCATTTGTCATATCCAAGGGGCAGGTCAGTGAACAACAACATCGACGCGGAACCAAGTACAGTACTATGTACTGTACCTCCTTTGATGAAGCAAATCAGGTTGGTCGAGAATTTGGGAAGGGGCACCCTATTGGCCAAAACAGACATTGAGGGGGCGTTCCAGTTACTATCTGTGCCTCCGAATAGTATCCTCCCTTTGGGCTGCTTCTGTGAAGGAGCATACTACATAGATCGCTGTTTGCCCATGGGGTGCTCCATATCCTGCTCACTATTTGAGGCGTTTAGTTGCTTCCTCGAATGGGTCATCGTGGACGTTTCTAAGGCAGCACATATTATCCATTACCTCGACGACTTCTTATGCCTGGGCTCAAAAGATTCGCCACAGTGTGAAAACATGCGGTAGTCCACCTGTGAGAAGGAAAGAGCTGGAGGGATAGTGGACACCCCAGAGCCGAGGGGTTAGATTGAGAAAGAAAGAAGGCGGTGTAGCTTGCTTCATGGGTGGGGTGATCTGCTGAGTAGCAGAAATTGCTACTAGGCCCAAAGTATTGCCTGGGCTGGATGCAGTTAAAAATTAGTAATTAGATAAACAGGCAGTGTAGCTTGCTTCATGGGTGGGGTACTCTGCTGAGTAGCAAAAAATTCTACTAGGCCCAAAAGGATTTCCTGAGCTAGATGCCATTAAAAAATAGTACTTAGGTAAACAGGCGGTGTAGCTTGCTTCATGGGTGGGGTACTCTGCTGAGTAGTACAAAATGCTACTAGGCACAAAAGGATTTCCTGGGCTAGATGCAGTTAAAAATTATTACTTAGATAAACAGGCGGTGGGTGGGTAAACAGGCGGTTCTACTCTGCTGACTAGCAGACACTGAAGCTTTTGAGCAGACCTCTGAATCCCAGGCCATAGTATGAGTAAACAACTCTGCAGACGACCCCACCCACTTGGAATTGACGATGGCAACGTCATGTAAAACACAGCAAGGGGACTCAATAAAGAGTCTTCATTTTTTCCAAAAATTCAGCCACAGTAACAACTTAGTGGCATCAAATTCGCCAGTATTTTTTAAATCGGTTGGTGAGGTGATTTTCAAATCAAGCTTTTAGTCTCCCCAGGATGACACAGGGGTAGAAAAGTCCTTGCGGATCCAGGTTAGTCTGTCTACATTGTCACTGGACAGCTGCGTGCGCTTGTCTGTCAGCACACCACCAGCAGCGCTGAACACACGTTCAGAGAGAATGCTGGCTGCGGGGCACGACAAGATCTCCAAGGCGTGAGTGGCGAGCTCAGGCCATTTTTCAAGATTGATAGCCCAAAATGAGCAAGGGTCCAGTTCCACAGTCATGGCATCGATGTTAACTTGGAGATACTCCTGTACCATCCTCTCTAGGCGTTGGCTATGCGTCAGACTTCTTGTCTTTTGTGGCTTTGCAAAGGATGGTCTAAAAAAATCTTGAAACGATTGTGTTACAGAACCCCCCAGCACCAAGAATGTTATGCAGTATATGTATGTATAATAGTTTCCATGTGAAATGCATCACTCCACAGGCTGCGCCCCTGGACAAGATATTCTCTTTCTGACTTTCCCCCACCTTTGTAATTCCCACAGTGAATATTAGCAGGCTCCGGCCCCCTGCGGCTATTGTAATGTAGGTCTGGCCTGCTGTGTTCCTATTGGCCTGCCCTGTGTATCTGTGTTAAATATTCTGTGTGCTGTAAATAAAGGTTGTTCTTAGACTGGAAATACATGGAGAAGCAGTCAGCTTTTATATGCTCTCATGTAATCAAGAAATTCCTGCCAGCGTCCTTCATTCAGAATCCAGCAAAAGCAGAGTGGACCTCCTGAAACACGGGGTGGTACTGAAAGAGGTACCCCAGCTTGGTAGACCCCGTTACAGATTGGAAAAAATTGCTGTTGCCACCAGATACGATGTTACTGTTACGGTTTGAGTGATGACTCGATAGTCCCATGGTTGGCAAGGTAGAACTCAGAGATTCACTACGTGCACCACTGGTGTTTTGTGGAAAAGCAGGTGTAAGATTCTGTAACAGTCTGTTAGGGCTAGCGGAACGCACCGAGTAGAAATAGATATTTATTATTAATGGTGCGTTCGCAGCCCGGGGTCCACCGTGCAGGAAGAACCTGCTGCTAGTGAATGGTGGCACAATATGGCGGTGTAGACTAGCTCTGTTACCTCACAGAGCAGCTGCGAGAGGAAAGCACTGCGCCCTGTTAGCCTCACAGGAGCACAAGCTTACTGCCAAGCTGATAGCAGTCTGTGGTTAAGCAACACGCAATCTCCTCACCAGAGAAGCCGGTATTCTAGGGGCTTATTTCAGCCGGGTCCCTGAACACACTCATACAATCTCCTCACCGGAGGTGCCGGTATTCTAGGGGCTTATTTCAGCCGGGTCCCTGAACACACTTATGCTAACCACACTGGCGCAAAGCACATATGACTTGATACTAGCGCATGGCCGTGCGGTCATGCGCAGTTTATATAGCTACAGCACAGGAAGTGGCTATAGAACTTTTGCCCTTCCAAGACCTGACAAGAGGACCAATGGAATGTGCCGCAGAGCCTGAGCACATGACCCTCGATCTCCAACGGGAGATCTTGCCCTGGGCATGCTCAGTGTGTGCAGATAAGGACTTAGTCCCAGAGAAGTCCGCTCGCTGCTGACCAGTATAGGCTTTAAAGGCAGAAGCTGGAGAAGCAGCAGTAACTCTTCTCACAGAGTCAGACTGAGCGAGACGCTGGGATCGACGTCCCTGCTGAGCAGACTCCACTGCGGCTGGAGGAGAATGGGAGACCGCAGCGGAGATGGATCGAGATTCCCCCTGTGCAGCAGAGGAAATTCGACTCCTAACATTACCCCCCCTCCTAGGTCCCCCCCCTCTTTGGGCTTCGCTACGTTCGAAGGCAGCAATGAGCTGCGGAGCCCGAATGTGCTCAACAGGCTCCCAGGACCTGTCCTCGGGACCATAACCCTTCCAGTCCACCAAATAAAATTTTTTACCACGCACCACCTTGCACCCCAAAATAGCGTTCACCTCATAATCGTCCGAAGACGAACCCGATGTCCCAGCTGATGACTCGGAGAACCGGGACATATACACGGGTTTCAAGAGGGACACATGAAAGGTGTCAGTGATACCCAGGTGTGGCGGAAGGGCCAAACGATAGACCACAGGATTAACCTGCTCGAGGACCTTGAATGGGCCCAAGTAGCGAGGAGCAAATTTAGTGGACTCAACTCGCAGCCTGATGTTATGGGCGGAGAGCCACACCAAGTCGCCAGGAGCAAAGGTCGGGGCAGGGCGCCGATGTGCATCGGCGGAGGACCTCATTCTCTCCTTCGAGGCCCGAATGGCATCATGAGTGCGGTCCCAAATGTCCCGTGCCTCCACTGCCCAGTCTGCCACCCTGGAGTCAGCAGAGGACACGGGCATAGGCACAGGAACCCGCGGATGCTGGCCGTAATTAAGGAGGAAAGGAGTCTGACCGGTGGAGTCGGCTACAGCGTTATTAAGGGCGAACTCTGCCCATGGTAATAAAGATGCCCAGTCATCCTGCCTGGCAGAAACAAAATGTCGTAGATATGTGACCAGAGTCTGATTGGCCCTCTCTACCAACCCATTCGTCTCGGGATGATATGCGGAAGAGAGATTTAACTCAATGCTGAGAAGACGACAAAGCTCTCTCCAGAACCGAGACGCAAACTGGGGACCCAGGTCACTGACAATTTTGTCTGGCATGCCGTGTAGGCGGAAGATGTGTCTTATGAACAACGCTGCCAAGGCCCGTGCAGAAGGTAACCGTGGGAGCGGCACCAAGTGCACCATTTTCGAGAAATGATCGGTAATAACCCAAATGACGGTACAGCCGCGAGACTTGGGCAAACCCACTACAAAGTCCATCCCGACCATCTCCCAGGGCCTGTCTGCCACCGGCAAGGGATAGAGTAACCCAGACGGCCGTTGTCGAGGAGACTTATTTTTGGCGCATGAGACACACGCCAGAACGTAATCTCTGACATCTCGCAGCATATGCGGCCACCAGTACGTCCTCGCCAGCAGCTCAGATGTCCTTTTTGTCCCAAAGTGTCCACCCACCCTGGAGGAATGAGCCCAAGAGAGAACCTCCGGTCGCAAATTTATGGGCACAAAAGTCTTGCCCGGAGGCACAGACTCAAGCGACACCGGAGCCACAGTTCTCAAGCTCTCAGAAGGAACAATAAGCCGAGGCTCTCCTTCCTCCTCCTCAGATGACACAACAGAGCGAGAAAGAGCATCAGCTCGAATGTTCTTCTCCCCAGCGACATAATGGAGGGTGAAGTGGAATCGGGAGAAGAATAAGGACCATCTGGCCTGGCGAGAATTTAGCCGCTGGGCTGTTTGCAAATATAGCAAATTTTTGTGGTCTGTAAATACTTGAAAGGGAAAACGAGCCCCCTCCAAGAGATGTCTCCACTCAGAGAAAGCCAATTTCATCGCTAGCAACTCCCTGTCCCCGATGGAATAATTCCTCTCCGCTGGTGTGAAGGTCTTGGAGAAGAAGAAGCACGGATGCTTCCGACCTTGAGCATCCTTTTGGAAGAGGACTGCTCCAGCACCAACGGAAGAGGCATCCACCTCCATTATAAATGGCTTATCGACATCGGGACGATGTAGGATGGGAGCGCTAGCAAAATGAGACTTAGTAGTAGAAAAGGCCCTGGAGACCTCTTCAGACCACACTTTGGGATTTGCTCCCTTCTTGGTGAGGGCTACCAAGGGAGCTACCAAAGTTGAGAAATGGGGAATGAACTGGCGGTAATAATTAATGAACCCCATAAAGCGCTGCACCGCTTTAAGTGAATGAGGTTCTTGCCAGTCCATCACAGCCTGTAGTTTGGCAGGATCCATAGCCAATCCCTGGGCAGAGATGATATAGCCCAGGAAAGGTAAAGACTCCTGCTCAAACACACACTTCTCCAACTTTGCGTAAAGAGAGTTTGCCCGTAAGAGGTCGAAGACTCTGCCAACATCTCTCCGGTGGGAGTCAATATCTGGAGAGAAGATGAGAATATCATCCAGATAGACTACGACCGAGGTGGAAAGCATATCCCGGAAGATGTCGTTGACAAAGTCTTGGAAAACGGCTGGGGCGTTACAGAGCCCGAAGGGCATCACCAGATACTCATAGTGCCCATCTCTGGTGTTAAACGCCGTCTTCCATTCGTCCCCCTCACGAATGCGAATCAGGTTATAAGCTCCCCGCAGGTCTAATTTGGTAAATACCTTAGCTCCCCGTAGCCTATCAAAAAGCTCAGAAATCAGGGGCAGCGGGTACTTATTCTTAACGGTGATGGCGTTAAGACCCCTGTAGTCTATGCAAGGACGCAATTCTCCATTCTTCTTCTGTACGAAGAAGAACCCTGCCCCTGCTGGTGACACTGACTTCCTAATAAATCCTCTTGCCAAATTCTCCTGGATGTATTGGGACATAGCCTCCGTCTCCGGGAGAGAGAGGGGATAGACACGTCCCCGAGGAGGTTCTGCTCCAGGCAAGAGATCTATAGGACAGTCATAGGGACGGTGAGGCGGAAGGGTCTCCGCGGCCTTTTTGGAGAAGACATCTGCATAAGACCAATAGTATTTGGGGAGAGTAGAGAGATCTGCGGGTATCTCAGTGGTGGAAACCTGAACGCACTCTTTCACACATCTGCCCTTACAGGATTCACTCCAACCCAATATCCTCCCAGAGGTCCACTCAATATGTGGGGAGTGGAAACGGAGCCAGGGTATTCCCAGCAGAATCTCATCCATTCCCTCGGGAAGGACAAGAAGGGAAATAATCTCCTGGTGGGATGGGGACATGGCTAACATGAAAGGGACAGTCTGATGTGTGATCTGTAATGGAAGTGTCGACCCATTCACCACTCTAACGGTTACTGGTTTGGCAAGCATAACCAGAGGTATTGCGTGGCGCAGAGCAAAAGGAGAAGACATAAAATTTCCCTCTGCTCCTGAATCCACACAAAGCTCTACTGTAAGAGTGGAAGTGCCTAACAGGATTGTCCCTTTAAAGGACAATTTTGAGGAAAATGCCGCAGTGTCCAGTGAACCTCCTCCAATGGACACTAGACGCGATCGTTTTCCCGACCGCCGTGGACATTTATTAGCGTAATGTCCCGGTTGCTGGCAATTTTTACATACCACAGGTACTCGAACGGTCTGAGACCTAGGTCCCGCTCGAGAAACCTCCATGGCCTCATGGGAGTCGGACGCTATAACAGGAGATTCTAGAGGTTTGGCAAAGGTGGGAGCCAGCCGAAACCTCTGCCTACACTGGGTCCGCTCCAACCTCCGCTCGTTAAAACAGAGATCGATGCGGGTAGCTATAGTAATAAGCTCCTCCAGTGTGGCGGGAATCTCCCTGGTGGCCAAGGCGTCCTTCACATGATCTGCCAGTCCTTTCCAAAACACCGGAATAAGGACTTTATCCGGCCATTCCAGCTCAGAAGCTAGAGTCCGGAATAGGATGGCAAACTGGCTGACCATGGACGAAGCCTGAGTAATTGCCAACAATTGGAGCGCGGTATCGTGGGTGACACGGGGTCCCAGAAAGACCTGCCTCAGAGCGTCCAGGAAGATAGGAGCACTCTGTACCACACGATCACCACGTTCCCAAAGCGGCGTTGCCCACTCCAACGCCCTGCCCGACAAGAGAGATATAATGAATCCCACCCTCGCCCGTTCCGTAGGAAAACGTGCAGCCAGCAGCTCGAGATGTATGGAGCACTGGCTCACGAATCCCCGACATAGCTTACTGTCACCAGCAAACTTGTCTGGAAGCGGGAGACGGGATAAGGTTGGAGCAGGGGTGGCAGCGGACAAACTGGCTGCAGCTGCACTTGCAGCCTGAACAGCGACAGCAGTAACGTCCACAGCTGAGGTTGTGCGCTCAAGAGCCGCCAACCTACCCTCCAGCTGCTGGATGTACTGCTGTAGACGCTGACCGTCCGCCATTTACTAGCCAGACCCTGGCGCTAGTATTATGTTAGGGCTAGCGGAACGCACCGAGTAGAAATAGATATTTATTATTAATGGTGCGTTCGCAGCCCGGGGTCCACCGTGCAGGAAGAACCTGCTGCTAGTGAATGGTGGCACAATATGGCGGTGTAGACTAGCTCTGTTACCTCACAGAGCAGCCGCGAGAGGAAAGCACTGCGCCCTGTTAGCCTCACAGGAGCACAAGCTTACTGCCAAGCTGATAGCAGTCTGTGGTTAAGCAACACGCAATCTCCTCACCGGAGAAGCCGGTATTCTAGGGGCTTATTTCAGCCGGGTCCCTGAACACACTCATACAATCTCCTCACCGGAGGTGCCGGTATTCTAGGGGCTTATTTCAGCCGGGTCCCTGAACACACTTATGCTAACCACACTGGCGCAAAGCACATATGACTTGATACTAGCGCATGGCCGTGCGGTCATGCGCAGTTTATATAGCTACAGCACAGGAAGTGGCTATAGAACTTTTGCCCTTCCAAGACCTGACAAGAGGACCAATGGAATGTGCCGCAGAGCCTGAGCACATGACCCTCGATCTCCAACGGGAGATCTTGCCCTGGGCATGCTCAGTGTGTGCAGATAAGGACTTAGTCCCAGAGAAGTCCGCTCGCTGCTGACCAGTATAGGCTTTAAAGGCAGAAGCTGGAGAAGCAGCAGTAACTCTTCTCACAGAGTCAGACTGAGCGAGACGCTGGGATAGACGTCCCTGCTGAGCAGACTCCACTGCGGCTGGAGGAGAATGGGAGACCGCAGCGGAGATGGATCGAGATTCCCCCTGTGCAGCAGAGGAAACTCGACTCCTAACACAGTCTCTGCTGATACTCCTGCATGCGTGAATCCCTATCAATGGCAGGAATTATTTCGGCAAATTTACTTTTGTACCGGGGATCTAAGAGTGTGGCAACCCAGTAGTCAGCATTACTTTGGATTCTGACAATTCGAGGGTCATGTTGCAGGTAGTGCAGCAAGAAGGCACTCATGTGTCTTGCGCATCCAGGAGGACCAAGTCCTTGTTGTCTTGGTGGCAGCGAGGTGAGAATCATGCTTCCTTCCTCTGCCCTCTCCCCCAACCTCGCACAACAGAAATTTGATCAAGGTCTCCCTCATCTGATGAGTCTTCCATGCCCAGTGCCAGTTCATCCTCCACTTCTTTCTTGCCTTCTGCACCTTCCTCAACAGTTTGGTGGCTACCATGCGCCCTTGGTAATCCCTCTCCCCCAGCCTCCATTGCCAGCCGCCTTGCTGCTGCCGACCGTCTAGACCTTGGAGATATTATCCCTTCCGCATACGACTCCTCCTGTTCCTCTTCCTCTTGTTCAACCACCTGACTCCGAATACTGTTTAAGGTGTGCTCCAGCATGTAAATCACCAGAAAAGTCATGTGGATAATGGCATCGTCAGCACTAAACATCTTTGTCGCTATTTCAAAACTTGAAGACACAAAAGAGCATAGTAGAACCAAAAACACTCAGTTTCAAAAAATCACAGTAATCCGCAAGTGCTAGTAAAAAGATGTAAAAAACAGGGTATTTGGTTGATACTTTTTTTGGAACAAAATGTATATTAAGCTGCTCCACCAAACGTCAAGGTATACCCATATGAGAGCAGTCCTAACTGATGTATGCAATCCCTGTCTGATGTATTTAGAAACCTGATCATCTGTATATTACCTGTGTGAACAGGGTTCAGAGAGGAAAAATCCATGTGGACATGCTGAGTGGAACAGCTTTTGTGCAGATAGCCCAAGAGGAGTGATGGGTAACTCCCTAGTCTTGTAGACACAAGAGAACAATTATAGAAAGAGGAACACATGGGCTACTTGCACAGTGAACAAGTCTGTAGGAAAATGTTCACACACCAAGAAACTAAAGACACAAAAGAGCATAGGAGAACCAAAAACACTCAGTTTCAAAAAATCACAGTAATCCGCAAGTGCTAGTAAAAAGATGTAAAAAACAGGGTATTTGGTTGATACTTTTTTTGGAACAAAATGTATATTAAGCTGCTCCACCAAACGTCAAGGTATACCCATATCAGAGCAGTCCTAACTGATGTATGCAATCCCTGTCTGATGTATTTAGAAACCTGATCATCTGTATATTACCTGTGTGAACAGGGTTCAGAGAGGAAAAATCCATGTGGACATGCTGAGTGAAACAGCATTTGTGCAGATAGCCCAAGAGGAGTGGTGGGTAACTCCCTAGTCTTGTAGACACAAGAGAACAGTTATAGAAAGAGGAACACATGGGCTACTTGCACAGAGAACAAGTCTGTAGGATAATGTTCACACACCACCAAGAAACTTGTGGTGTGTGAACATTTTCCTACAGACTTGTTCACTGTGCAAGTAGCCCATGTGTTCCTGTTGCTATTTAAAAACTGTGCAGAAGGGTGCATAGGCCCCTGATCTGAGACTACTCCTGCAGCGTGATTTGCCCCACCTCTGGATCTCGCTGGCCAAGGCTATACATCCTAACGTATTGCACCAGGGCTCATTGGTGCTGCCACAGTCACTGCAACATGTGCAGAGTTGAATTCCACCGTGTGGGCACATCGCATTTCAGCCGGTGAACTGGCAGGCCCAATGACTTCTGTAGAGATGCAAGTCATTGAGCTGCGGGATGCGATCGGCGGCGGTGAGCACACAGCGACCGTGCCCTCTGCAGAAGCCCATCTAGTCCGGGATAGTTGGATAAAAATTGCTGGACAACCAGGTTCAAAACGTGAGCCATACAAGGCACGTGTGTGACATTGCCCCGGCAAAGGGCCGCACCCAGGTTTGCAGCATTGTCGCACACGGCCTTCCCTGGCTGCAGGTTGAGTGGAGACAACCACTGATGGAACTCGGTCTCCAGAGCTCACCACAACTCCTCAGCTGTGTTACTCACATTTCCCATTCATGTCAATGTAAACACCGCCTGATGCCGTTGAGCCCTGGTGACAGCATAGTAAGGAGGTGTGCAGGATTCCTTCTGCGCAGTTAGAATGCGGGTGGCATTACCAGACAGGCTTTGCGTGCAGGTGGAGGACCGAGAGGAGGTTGAGGAGGCAGAAGCAGTGGAGGAACTTCTAGATACAGAGGATCGAAGAGCAACTCATGGGGACGGCAAGACTTGGACAGCAGCCCCTTCTCCTGATGTCACCATAGTTACCCAGTGCCCAGTCACTGACATGTAACGCTCCTGTCCATGTCTACTCGTCCAAGTGTCTGTGATGAAATGCACCCTGTCACACACACAGTTTCTCAAGGAAGCGGTGATGTTGTGTGCGACATACTGGTGTAGTGCAGGCACAGCTTTCTTTGAGAAGTAGTGGCGACTGGGCATCTGGTACTGGGGCACTGCAATGGACATAAGGTCTCAAAAATCCTCTGTGTCCATAGGCGGAAAGGCAGCATTTCTGTAGCCAACAGCTTGCAGATGGTGAAATTCAACCTCTTAGCTTTGTCATGGCTAGGAGGAAATGGTCTTTTAGTTGTCCACATCTGAGGGACTGAGGGCTGGCTGCCGTGCTTAGACGGAGTTGAGTAGGATGTCCCTGGCAAACTGCTGGTCTGTGAGGAAGGTGCAGGTGGAGATGTTTTGTTGCCTTGATCAAAATGTGGTCTCGATGTCGGAGAGCGCTAAACACCTGCAGGTGAGTCCACTGGAAAATGTCCTGACGACCTGCCTATCAGACTGGCTGTTGCGGGTGGAAGGTCTGCGTCCAAAACCATGTGCGACTGCTGTCCCCACAGTCACAGAGGATGAAGAGGACATGGATGCACTTGATGGGGCAGACGGTGGTTGACCCGGCCCACTAGGCCGCATTGTAGCACAGTGAGCTTCCCACTGCAACTTATGCCTCATATCCATGTGACGGTTCATGCATGAAGTACTCAAGCTAGTCATTTTTTGGCCTCTACTGAGATTTTGGTGACAAATCTTACAGACAACAGGAGTTGGGTCATCCTTTGCGATGTCAAAAAATACCCAGGCTATGCAAGGCTTAGAGCCAGAGCGACCTGAAGAGCCACCACGACTTCTGCTCAGACTCACAGTTGGGGTTGAGGATGCAGTTGTTGATGTGCTTCCAGTACTCAGTCTCTGTCCAGGAAGGCGCAACCTAACCTCGTCATCAGACTCATCACTAGCATCCTCCTCCACCTCCTCTGCTGACCTCATGGACTGGCAGACTGTAGGTTGACAGTAAGGGGTCTCCAACCTCGTCACCATCATCCTGTATGTTCTCACACCCGTCGTCCTCAGAGCCAAACTCTTCCTGCCCTGACCAAAAGTCAAGTTTTCGTTCCAATCAGGTATCTCAGTCTCATCATCATCTTCCTCATTGTCTCCACCAACAGGAGTTACAGTTTGGGAACAAGGGTCTACATTATGCTCAGAACCTTCTTCATCTGGGCCTGGATCCAACTCACAAAGATTCTGGGCATCAGTGGAAATCATTTTCTCGTCTGGATTCACAGAAGCTCTGGAGCAGACCTCTGATTCCCAGGCTATAGTATGAGTAAACAGCTCTGCAGACTCATCCATCTGTGCTACCCCATACTCAGACAGGCAGCTGGAGACTTAGGAGCTGTGAGGAAGCAAGTGCAATTGGGGTGACAACTCTGAGGACTGGAGTAGTTGTGATGTTGAAGTTGACATGGAGGAGAGCCCACTTGAACGAGCACTTAATATCCGTTCAAGCACCTGCTGTTTTTGTGCCTCATCTGGAATTTTTGGCGATGCTCGTAGCGATGGTCGTAAGAAATTGATCATATCAGATTGTCCACGAAAAGAAGTAGACATCTTACTTTCGTTGGAAGATGGTCTTTCTTCTGCAGATGTTACTGTTGCTTTACCACCTACACCACGGGCACAACCTTTTTTTCCGTTTCCAACACGCCTATTCCCCTTTCCACCAGCAGCAGGCCTTTTGCCACTCATTCTGGTGCTTAACTAATTGGCAACTCTGTATCTGTAGTTGTTGGCACAAAAACCGATGGATGAAAACCGAGCAGAACAGAGTGGCCAAACTGTGGTACTAGGCCCAAAATGATTTACTGAGTTAGATGCCGTAAAAATTTAGATACACAGGTGGTGTAGCTAGCTTCACAGGCTGGCTACTCCGCTGATGTGCAGACACTGCTACTAAGCCCCAAAAGATTTACTGGGTTAGATGCAGTAAAAGTTTAGATACACAGGCATGCAGACTCTGCTCCTAGGCCCAAAACAATTTACTGGGTTAGATGCAGTAAAAATTTAGATAGACAGGCGTGCAGACACTGCTCCTAGGCCCAAAACTATTTATTGGGTTAGATGCAGTAAAAATCTAGATACACAGGCAGTGTAGCTAGCTTCACAGGCGGGCTACTCCGCTGACGTGCAGACACTGCTACTAAGCCCAAAACGACTTCCTGGGTTAGATGCAGTAAAAATTTAGATACACAGGTGGTGTAGTTAGCTTCACAGGCGGGTTACTCCGCTGACTTGTAGGCACTGCTACTAAGCCCAAGGCAATTTACTGGGTTAGATGCAGTAAAAATTTAGATACACAGGCGTGCAGACACTTGCTAGGCCCAAAACTATTTACTGGGTTAGATGCAGTAAAAATTCAGATACACAGGCGGTGTAGCTAGCTTCACAGGCGGGCTACTCCGCTGACTTGCAGACACTGCTACTAAGCCCAAAACGATTTCCTGGGTTAGATGCAGTAAAAATTCAGATACACAGGCGGTGTAGCTAGCTTCACAGGCGGGCTACTCCGCTGACTTGCAGACACTGCTACTAAGCCCAAAACAATTTACTGGGTTAGATGCAGTAAAAATTTAGATACACAGGCGTTGTAGTTAGCTTCACAGGCGGGCTACAGCGCTGACATGCAGACACTGCTCCTAGGCCCAAAGCAATTTACTGGGTTAGATGCAGTAAAAATTTAGATACAAAGGCATTGTGGTTAGCTTCACAGGCGGGCTACTCCGCTGACGTGCAGACACTGCTCCTAGGCCCAAAACTATTTACTGGGTTAGATGCAGTAAAATTTTTGATACACAGGTGGTGTAGCTAGCTTCACAGGCAGGCTACTCAAATGACTACCAGACAATGCTACTAAGCCCAAAATGATTTCCTGGGTTAGATGCAGTAAAAATTTAGATACACAGGCGTTGTAGCTAGCTTCACAGGCAGGCTACTCAGATGACTCTCAGACAATGCTACTAGCCCAAAAGGATTGGCTGAGCTAGATTACACCAATTGCTGTGACAAACACTTGCACAGCACTGGCACAGACCTGCCTGGCAAAAAGTACTAGGAACTGCTGTAACCTACCCTGAAAAGGGCTGATATTACAACTAGTCCCGACTCCCGACTCCCTAAACCTATCTCTCTGAAAATTCGCTCCCAAAAACGACTCTTAGACTGTATAGTGCCCACAGCAGCAGCGGTGCCATCTAACACTAAGCTGCAGCAGTGAGGAAATGGTGGTGATGGGGAAAATGGCTGGTTCATATAGGGCAAGGACATGTGACATACACGGCCAATGACACATGCCCTTGCTTGTGTGCATCACATGCACATTGCTGTGTATGTGTGTGCACTGCTGATAGGCTGAGAGACTGCACTGCCCCACTGTAAATGTGGGAAAGAAAAAAAAAATGGAGATCGGCGTTATTTCAGCACAGATCTATCCCCCGCCCACTATACACTGAAACAGTCTATTAACAATGATAAACAGTTTAAATGTGAAAATCTAGTTAGGCTTTTGGTGAATGAACAGTTATCGAACAGAAACTCTAACAGCTGAATTTTAAGCAAATTGTTCGAGTTTGACGAACGACTCGAACACCGCCCAAAACAGCCCGAATTTGAAATTGGCAAACAGTTCAACTCGAACACCGCTCATCTCTAGTTGGGATACTCAAACGAAGCGCCTGTGCCCCCAACCTGAAACAATGAAACATCAGTGACGCTCATATCAGGGGCTAGGCTAGTCCCTGCGCTGTCACTGTGCAATGTGCACAATGACAGTGCACTCTCTGTTGCTGGCTCGAATCAGCACTAACAAGCTGGCAGCCGAGCGAGCTGTCAGAATACACTACATGCAGAGACCAGTGCTGAACCCACAAGTGACATCATTGGTCTCTGTATGCTGGGTATTCTATAGGGAGAGAAAGATGCGCACTCTTGCTATAATGGAGGTGTAGACTGGACGTGGATTTAATCCACAAATGACATCATAAATGGTACAAGCATCCCGTAAGGGGATTGTGATACGTGTTGAGGTAGATAGCTGCGGTGGAGCTATCTACCTCAACGTGTATCACAAGCCCCTAACGGGATTCTTGTACCATTTATGCACAGTTTCTCTTCATGACCCTCCATATGAGCAAGGTTTGAAAAAGACCGAAGATAGGGTCAAAACTTTACCTTTGCCTTCCTCATTTGACCTGACTGCAGTGAATATATTGAACTTTTTGTCATTGAAATTAATCTTTTTCTCTACTAAAGATATGATTTTTTTAGTGCGACTGTTTATATTTATGATGCTGGGCATTCTGACAATGCGCTCTCTTGCTGGTTCGATACTGTTGATTTCAGCAGGTAACACAGAGGACGCTGTCTTTGTTCACATGGCACAGTGTACAGAGTGCAAAAACTAGCCCAACCCCTGAAATGAGCATCACTGATGTTGCTTCATTTCAGGGAGTAGGCAGGGGTTGCTCAAACAAAGCGTAAACCAAAAAGGAAGTGAAAAAAATAATAGAACCATTAGCATACTTAGGTAAGAATAGGGAATTTTTTTTATCAAGTTTATTAGAAAATAGTTTAGATTATGGGATTAAATAAATGGGGATTTTGGTAAAAAATTACCTTGGCCTTCGGACCACCTCTTTAAGAATAGCCTCTGCTTAATTTAAAGCCAGCTTTTTCTTCTTGAGAAGTTATAAACATAAATACTTAATGAAACATTTTACTTGTACAATTGCCAAAATCCTTAGGCTTATGTGAAGTTCCATCCCATGATTTTCTTGATCAATCATGCTCAACAAGGTCCATTGGTACATGGCTATATAGAACACAAAGTACTTAACTTTTATAGTCTGGTATCATCTAAAAAAAAGTGGAAAAGCAAAAAATGATTCCAAAAATTAGGAAATTATTTGAAAATGGATAACCACCGTGGATATCAGTGGATAAAAGAGTAATGGGCCCTTTGAATTCTACCAAGGGCCATTGATTGCCAACAATACTTCCTGCCCCTGGAGCGTTTCTCTATTACATTACACAGTTAACACAGCTTGGCCCGCATTATTGAAATGCAGACTCAATGGGCTTGTTCAGAGAGTTAGGTCTTCCTTTTGAGTTTCTGCTATGAAGCTGATAGCATTACGACAGACATAATTATTGATTTATGGAAGCCTAGCTAAATCATTATTTGGCAGAGAAAAGAAAGATAAAGAGGGGGAAGGTTATAAAAGACAAAGCAGAAAAGAAAGAAGTGACAAAGATATTCCAGAGGGTAAGTGTGAGGATAATCAAAAAAACTAAGAAGGAATTAGATTCATAAAGTCTCCAGGGGAGTGACCTATTTAGCTACAAAATGATTGTTGATGTTGGGCTTAAGTTTACAATCTATTTTTAATTAGCAATTTTGTCATCTGTGACCAGAAAGAAGAGAATAAGCAAGGAGACGGCTCCAGAGCAATGCTGCTTTCTGACACTGATTGCCTTACATAATGAGTTATACGTTGTATATACCTTTCCATTAAACAGTCTTGGATTTAAGGTAGTTGTTTCATGGATACGCCATAAATGTCCAGTAGATGCGGGTCTCACCTCTGAGACCCACATCTGTCTCCAGTAGGGTGTGTTCAGGCTGTAATAGGAACGACTATAGCAGTGAATGACGAGAGACAAATTAAACATGTTTTACAACTATTAAACTGGGTGCTATCGGCTACCAAAGCACAGTGGGCTAGAGATTATCGGATTAGGCAAAAATGTTACTTCTTGTCGACGGTGGGATGGCTTTTACACTATTTTTGATCAAAAACATTATTACTAAGATCCTTGTGTTATTTAGATGCACTTTTACTTTTTTTACATATTTAGTTGCAGCAGGGTTTATGTTTCTTTTGCTTCTTGTAGGTTTTGTGTGCTTTATTGCCAAAGTGAACATGCATTTATATGCTGCATGTATTCCAACTTAAAACAAGATACATTTTTGTGTTTTGTTTTTTTTTTTTTGCTTTCTGTGCAAGCCGGGGTGTGGCCTCTCTCTCCTGAGCTGGAGATTTAAAAGCTTCCTCAGGCTGGTATCCACAGGTCGGGTCTGGTCCTTTGACTGCACTTATTCACATACTGAGGTCACCTCTGATGCATGGTGTCATGCTGCTGCAATGCAGGTAGATCCTGGCTACACTAGATGGCAGTAGAGAGGAATTATGTCTGTACCTAAACAGAGCTGACCTGCAGTACAGCAGTCAGGCTACTACAGGTGGCAGCAGAAAAGTCAAACAAGCCAGGTTAAATCCTAGACTGTAGCGCAGTACCAAAGGAATAAGCAAACTTGTGGTCAGAGACAAAGCAGGGGATCAGTAACAGTCAGGAGCGGATAAGCCAAAAGACAAAGGACAGAAACAGGTCAGGATACAAACCATGTCAAAGCCAGGGAGTCTGCACACTAAAGGGAAACACTGAATCAAGACGGGAATAGGGGAAAACAGAGAAACGGGTTCAGACAGAAAATGCAGCAGGATAAATCAGAGCAATCAAAGTCAGCTACACAGCAGGTTCACCTTGTTAATGGTAGGATGGCTGTTATGCTATTTTTGATCAAAAACAGTTTTACTAAGAACCCTGTGTTATTTAGATACACTTTTGCTTTTTATTTATTTAGTTACAGCAGGGTTAATGTTTATTTTGCTTCTTGTAGGTTTTGTATGCTTTACGGCCAAAGTGAACATGCATTTACAGTGCCTACAAGTAGTATTCAACCCCCTGCAGATTTAGCAGATTTAATAAGATGCAAATAAATTAGAGCCTTCAAACTTCAAACAAGAGCAGGATTTATTAACAGATGCATAAATCTTACAAACCAAAAAGTTTTGTTGCTCAGTTAAATTTTTATAAATTTTAAACATAAAAGTGTGGGTCAATTATTATTCAACCCCTAGGTTTAATATTTTGTGGAATAACCTTTGTTTGCAATTACAGCTAATAATCGTCTTTTATAAGACCTGATCAGGCCGGCACAGGTCTCTGGAGTTATCTTGGCCCACTCCTCCATGCAGATCTTCTCCAAGTTATCTAGGTTCTTTGGGTGTCTCGTGGACTTTAATCTTGAGCTCCTTCCACAAGTTTTCAATTGGGTTAAGGTCAGGAGACTGACTAGGCCACTGCAACACCTTGATTTTTTGCCTCTTGAACCAGGCCTTGGTTTTCTTGGCTGTGTGCTTTGGGTCGTTGTCTTGTTGGAAGATGAAATGACGACCCATCTTAAGATCCTTGATGGAGGAGCGGAGGTTCTTGGCCAAAATCTCCTGATAGGCCGTGCTATTCATCTTCCCATGGATGCGGACCAGATGGCCAGGCCCCTTGGCTGAGAAACAGCCCCACAGCATGATGCTGCCACCACCATACTTGACTGTAGGGATGGTATTCTTGGGGTCGTATGCAGTGCCATCCAGTCTCCAAACGTCACGTGTGTGGTTGGCACCAAAGATCTCGATCTTGGTCTCATCAGACCAGAGAACCTTGAACCAGTCAGTCTCAGAGTCCTCCAAGTGATCACAAGCAAACTGTAGACGAGCCTTGACATGACGCTTTGAAAGTAAAGGTACCTTACGGGCTTGTCTGGAACGGAGACCATTGCGGTGGAGTACGTTACTTATGGTATTGACTGAAACCAATGTCCCCACTGCCATGAGATCTTCCCGGAGCTCCTTCCTTGTTGTCCTTGGGTTAGCCTTGAGTCTTCGGACAAGCCTGGCCTCGGCACGGGAGGAAACTTTCAAAGGCTGTCCAGGCCGTGGAAGGCTAACAGGAGTTCCATAAGCCTTCCACTTCCGGATGATGCTCCCAATAGTGGAGACAGGTAGGCCCAACTCCTTGGAAAGGGTTTTGTACCCCTTGCCAGCCTTGTGACCCTCCACGATCTTGTCTCTGATGGCCTTGGAATGCTCCTTTGTCTTTCCCATGATGACCATGTATGAGTGCTGTTCACAAGTTTGGGGAGGGTCTTAAATAGTCAGAAAAGGCTGGAAAAAGAGATAATTAATCCAAACATGTGAAGCTCATTGTTCTTTGTGCCTGAACTACTTCTTAATACTTTAGGGGAACCAAACAGAATTCTGGTGGGTTGAGGGGTTGAATAATAAATGACCCTCTGAAAAGACTTTTCACAATTTTAAAAAAAATAAAGAAAGAAATAACATTCTTTTTTGCTGCAGTGCATTTCACACTTCCAGGCTGATCTACAGTCCAAATGTCACAATGCCAAGTTAATTCCAAATGTGTAAACCTGCTAAATCTGCAGGGGGTTGAATACTACTTGTAGGCACTGTAAGTGCTGCATGTATACCAACCTAAACCAAGCTCAATTTTTGTGTTTTTTCTTCAAAAATTTGATTTTGCCTGTTCGCGCGTTTTTTCCGCAAAAAATTCTATTCACTATGGTAGTTTGAATATTCGAACAAAGTTCAAAATAAAAGAAACACTTAACCTCCCCGTCACTCATGAATGCTGTTTGCACCAACCTTGCACCGTTTAACCCCTTAGATGCTGCTGTTAATAATGACAATGGCATTTAGATAGTTAACAGCTTGTGGGGGGCTCTCTCTTTAACCCCATTGGCACCCTAAGATCATGATTTTGTGGTCCTGATGTTTGCTATGGCAATTCACTACCTGATAATGGCCTTAGAGTCTGCTGGCTGTAGTAATCTGTTCAGAAATTAGCAACATTTAAGTCAGTGGTAAAAATCAAATTTTTCATTCCTGTAATGCCACTTTCCATTAATTCCTGAAAAGTACCTGAAGGGTTAATAAACTATCCGACAGCAGTTTTATATATTTTGAGGGGGGGGGGGCTTTTTTCTAAAATGGGATCAATTTGGGAGTTTTCCAATATGTAGGTCCCCCAAAATCACTTTAAAACTGAATAGGTCCCTAAAAAAAAATAAGTTTTGTAAATGTCCTTAAAAAAAAGAAAAACTACTGCCAAATTTTAAAATTTTCTAACACCATAACAAAATAAAAGAAGATTTTACAAATAGTACTGATCTAAGATAGACATACAGTATGTTATTTGTTAACTTTGACTGTCTGGGTTAACCCCTTCACGACATGCGCCGTACATCTACTGCGCATGCCGTGAATCCCCCTTTGATGTGGGCTCCGGCGATGAGCCCACATCAAAGTCGCGACATGTCAGCTGTTTTGTACAGCTGACATGTGCGCGCAATAGCGGCGGGTGAAATCGCTATTCACCCGCCGCTATTAACCTGTTAAATGCCGCTGTCAAACACAGACAGCGGCATTTAACTACCGCATCCGGCCGGGCGGCCGGATATGACGTCATCGCCGACCCCCGTCACATGATCGGGGTCGGCGATGCATCAGGAAGGTAACCATAGAGGTCCTTGAGACCTCTATGGTTACTGATGCAGGTCTGCTGTGAGCGCCCTCCTGTGGTCGGCACTCACAGCACACCTGCATTTCTGCTACATAGCAGCGATCTGATGATCGCTGCTATGTAGCAGAGGCGATCGCGTTGTGCCAGCTTCTAGCCTCCCATGGAGGCTATTGAAGCATGGCACAAGTAAAAAAAAAATGTTTTTAAAAATATGAAAAAAATATAAAAAATATAAAAGTTTAAATCACCCCCCTTTCGCCCCATCCTAAATAAAACAATAAAAAAAAAACCAAACCTACACGTATTTGGTATCGCCGTGTTAAGAATCGCCCGATCTATCAATTAAAAAAAAGCATTAACCTGATCGCTAAACGGCGTAGCGAGAAAAAAATCCGAAACGCCAGAATTACGTTTTTTTGGTCGCTGCGACATTGCATTAAAATGCAATAACGGGCGATCAAAAGAACGTATCTGCGCAAAAATGGTATCATTAAAAACATCAGCTCGGCACGCAAAAAATAAGCCCTCACCCGACCCCAGATCACGAAAAATGGAGACGCTACGGGTATCGGAAAATGGCCCTTTTTTTTTTTTTTTTTTTAGCAAAGTTTGGAATTTTTTTTCACCACTTAGATAAAAAATAACCTAGTCATGTTAGGTGTCTTTGAACTCGTAATGACCTAGAGAATCATAATGGCAGGTCAGTTTTAGCATTTAATGAACCTAGCAAAAAAGCCAAACAAAAAACACGTGTGGGATTGCACTTTTTTTGCAATTTCACCGCACTTGGAATTTTTTTCCCGTTTTCTAGTAAAACACATGGTAAAACCAATGGTGTCGTTCAAAAGTACAACTTGTCCCGCAAAAAATAAGCCCTCACATGACCATATTGACGGAAAAATAAAAAAGTTATGGCTCTGGGAACGAGGGAAGCGAAAAACGAACACGCAAAAATGAAAAAAGGCCGCGACTTGAAGGGGTTAAAAAGATAATAATTTAAAGTATGAAAATTGGAATTTCAAAAAAAAATTTTAATTTCTGATATTTTTTTTTAAATAAACACAAAACATATCAGACTAAATTTAATATTAACCTAAAGAATAATGTAGCACATAAATTAATCTAAAAATCATTGGGATATTTAGAAACATTCCAGAGTTATTGCACAGAAAGTGACACATCAGATTTGAAAGATTTGACCTGGTCACTCTGGGGTTAAATTGTACAATGAATATGGCTCATAATTATTGGTGGAATGTAAGCACAGTGGAAAAACTTGCTCTGTTCTTAACTTTTTAAAGAGAATGTGTCATAAGAAAATTAGCTAGTACTGGACTCCCACTTGCTCCATGATACATGACAACAGAGCAATAGACTGAGACCCCACTGAATTGTGCTGAAGTATTTAAAGGGAACCTTTACCAGGTTTATCCCATATGAGATAAGACCTTTCAGTCCTGATAAACAGTATTCTATAAAGCTATATATAAGCCCCCAATTCGGCCTGCAAGACAATAAAAGCACCTTTTATAATAATACTCACCTCAGTGGCAGTCGGGTTTGATGGGCGTCACTGTCTTGGTCTAGTGCCTCCCTTCTTCTTGTGATGCCGTCCTCCTTCTTGCTTCCTGTGGATGATGCATCCTATGTCATCCACAAAGTGTCCCCAACATCTCACTCCTGCGCAGGTGTACTTCTCCCTACCTTGTGGAGGGCAGAGCAAAGTACTGCAGTGCGCATGCGCTGTGAAAGATCAAAAAGCCCTGGACAGGGCAGAGAAGTACGCCTGTGTAGGAGAGCGATGCTGGGGACGCATCATCCAAACAAAGCACAGAAGGAAGACGGCATCACCAGAAGAATGAAGTCACTGAAGCAAGACAGCTACACTCATTGGTCCCGACTCCCAACTGCCCTGTAGGTGTTTTTTTTGTCTTGCAGCTGGATTGGGGGGATATATGAACCATATTTCAATGCTGTATATCAGGACTGAAAGGTACTGGCCTTACCTCATATGGGGAAAACCTGGCTATAGGTTCCCTTTAAGAAGCACAGGGTATTTTTATTCTTAGGTACCGGTTGCTAAATGGCCATAATGTGAATACACACCTATGCACTGCATTTATACCAACATATGCACTGACTCAATTTTTGGGGTTTTGTTCTCATTTTTTGTACAAACACGGGCGTGGCTCCCTTTTTTGGGCTGCTCGTTTTGTTTATACAGCGATTCACAGGCATGTATCTGAACAGTGGGGTCTGGGTCCTGCCCTGCCCTTATCTAATTTTATGTCTGCTGACACATATAGTGATGTGAACTACAAGAATCAGGTACCGTCCAGATTGGGTACACCTTGCCGTGGGGGGATGGATTTTATTTTTTTTATCAAAACAATATTAACCCTATGTATTTGCATGCCCTATTACAATTTATTTACTTACTACAGGATATTTGCTCATTTTGTTTTTATCGTACATTCTGCTTGTTGAATGGCCACAGTGTGAATGCAGCTCTATATATTGCACTTCTACCAACATATGCTCTGGCTCAATTTTTTTTAGTTTTTGTATATGAAGAACCCTCTGTGGTCTGCTCTTGATCTAAGTCAATAAGCTCAGAAATTAAAAAAAATTCTAATAATCAATTAACTGAACATATTGTTGCATGTCAGAAAAATACAGTGCACAGGGATACAGTAAGGAAATTTGATGTCCCCAAATGGGCCTCTAATATACCACATTCACCCCAAAAGCCATTAAAATATCAGTTTTTAATCAAACTTCTAGTTTCAATATAATATCTAAAAAATATAAAATAATAACTTTTTTTAACAAAATATTATCCAGAGTGGGAACAAGAAGTATTCATTAACAGTTCGGTTATTCTTCGTCTTCATTAGGATCAGAGCATCACCAGTACCAGCTAAGCTCATATTAATTTGTATTATTATTATTATTATTATTATTACACACTAGATATGGATTCTGTGTATTTTTGCACCGATCAGCTGCTTCTTCAATTTCTGTAGAAATGTAATCACAAATAGGAAATAAATTGAAATAGATAATTTGGAAGATTAGAAAGAACATTGTCTGTGGTTAGAAAGAGGATGGAAAGATAATTAGAAAAATTAGCACAATCAATATATCCAATACAATACTGACATTCCCTGGTTCAGCAATTTGTGAAAATTAGATCACTATCAGACACTTTCCATGGAAGCAAATGTGGATTAGTTGTGACCATGTTACACTACAGAAACTTCAATGAAGTCTAATCAATCCATAATTTGATGTGATGTAGCACTGACAAATCAATCTTAGACTTAACAACATACAGCAGGCGTCGGATATTCCTTTACTTTACTTGGCTCATGGTATTCAGACTGACTGGTTACTTATTTCATCCCTGATCTTAAGGAAAGATGACTGGTGCATTACATGTGATCAGAATCTTACGGAAATAATGACCACACACATTTTTAGCAACTTCAATACTACAATTGCTCTTGTGCCTTTTTTAAATTATGTTTTGCTTTTATTATTATTGTTAATGAGAATACAATGAATATAAAACTTTATGTTAGTATCTTGATAAATAAAATATATTTAGGATTTTTTAAGCATGTAATCTCTCCATACTCAACACACTTTAATTATATTGGGTTAAATCCCTGACGTTCCTCTAGCAGCGCCTTATCTTTCGACAAACAAAAGTAGAGGCCAATTGAAATCCAACAGCCCAACCCTTATGTCTCCTGGCATCTGCCAACAAAGTTGTAGGACTTCACTACAAGTGAAGTAATTTGAAGCTTGTGGGCCACATTTGAAATTCTCCAACATGGCTTCCAACTAAAACAGATTTTTAATAATAAAAGACTTCTCATATGGACCAGAAAGACCTTTTGGGCCTCCCAAGCTCCAAGGCCAAGGTGCAACCTATACCCCTTCACATAGTATAGTTACTTCCCTGCCCTACACTAGTTAGATGAGTAGCCAGTCCATTAAAATCAGCAAGTTCAGTTGGAATTTAAATACAATGTTCATGGCCAGTTCGGGGTGTTGTCTGAAACTTACATTTTGATGACCTATCCTAAAAGTACATATTATTGAACTATCCTTAGGGTACATATCATTGAACTATCCTTAGGCTACGATAGGTTAATTAGAATAGGTCTTCATTATGAGATTGGTAAATGTTCAACACCCAACCAATCAGCTGATTACTGTACACCACCCCAATCAGCTGGATGCAAAGAGCAAGCAAAGTTAAAAACCTCAGCTTTGTTTAATGGCCTTTGTGAGTACTGCAGTTTATTTCCCATTTATCTCTCCACTGATCTTGTATTGACAACTATACCCCCTACCTTAGGGTCATCAATATGTACCAATTAACCGACTGCTATGTTTATGTAGTATGTGGGGAAAACTTGATGATGCTGATTGATTCTAGCTATTAAGTCACCATGCTGCCCAAGTCCCAACTTGCCTCACAAAAATATAAGTAAGCTTGGATCACTGTTTATGACAATGTATGGTCTGTGACTGGTTTTCAAGCAATTCTGAAAATGGTTTATTAATGAATTGCTATTCGAGCACTTTTTCTCAATATCTGGATGTACAGTTTAATTAGCATCGGCTCTGATTGTAAATATGTGCAAAGCATTGTTATCTTTAGTGCTCTGACCTTCTACCATATATGACATCCCCTGTTTATGCACCACCTACCCTTCACTTTCAGGCTCTTGTTATCCTCCTGCTCTGTCTCTGGAATGCTAACAAAGAGATTAAGCAGTTTTGGAGTGTGCAGGGATTAATCCATCTGTCATTGGTTTTACAAAACAAATAATGTGGTCAACCATGCAATCCTCTGTTGTATTAACTGATGGCTTTCACCTGTAATGACTGGTGCGAAGTTAATGGCATGAAATTACTGCAGATCTCAAGAGTTTGGCTGCTAGATACAGTGAGTGTACAGTGATTAAGTATAATAATATCATATATGTGCAACATTTGTATTATCTATTATCTATCTTGTGATGCCGCAGTAGTACATTTAAGGTACTGTCACACATAGCGACGCTGCAGCGATACCGACAACGATCCGGATCGCTGCAGCGTCGCTGTTTGGTCGCTGGAGAGCTGTCACACAGACCGCTCTCCAGCGACCAACGATCCCGAGGTCCCCGGTAACCAGGGTAAACATCGGGTAACTAAGCGCAGGGCCGCGCTTAGTAACCCGATGTTTACCCTGGTTACCATCCTAAAAAGTAAAAAAACAAACGCTACATACTTACCTTCTGCTGTCTGTCCTCGGCGCTCTGCTTCTCTGGTCTGGCTGTGAGCGCCGGGCAGCCAGAAAGCAGAGCGGTGACGTCACCGCTCTGCTTTCCGGCTGACCGACGCTCACAGCCAGAGCAGGAGGAGAGCAGAGCACAGCGCTGGAGGACAGACGGCTGTAGGTAAGTATGTAGTGCTTGTTTTTTTACTTTTAGGATGGTAACCAGGGTAAACATCGGGTTACTAAGCGCGGCCCTGCGCTTAGTTACCCGATGTTTACCCTGGTTACCAGCAAAGACATCGCTGAATCGGTGTCACACACGCCGATTCAGCGATGTCTACGGGGAGTCCAGCGACGAAATAAAGTTCTGGACTTTCTTCCCCGACCAGCGATCTCCCAGCAGGGGCCTGATCGCTGCTGCCTGTCACACTGGACGATATTGCTAGCGAGGACGCTGCAACGTCACGGATCGCTAGCGATATCGTCTAGTGTGACAGTACCTTTATGCAGTGATGAGGCAGTGACCCACAAAGTTTCAACACAAAGTCTCTTTTAATGTGTTTCTTCACAGCATTAAATGTCCAAATTAAAATAAACACAGCACACGATATCCTCTGGATCGCTGCCGGGCACACATCCTTTTGATCACAGAAACACGCTGGCCTTCCCTTTGACCAGTTGACGTGGGCGACTGCATTACTGTGTCAATGTCTGTTACTCACATGGTATCCTTCCATTTACAGTCACTAAACATGCTGGACCTCCCTTTGACCAGTTGCCATAGATAACTGCACCGCCATGTCAATGTCTCTTTACTCAAAGCATAACCCAGTCCATGATATCCTCCAGATCGCAGCTGAGAACCATATCCTCCAGTTTGCAAGCACTAAGCACGCCAGTCCTCCTTTGACTGATTGATGTGGGTGTCTGCACCGCTGTGTACGCTGTGGGTGCCAGACCTTTCAGCTGCCTTGGCTGTTCGGCTCCATTTGTCTGTCTCACTTCAGACACAGCTAGCGCTCTGAAGGCTCCTACTGTGCATTTCCGCCGAACACCAGACTCACACTGACATTACACCTGACACACTCCAAACCCTTTCCTGCACGGCTTTTAACAAACAAACCTGTAGCCTTCAGTCGCATGGAAAACCTGGGCCTGGAATGAAACAAACTGCATGACTACCATCCTGCAGTCTAGTGTAACAAGAGTTGTGGGGGCACCACAGGAAATATGTACTGGGATCCAACCTCGACCTAAATTTGTACTCAACCAACTAATCCAAGAAGAAAGTATAGGTCATAGAGAGGGGATCACCAAGAGACATGGACGTTTAATTGAAATTTATTGGATATAAACAGAACACTTACAAAACATTAAAAACATTAAAATAGTCACACATGTGACATACCAAAACAGAATATGAGCTCATAATAAAGCTTTATGCTACAAACCCGACTTTCAGTGTGTGCAAAGTTAATAAACAGCATACCAGCACATATTTTATGGCACATCCCTAACATAATCAAAAATGTGTATATAGTAAGCACCTGTACATTAGCCTAAACAACCACAAGTCCACCTGTTATATATACAAAAACTATGAACAGCTTTAATAAAAATGTAAAAAAAATGCACACACTGAAAGTCGGATTTGTAGCATAAAGCTTTATTATGAGCTCATGTTCTATTTTGGTATGTCACGTGTGACTATTTTAATGTTTTTAATGTTTTGTAAGTGTTCTTTTTGTATCCGATAAATTTCAATTAAATGTCCATGTCTCTTGGTGATCCCATCCTGCAGTCTATTTCACAACACAACATCCCACAGCAGGTTTTTCCTACATCTTCCTTGGACACTAGCATGTCCAAGACTAACATTTTTATTTTTTCCAGTCTGCATTACAGCCACTGCTATGCCCATGACTGCTATGCACTCCTATGGCTTTCATACGCCTCCATGAACAATCTGGGGAGAACAAACAGCGACCTCTACCTGTGACACCAGTCACTGCCTCACAATCTGTAAATTATATTCTAATTTCAGAACCTCTCAATTGGACAAATATGGTCGTCACTACATATGCGCTGCTCATCTCTTCCTCTGTTAGAAACTGCTTCTATAAGATGCCCCATACACAATACTTACCATCGTTCGGCTGCAGCTACAGTGGGGCAAAAAAGTATTTAGTCAGTCAGCAATAGTGCAAGTTCCACCACTTAAAAAGATGAGAGGCGTCTGTAATTTACATCATAGGTAGACCTCAACTATGGGAGACAAACTGAGAAAAAAAAATCCAGAAAATCACATTGTCTGTTTTTTTATCATTTTTTTTGCATATTATGGTGGAAAATAAGTATTTGGTCAGAAAAAACAATCAAGATTTCTGGCTCTCACAGACCTGTAACTTCTTCTTTAAGAGTCTCCTCTTTCCTCCACTCATTACCTGTAGTAATGGCACCTGTTTAAACTTGTTATCAGTATAAAAAGACACCTGTGCACACCCTCAAACAGTCTGACTCCAAACTCCACTATGGTGAAGACCAAAGAGCTGTCAAAGGACACCAGAAACAAAATTGTAGCCCTGCACCAGGCTGGGAAGACTGAATCTGCAATAGCCAACCAGCTTGGAGTGAAGAAATCAACAGTGGGAGCAATAATTAGAAAATGGAAGACATACAAGACCACTGATAATCTCCCTCGATCTGGGGCTCTACGCAAAATCCCACCCCGTGGGGTCAGAATGATCACAAGAACGGTGAGCAAAATCCCAGAACCACGTGGGGGACCTACTGAATGAACTGCAGAGAGCTGGGACCAATGTAACAAGGCCTACCATAAGTAACACACTACGCCACCATGGACTCAGATCCTGCAGTGCCAGACGTGTCCCACTGCTTAAGCCAGTACATGTCCGGGCCCGTCTGAAGTTTGCTAGAGAGCATTTGGATGATCCAGAGGAGTTTTGGGAGAATGTCCTATGGTCTGATGAAACCAAACTGGAACTGTTTGGTAGAAACACAACTTGTCGTGTTTGGAGGAAAAAGAATACTGAGTTGCATCCATCAAACACCATACCTACTGTAAAGCATGGTGGTGGAAACATCATGCTTTGGGGCTGTTTCTCTGCAAAGGGGCCAGGACGACTGATCCGGGTACATGAAAGAATGAATGGGGCCATGTATCGTGAGATTTTGAGTGCAAACCTCCTCCCATCAGCAAGGGCATTGAAGATGAAACGTGGCTGGGTCTTTCAACATGACAATGATCCAAAGCACACTGCCAGGGCAACGAAGGAGTGGCTTCATAAGAAGCATTTCAAGGTCCTGGAGTGGCCTAGCCAGTCTCCAGATCTCAACCCTATAGAAAACCTTTGGAGGGAGTTGAAAGTCCGTGTTGCCAAGCGAAAAGCCAAAAACATCACTGCTCTAGAGGAGATCTGCATGGAGGAATGGGCCAACATACCAACAACAGTGTGTGGCAACCTTGTGAAGACTTACAGAAAACGTTTGACCTCTGTCATTGCCAACAAAGGATATATTACAAAGTATTGAGATTAAATTTTGTTTCTGACCAAATACTTATTTTCAACCATAATATGCAAATAAAATGTTAAAAAAACAGACAATGTGATTTTCTGGATTTTTTTTTCTCAGTTTGTCTCCCATAGTTGAGGTCTACCTATGATGTAAATTACAGACGCCTCTCATCTTTTTAAGTGGTGGAACTTGCACTATTGCTGACTGACTAAATACTTTTTTGCCCCACTGTATCTCTGGCAAATCCTCCATAACCATGAGCTTGGCCAAAAACTCCTTTGTTTTCTGCCAGAGCGACACTGCCAGACTCCAATACTGATGGCTTATCTTGTTGTCAAAAATTGGAAATTGTGGATCCCTATCGGGTTGGGAGGGAGTTGAGAGCCTCCACACACATTAGACTGGTGGCTGATATTGCGAGCTGAGCCGAAAATAGTGTATTGTGAATGTGGGCCTCCAGAAATTCCTTCTCCTGCTCCACCGCTTTTAGACTGACATTTACTGCATCCTTTTATTTTTTTAAGAAGAAGTTCTTCACCTCATAGTTTACATAGGAATAGAGGATCATCCCCCTTGTAGGAGCCTGGCACTGTATGTCCTTCCATTCACTTACTGAGCCTACTTAAGAAGATGTGACACTTCAAGAAACCTTGTGCCAGTTCTAAAACCCCAGTACACAACAGATAACTGTCAGCTGAATAATGGTTAGGCTGGAGTCACACTCAACGTATAAAAAATCGGTCCAATTTTGACGGCCGACAATTCCACCAATGTTCTCCGTATGGTGATCCGTGTGTAATCCGTTTGCAATGCGATCTATTATTCGTATGACATCCGTATGCAATCCATATGCAATGCGATTTTAACATGAGCTTTTATATACAGCAGTTCTCTGTCATTGACACATTGTTTTAAAATGAAATATTGTTAAAAAAGATATATATATATATATATATATATACATATACAGTATATATATATTTGTCAAGACCGTGCTGTGAGGTCGAAACGTTGCACCACTTGGTGCTGGATTAAAGCCCACAATTTTTCCTTGAACTGGAGTGCTGCCTGATCCTGATTTTTTTCCATTTATATTTTGCATTGGACAACCGCATTATTCAGGAAGTATTGCACCCAAAATCTGCTCAAGTTTGTGCTGCTATCTGTCTTTCTATTTAGATAGATAGATTAAAAGCCGGCAAATGATCTGCCGCATACAGTATAGAATAGAATAGGTTATAATAGAAAACATATAATAGATGTATGTATATATATATACTGTATATGTAATTGTCTAAGGGGTAATTCCATCTTTCTGTCGGCAACTTCCGTAACAGAAATCCCGCGTCGCTGATTGGTCTCGCCAGCTGCGGCGACCAATCAGCGACGAGCACAGTCCGATTAGTCCCTCCCCTACTCCCCTGCAGTCAGTGCCTGGCACCCGCTCCGTAATCCCCTCCAGTCACCGCTCACACAGGGTTAATGCCAGCGGTAACGGGCCGTGGGTAACGCACTCCATTACCGCTGCTATTAACCCTGTGTGTCCCCAACTTTTTTACAATTGATGCTGCCTATGCAGAGATGCATTGCGAAATTACCCAGAAGACTTAGCGGTAAGTCATCTGGGTAATTTCGCAATGCATCCTGGGAATGGAGGATGACGGTAGCCGCGCGTGCATCGCCAGAGTTTCGCTGGATCCCAGGGGGTGAGTATATATCTATTTTTTATTTTAATTATTTTTTTTAACAGGGATATGGTGCCCACACTACTAAATACTGTGTGGGCAATGTTATATACCACGTGGCTGCTCTATACTACATGGGCAGTGTTATATACTCTGTGGGCTGTGTGATATACTCCGTGGGCTGTGCCATATACTACGTGCCCTGTGTTATATGTTATGTGAGCTGTGTTATATACTGTGTGGCTGCTATATACTGCGTGGGCTGTGTTATATACTCCGTAGGCTGTGTGATATACTGCATGGGCTGTGCTATTTACTGCATGCCCTGTGTTATACACTGCGTGGCCTGTGTTATATACTATGTCGCCTGTGTTATATACTGCGTGGCTGCTATATACTGCGTGGGTTGTGCTATATAGTATGTGGGCTGTGTTATATATTGCGTGGCCACTGTTATATACTGCATGGCCTGTATTAACGCATAGGGTATTCTACAATATGTATGTATGTATATAGCAGCCACATAGTATATAGCACAGGCCACGTAGTATTTGCTATATACTACGTGGCCTCTGAAATATACTATGTGACTGCTATATACATACATACATATTCTATACCCGCTGTATGCATGCAGGACTCTGCTGTGCTGGTTGTCTTGGTGCTGGATGAGGGGAAGTTTATGTGTGGGGTCAGGAGGAGTTTACAGTGTGGATGTAGCAGAGCCGTGTGTGTGCGAGGTGTATGGAGCGAAGCTGCATGTGTGCGAGGAGTACGCTGCGGAGCCGCGTGTGTGCGAGGTTTACGGAGCAGAGCCGCGTGTGTGCGAGGTGTACGGAGCGGGGCCGCATGTGTGCGAGGTGTACGGAGCACAGCCGCATGTGTATGGGGTGTACGGAACGGATCCGCGTGTGTACGCGGTGTACGGAGCGGAGCCACGTGTGTATGGGGTGTACGGAGTGGAGCCATGTGTGTACGGGATGGACGGAGTGGAGCTGCGTGTGTACGGGGTGTATGGAGCTGAGCCGTGTATGTGTACGGACCGGAGCAGAGGAGTGTGTCTACGGGGTGTATTGCACGGAGCTGTATAAGTACGTGGTGTACGGAGGGGAGCCGTGTGTGTACAAGGTGTATGGAGCGGAGCCGTGTGTGTACTTGGTGTACGGAGCGGAGCCGTGTGTACAAAGTGTAGAGCGGAGCCGGATCTGTACGGGGGTGCGAAATGGAGCCCTGTGTGTACGAAGTATACAGAGCTGAGCCATGTGTGTACAGAGCGGAGCAGAGCCTTGTGGGAACGGCGCGGAGCCGCTTAAGTACAAGGTGTATGGAGCAGAGCCGATTAAGTACAAGGTGTATGGAGCAGAGCCATGTGTGTACGAGGTGTACGTAGCATGGCCACGTGTGTACAAGGTGTACGGAACAGAGGTGCATGTGCACTGAGTGGAGCCGTGTGTGTGCGCGAGGTGTACGGAGCGGAGCTGTGTGTGTACAAGGCATACAAAGCGGAAACGTGTGTGTATGAGGTGTGCGTAGCCGTGCGTGTACGAAGTCGGTGAATGGTGAAGAGCAAATTTCATACCTCCCAACTGTCCTGGATCCAGCGGGACAGGCCCGATTTTGAGAGTCTGCCCCACTGTTCCGGACGGGAGCTCACTTTTCCCACGGACACAGGAGTACATGGCGGAGCCCCGAGGAGCACTTTAAAACTCGCACGTGATGTTCCACCGGAAGTGACGTGCTGGAAGCTGACAGGAGATTAGATAATTTTGGAGGAGATTGTGACGGAACCATGGAGGCACTTCAGGGAATGATTCAGATCCATCACCGTGTCTTCCAACAGTGGGAACGCATTGGAATCGGGGATGCCGGCCATTTGAGTGGATCATGATATGTATGCATCGGGAGGCTCAGGCGGGCATTACAATGGGAGCCAAGCTGCTGTAGTGTCTTTATAGAATCTTTCTCTCTCTGTTTCTTTCTCTCTCTGTTTCTTTCTCTCTCTCTCTGTTCTTTCATTCCCTCTCTAATCTTTCTATCTGTTCTTTCTTTCTCTGTTCTTTCTTTCTATCTTGTGTTCCTTTTTCTTTCTCTGTTCTTTCTCTCTCCTTTCTTTCTTTTTATGCTCTGTGTTCTTTCTATCTCTTTTGTTTCTTCCCCTCTTTCTCGCTCTCTCTATTTTCCTTCTTTCTTTCTCTCTCTGTTCTTTCTTTCTTTCCCCTCTTTCTTTCTCTCTCTGTTCTTTCTTTCCCCCCTTTCTCTCTGTTCTTTCTTTCGCTCTCTTTTCTTTTTCTTTCCCCTCTTTCTATCTCTATGTTCTTCCTTTCTCTCTCTGTTCCTTTCTCTCTCTATTCTTTCTTTCTCTCTCTGTTCTTACTTCCCCCTCTCTCTTTCTCTCTCTGTTCTTTCTTTACCCTCTTTCTTTCTTTCTTTCCCATCTTTCTCTCGTTGTTCTTTCTTTCGCTCTCTGTTGTTCTTCTTTCCCCTCTTTCTTTCTCTCTGTTCTTACCTTCTCTCTCTGTTCTTTCTCTCTTTCCCTTCTTTTTTCCCTCTGTTCTTGCTTTCTCCTTTCTTTCTCTCTGTTCTTCCTTTTCCTATAACAACTACAGTCATTTTGCTATCAGGTCAGATTAATATTGAGGATCTGAGAGGTCAGTGGTACCTTTTTAACAACCCTCCCCCCCCTTTTTTTTCTGTCCGTTGGTTATAGGGCGCTTCTTTTACTGTGGTACCCCTTTGTTTTTGTTTGACTAATTTGGCTTTTTACAATTTTACCTAATAAAGGATAAGTTTTAATATGCACCTTTCTACACAGATAATCTGTTTTGTGGATTGTTCAATTGCTGATTTATATGCTAATTAAGGGATATTATTACTGCAATGATGTATCTATTTTATTTTTTTGAGGATACTGTTTTAAATAGGGGAGGCGGTCCTGTTAATGTGCAGAGCAACACTGTCGCTTTTTTTCTTCATCTGGTGTAGTTTAGACTTTGGGATAAAATTAAGTAATGTGTTCTGGAAGTGGTGCTCTAGAGAACTTTGTTATTTCCTGCAGAGATGAGCCCTGGCTGGAAGACGTGATGGTGGTCTGTGCTGGATGAAGATTACAAGGGAAGACGAAGAACTTCACCTAGAGATGTCACTGGTGAGTTAGTGTATTACATGTACATGCACACTATACACTGCATACTATATACAGCGGTCCAGTGTATAATGTCACCGGTGATCACTGTATTACCTATACACTATACACAGAGCTCCTGTGTATAATGTCACCGGTGTTTACATTATTACCTGCACACTGACATTGTATACAGAGCTCCTGTGTATAATGTCACTGGTGATCACTGTATTACCTATACACTGATACTATATACAGAGCTCCTGTGTATAATGTCACTGGTGATCACTGTATTACCTATACACTGACACTATATACAGAGCTCCTGTGTACGTCACTGGTGATCAATGTATTACCTGTACACTATACACTATATACAGAGCATCTGTGTATAATGTCACTGGTGATCACTGTATTACCTGTAACACATTCTTAGGAAGGAAGGCTGCCGGTGAGAACCAGGGCGCGTCCGAGGGTGAGTATATCAATATTTTTTTTTTTAATTCTTTATTTTACACTTAAATATGAATTCCGATACCGATTCCCGATATCTTAAACATATCGGGAATCGGTATCGGAATTCCAATTCCAGATCAGAAGATCGCCGACCTCATGGCCGACCCCACACAGGGGTCGGGTCGGGTTTCATGAAACCCGACTTTGCCAAAAGTCGGCGACTTCTGAATCTGGCCGACCTGTTTCGCTCAACCCTAGTGTGGCATTATTTGTCCCTTGTATGTGGTGGTAATATGTGGTCTGGTCATGGTGTGGTGGTATTTGTTCCTTGTATGTGGTATTATTCTGTCACTGAGGTGGTAATATGGTGTCTGGACATGGTGTGTTGGTATTTGTTTCTTGTGTATGATTTTATAGGTCTCTATGTGGTGTTAATACAGTTAGGTCCATATATATTTGGACAGAGACAACAATTTTCTAATTTTGGTTATAGACATTACCACAATGAATTTTAAACAAAACAATTCAGGTGCAGTTGAAGTTCAGACTTTCAGCTTTCATTTGAGGGTATCCACATTAAAATTGGATGAAGGGTTTAGGAGTTTCAGCTCCTTAACATGTGCCACCCTGTTTTTAAAGGGACCAAAAGTAATTGGACAGATTCAATAATTTTAAATAAAATGTTCATTTTTAGTACTTGGTTGAAAACCCTTTCTTGGAAATGACTGCCTGAAGTCTTGAACTCATGGACATCACCAGATGCTGTGTTTCCTCCTTTTTGATGCTCTGTCAGGTCTTCACTGCGGTGGTTTTCAGTTGTTGTTTGTTTGTGGGCCTTTCTGTCTTAAGTTTAGTCTTTAACAAGTGAAATGCATGCTCAATTGGGTTGAGATCAGGTGACTGACTTGGCCATTCAAGAATATTCCACTTTTTTGCTTTAATAAACTCCTGGGTTGCTTTGACTTTATGTTTTGGGTCATTGTCCATCTGTAGTATGAAATGACGACCAATCAGTTTGGCTGCATTTGGCTGGATCTGAGCACACAGTATGGCGGCTCTGAATACCTCAGAATTAATTCGGCTGCTTCTGTCCTGTGTCACATCATCAATAAACACTAGTGACCCAGTGCCACTGGCAGCCATGCATGCCCAAGCCATCACACTGCCTCTGCCGTGTTTTACAGATGATGTGGCATGCTTTGGATCATGAGCTGTACCACGCCTTCACCATACTTTTCTCTTTCCATCATTCTGGTAGAGTTTGATCTTGGTTACATCTGTCCAAAGAATGTTATTCCAGAACTGTGCTGGCTTTTTTAGATGTTTTTAGCAAAGTCCAGTCTAGCCTTTTTATTCTGGAGGCTTATGAGTGGCTTGCACCGTGCAGTGAACCCTCTGTATTTACTTTCATGCAGTCTTCTCTTTATGGTAGATTTGGATATTGATACGCCTACACCCTGGAAAGTGTTGGTCACTTGGTTGGCTGTTGTGAAGGGGTTTCTCTTCACCATGGAGATTATTCTGCGATCATCCACCACTGTTGTCTTCCGTGGGCGCCCAGGTCTTTTTGCATTGATGAGTTCACCAGTGCTTTCTTTCTTTCTCAGGATGTACCAAACTGTAGATTTTGCCACTCCTAATATTTTAGCAATTTCTCGGATGGGTTTTTTCTGTTTTCGCAGCTTAAGGATGGCTTGCTTCACCTGCATAGAGAGCTCCTTTGACCGCATGTTTACTTCACAGCAAAACCTTCCAAATGCAAGCACCACACCTCAAATCAACTCCAGGCCTTTTATCTGCTTTATTGAGAATGACATAATGAATGGATTGCCCACACCTGTCCATGAAATAGCCTTGGAGTCAATTGTCCAATTACTTTTGGTCCCTTTAAAAACAGGGTGGCACATGTTAAGGAGCTGAAACTCCTAAACCCTTCATCCAATTTTAATGAGGATACCCTCAAATGAAAGCTGAAAGTCTGAACTTCAACTGCATCTGAATTGTTTTGTTTAAAATCCATTGTGGTAATGTCTATAACCAAAATTTGAAAAATGTTGTCTCTGTCCAAATATATATGGACCTAACTGTATGTTGTCTGGACACGGTGTGGTGGTATTTGTTCCTTTGTATGTGGTATTATAGGTCACTATGTGGTGGTAATATATGGTTTGGTCATGGTGCAATGGTATTTGTCCCCTATATGTGATAGTATTGATCATTTTAAAAATTGAAAAATAAAAATATACCTAAATTGTATTGGATATAACAAATGTTTAATACGTTAGAGTTGAGTAGAGCTGGGCCAAAAGAGTCTGCCTTGTCGTGGTGGAGGCTTAAACAATCTTTCCTATTTCCCAAATATATTCCTATTTAAAAGTGTATGTATTGTACATGTGCGTCAGGTTAGGCTAGTAAAGAGTAAACCAGATTTATTTGTACTGATTTTTTACAACGGGGGTGGGGAGGGGGCATTTTGCAGTTCGCCTCAGGCAGCAGAGAGGCTAGGTTCACCCCTGCTCCTAAGATAGCCAAATCTAAAAAATCCCCACTCCAACTTCCAAAAATATTAAGCTTTTATATTTATGAGTCTTTTGGGTTGATTGAGAACCTAGTTGTTGATCAATAAAAAAAATAATCCTCTAAAATACAACTTGCCTAATAATTCTGCACACAGTGTATATATGTGTATATATGTCTTTATATTTCATAGAGAAATAGATAAAAGATTAGCCGGTCATTTTTTTTGTCGGCTTCTATAAAATCACTGCAGGAGCTGACAGGATAGAATACATGGTTTACATAAAGTAAATAGATGCAAAATAGGTAGATATGTAGATGTCAGTGACCAATACAATTAATACAGTGTGTGTGCAAGTTACTGGACATGTATTTAATTAATAAAGATTATGTTACGGAAAAAAATGGCGTGGGCTCCCGCGCAGTTTTCCAAACCAGCAGAGGGAAAGCCAACGACTGGGCACTGATGTTTATAGCCTGGGAAAGGGGTAATACCCATGGAGCTTTCCAGGTTATTAATATCAGCTCACAGCTGTATACTTAGTGTTTACTGGCTATTAAAATGGGGGACCCCCCAAAAAATGACGATCTCAATCTCCTGTAATAAAAATAAAATAAAATAAAACAATATACCCATACCTGTCCATCGCTGTGTCCCATGCAATAATCCATGTTTGGGGGATATACAGTTTACAACCAGGGCGGTGCTAAGATGTGACCACCCCGGTTGTAAACCACTGGTAAATGAATGAGATGCTGCAGGCACAGCATTAGTGACTAGCGGTGCCGTCACTGATGCTGTGTACCCTCACAGCCTGACCTGCGCTGAACTCTGGAGCGTGAGAAAATGTAAGTTCATTTTAACACTGCCTGATTGCGGTGAGCCCTGGCTGTGCAGTACGGAGGTGTTGGGGATTTGCTCTGCACTGTTGGAAAGCATTTCTCATTAAGGCAGAAGTTGAGGGCGTAAGTGAAGGAGGAGGCAGTGGAGGAAGTGCTAAATGTAGAGGTTTGTCCTGCAAGTCATGGGGATTCCAAGACTTGTGGAACAGCGCCTGCCCCCACAGCCACCAGAGTCACCCAGTTCCCAGTCAGCAAGATGCAACACCCTTGGCCATGTTTCCTTGTCCAAGAGTCTGTGGTGAAATGCACCCCGGCAGACAGAGATTTAGTCAAGGAACGGGTGATGTTGTCTGTGACATGCTGGTGTAGCGCAAGCACAGCTTTCTTAGAAAAGTAATGGCGACTGGGCAATTGGTACTGGGGGACTGCGAAGGCCATCAGCTTTCCAAAACTGTCTGTATCTACCAGGCGGAAAGGCATTTTTGTGGCCAACAGATTGGAGATGGTGGAGTCCAACCTCTTAGCTTTGTCATGCGTAGGAGGAAACAATCTTTTACGTGACCACAACTGCGGTACCATGGGCTGGCTGCAGAGTTGTGAAAGGGCAGTGTACCGTGAACCGAGCAAACTGCTGAAACCATGAGAGAGGTGCAGGTGGAGATGTTAAGGTGGATTGAGAAAGTTGTGGTGTGCTCTTTCTCTGAGATCAGTCAAAAACAGCAGGCTCTCAGTCAGCGCGACTGGAGTGGGTAAACAAAAACGAGGTTCTGCTGTTGAAGACCTGCGTCTCAATAGTTGGCACGGTAACAGAGGAGGAAGAAGCAACAGATGCGATTGATGGGTCGGCTGATTGGTGTTGAGGTCCGCTGGTCCGCATTTTAGCACAGTGGGTTTCCCAGAGTAACGCATGTTGTGTGCTTATATGAAGGTTCATACATGTCGTAGTAAAATTATTACTTTTTACCTCTACTCAGTTTTTGTTCTGCAAAGTTTGCAAATTATGTGAGTTGGCTTATCCTTTGCAGTGTCAAAAAAGGTCCAGGCTAGGCAACCCTTGTCACCCCTACGAGCTGCAGACCCACGGACGCTGCTGGTCACAGCCACAGTTGTGGCTGAGGATGCATTACTTGTGGTGCCTGCATCACTACGTGTCTGCAGCGTAAGGCGCAACATAACCTCCTCGTCTTCCTCAGATGACCTATTCTGCTGTGTGCCTCCATGTTTATGGAGCCCTCGCCTGGGCCATGGGGATACTCGGTACTGGGCCGGTTCTTAAAGGGATGTGTCATGGGAGCAGTGACCCAATCTGTGGCCCCGGGCATCCAATAAAAGAGTGATGATACCCCTCTTCCCCGTTAAACACAGCATGTCCTCGGGCTGGAACAGATTAAAATACAATGTTAAAACATGCAAGTTCTTTTTTAAATGCATTTCAACAAATTTTACAGTTAACCAGGCAACTCTTCTTCCCTTTATGGGAGGCACTTTCACTTGAACGTTAACTCTAATAACATCATTACTTAATTAGCTTTACCATTATGAAAACTAAAAAAAAATGAAATAGACTTCATTTGTCATAGAAATTATCTGCACATAGAATATAACTGTACTATCAATAAAACTTTTCTATCAGGTGTAATGGAGTCAGTATATTCCCAAACTGAGGTAGTCCTTTTCTTTTCTTAAGTGCAATATGGGGGGACCCGTCTCAAACCCCCAACGTAGGCCTTTGGTGTGACTCAAGGCATAGCTGTCCACCTCGTTGGACCACTTTTTCGGCCATGCCAGACGATTTTTTTTCTTTGGTCTTTTATTAAAGAGACTAGATGGTAGCCAGATTCTAATGCATCGGGTATTCTAGAATATGTATGTAGTTTAATTATGAAGATTTTGATTTTAGAATAATACATTGAATACACAGGATTTGGCCGGCCGCTACCAATTAGCGAAGCGTTGTTCAACTCCCGCGCCAATTCGCGGCCGGAATGCGCCTGTTGCTGATTGTTCGTGGCCGGCCATGTAGCATATAGCACAGCCACGCAGTATATAACAGCCCACGTAGTAAATAGCACAGCCACGTAGTATATTACACAGCCACGTAGTATATAGCAGAGCCACATAGTATATAGCACAGCCACGTAGTATATAGCATAGCTCACGGAGTATATAGCACAACCCACGAAGTATATAGCAGAGCCCACGGAGTATATAGCACAGCCACGTAGTATATAACACAGCCCACGGTGTATATAGCACAGCCACGTAGTATAGAGCACAGCCCACAGAGTGTATAACAACCCACATAGCATATAACACAGCTCACGTAGTATATAACAGCCCACGCACTCAGTATATAACACAGCCCACGTAGTATATAACACAGGCCACTTAGTGTCTAACACAGGCCACGTAGTGTATAGCACAGCCCACGTAGTTTATAGCACAGCCCACGTAGTATATTGCACAGCCCATATAGTACATTGCACAGCCCACGTAGTACATTGCACAGCCCACACAGTATATTGCACAGCCCACACAGTATATTGCACAGCCCACGCAGTATATTGCCCAGCCCACGCAGTATATAGCACAGCCCACGCAGTATATTGCACAGCCCACGCAGTATATTGCACAGCCCACGCGAGACCGATACGTCATCATCTCATGAGATCGCAATGCATGAGCTGTCACCGGAGCGTTCTGAGGAGCGGGAAAGGCCTGTTGTGGATCCGAGGGGCCGACGGACAGTGATTATATAATGATTTTTTATTTTTTAATTATTTTTAACATTAGATCTTTTTACTATTCATGCTGCATAGGCAGCATGAATAGTAAAAAGTTGGTCACACAGGGTTAATAGCAGCGTAAACGGAGTGTGTTACACCATGGCCTGTTAGCGCTGCCATTAACCCTGTGTGAGCGCTTACTGGAGGGGAGTATGGAGCGGGCACTGACTGTGGGGAGAAAGGAGCGGCCATGTTGCCGCCGGACTGTGCCCATCACTGATTGGTCATGGCAATGGTCGTGGGCGTTTTGCCACGACCAATCAGCGACATGGATTTCCATGACAGAGGCCACGACCAATGAATATCCGTGAAAGACAGACAGAAAGACAGACAGACAGATGGAAGTGACCATTAGACAATTATATAGTAGATAGAGTGTCTCATTTGCACTCTTAAAGGGGTGATGTAAAACTAACAAAGATCACATTAAAATGTGCTAACTATTTACAGTAAAGTTCTGATCATTCACTGTCCATAATCCTATTGTCTTTCAAACTGGTTACCAACCACGGTATCTTTCAAACTTTTTCCATTCAAATTTCAAATTTCTGGAACAGTCTACTTTCTTTTACAAGGCTGCATCTGAAGACAGCCGCTCCCTGGCCATGAAAACTCTGGGTCATACCTTTCCACAGGTACTTCGTATAATGCCAGGATAGTTGATTCCACCACAGGTGTCTAAGTGGCTTGGTGCGCTGGGTGACTGGCTTGGCTGTGCTTTCAGTGGTTGGGGCTGCTGCCTGGTCCACAGCTGTTGGCTTCTCTGACATGGAGGTACATTTTTGAATGTTCAAAATATACCACCCCTTTTTCTGGTGAAAGGCAACCACCACCCCTTGCCACAATGGGCCTTGGTCAATGCGATTGCTCTTATGGGCTTGGGCTTTAGCCTGCAGGTTCCTCTTCTCCCTCTCCTCCTGCTAGGCCCTCCTTTCTGCATCATATTTTGCTGCCCATTGTCCATGTTGGGCCAGCTCATCCACCTCCATGTCCAGGAGGTCCAGATTGACCGCAGGCTACTGGTACAGGTCTTCCGAGTCTCAGCTGGGGGAATCCTCCAGTTCCACCCCACGCACCGGTTTTGGTTCACTTTCTTCTGCCATTGCGTCCACATGTTGTTCCCGCTCTCTCCTTCATGGGCGGGCCTTCTTTTTCTTTCCATTCCCGCCATACCAAACTGGAGGTGGATCTCTCTTACTGACAGACATGTCCTTTCAGTATGGTAGTAATTGCAGTGGGTGGGCATGGTCCTCACGCCTCACTTTCAGCTCCTGCCCACGATGACATGCCTCTTTCTTCTCCTTGCACACAGCGTGGCATGAAAATGGTGGCTATTAAGCAGTTCAACAAAGACTATGGCGCCCAGGATCCAGCTTGCTGGGTCTGTCCATCCTGTTTGTGATGCCAAAATGGAGCGCCTGCCAGGGCCGTGGGGATACTCGGCACCAGGCCAGTTCTTTAAAGGATGTGCCACGGCCGCAGTGACCCGGTCCTTGGCCCTGGGCATCCAATAAAAGAGTAATGACGAAAAGGGGAATAAAGGTTATGGGAAAATGGGAATTGTTCATGACGCCACCTGTGGTATTCAGCAAATAGGAGATGTTAGCCAACACTGCTTGAAGAGACCGCTGGGGCTGATGGTGATGCAGCAGTGTTGTTACAGCTCTCCACAAGTAGAGCTACACCCCAGGGCAGTGATGGTGTTAAAGGTCATGATGGTCGTTGTAGTGCAGGGCAGATGACGCAGTAATAATTCAGAGGACACAGCAGGGTGCAGTTTCCACATGTTTACTCAGTTCTTAGTTGTAGTCCCCAGCCGGGGTGCTGTGTCTTCCGAGTCTGTGGTCCAGCCAGCTCTCAAGTAAATTGGGTGCACCTTCCAGAACCCCCTTTCTATGTTCCTTTCCTGGCCGTCTCGCTGTGCTGGCTCTCACCCTTCTGCCCTGACCTTTTACACACAGTGTCCCAATCCAGCAGCCTCAGTGTTGTGAGTCCCGTTCTGGAGCTCCCTCCTGTGGTTGCTAATGGTATTTTTGCGAGTTCTGCCCTTGGGCTACCTCTGGTGGTTTCAAGTGGAACTGCTGCTCCGTTAGGTAGCTGTAGCAGCTGTCTTCACTAATCGCCTTGCCTGGGTTTGTTATTTAAACCTGCTCTGGGCGTTAGTCCATGCCTGCTGTCAATGTTCTTGGTTGGATTTGATTCTTCCCTTGGATTTCTCATATGGCCAGTCCTTGTCTGCAAAAGATAAGTTTTGCTACTTTTGTTTGTCCATTTGTGTGGACTCTATTGCTTTGCATTTTGTCTCTTTTGTCCAGCTTGTCACTATGTCGTATTCAGGCTAGCTGGAAGCTCTGGGAAAGCAGATTTGCCCCTCCACACCGTGAGTCGGTGTGGAGTTCATTTTTGTAAACTCTGCGTGGATTTTGTAGTTTTTTATACTGACCGCACAGTATCCTTTGCTCTCTGTCTATCTAGTTTAGTTTTGGCCTCCCTTTGCTGAAATCTAATTTCATTTCTGTGTTTGTCATTTCCCTCTCCTTTCACAGTCAATATTTGTGGGGGGCTATCTTTCCTTTTGGGGGTTTCTCTGAGGCAAGATAGCTTTCTATTTCCTTCTTTAGGGGTAGTTATATCTTAGGCTGCGACGAGGTGTCTAGGGAGTGTCAGGAACATCCCACGGCTATTTCTAGTTGTGTTGTTAGGATTAGGGACTGCGGTCAGTAGAGATACCACCTTCTCAGAGCTCGTTCCATGTTGCGTTTTAGCCACCAGGTCATTTCAGTGTGGCCTCTTAACCACCAGGTCATAACAGTACAGCAGGCCCAGAATGAATTGAATGCATCTCAAAAGAAGGAAAAAAGAAGAGTTCTAAACCATTTTTTTTTCTGTGCTCTGTTCTGTCTTCTTTTTCCTCTTGATATCTGGGTGGTGCTGGATATATGCTCTGGTATGGAGGTTCAGGGTTTGTTTTCTCGTGTGGATCAACTTGCTGCAAGAGTCCAGAGTATCCAAGATTATATTGTTCAGACTCCAGCTCTAGAGCCAAGAATTCCTACTCCTGATTTGTTTTTTGGGGACAGATCCAAGTTTTTTAACTTTAAAAATAGCTGCAAATTGTTATTTGCTTTAAAACCCCGTTCTTCTGGTGATCCCATTCAGCAAGTGAAAATCATCATATCCTTACTGCGTGGTGATCCTCAAGACTGGGCATTTGCTCTTGAAACAGGGAATCCGGCATTATTGAATGTAGATGCATTCTTTCAGGCACTCGAATTGTTGTATGACGAACCTAACTCTGTAGAGCATGCTGAGAAAACACTGTTGGCCCTGTGTCAGGGTCAGGAAGCGGCAGAGTTATATTGCCAGAAATTTAGAAAATGGTCTGTGCTCACTAAATGGAATGAAGAGGCGCTGGCTGCTATTTTCAGAAAAGGTCTTTCTGAAACCCTTAAAGATGTTATGGTGGGCTTTCCTACGCCTACCGGTTTGAGTGAATCTATGTCTCTAGCTATTCAGATTGATCAGCGCTTGCGTAAGCGCAAGGCGGTGCACCATATGGCAGTGTCCTCTGAGCAAAGTCCTGAGCCTATGCAATGTGATAGGATTTTGACTAGAGCAGAAAGGCAGAAATTCAGATGTCAGAATGGCCTCTGTTTTTACTGTGGTGATTCAGCTCATGCTATTTCTGACTGCCCTAAGTGTACTAGGAGGGTCCCTAGGTCTGTTACCATTAGTACTGTGCAGCCTAAATTTCTCTTGTCTGTTACCCTGATTTGCTCTTTGTCGTCCTTTTCTGTTATGGCATTTGTGGATTCTGGCGCTGCCCTGAACTTAATGGACTTAGAATTTGCCAAGCGCTGTGGTTTTTCCTTGGAACCTTTGCAGAGTCCTTATCCCTTAAGGGGGATCGATGCTACGCCATTGGCCAAGAATAAACCTCAGTACTGGACACAGTTAACCATGTGCATGGCTCCAGCACATCAGGAAAATATTCGTTTTTTGGTGTTGTATAATTTGCATGATGTTGTTGTGCTGGGTTTTCCATGGTTACAGGTACATAATCCAGTGCTGGATTGGAGATCTATGTCTGTGACTGGTTGGGGTTGTCAGGGGATACATAGTGATATTCCTTTGATGTCCATTTCCTCGTCCCCTTCTTCTGAGGTTCCTGAGTTTTTGTCGGATTTTCAGGATGTATTTGATGAGCCCAAGTCCAGTTCCCTGCCTCCTCATAGGGACTGCGATTGTGCCATTAATTTGATTCCTGGCTGTAAGTTCCCTTAGGGCCGACTTTTCAATCTGTCTGTGCCAGAGCATGCCGCTATGCGGAGTTATGTAAAGGAGTCCTCGGAGAAAGGGCATATTCGCCCGTCTTCGTCACCGTTGGGAGCGGGATTTTTTTTGTTGCCAAGAAGGATGGCTCCTTGAGACCCTGTATAGATTATCGCCTTCTCAATAAGATCACTGTCAAATTCCAGTATCTGTTACCTTTGCTTTCTGATTTGTTTGCTCGCATTAAGGGTGCTAGTTGGTTTACTAAAATCGACCTCCGAGGGGCGTATAATCTTGTGCGTATTAAACAAGGTGATGAATGGAAAACAGCATTTAATACGCCTGAAGGCCATTTTGAATATCTTGTAATGCCATTCGGGCTCTCTAATGCTCCATCGGTATTTCAGTCCTTTATGCATGATATCTTCCGGAATTATCTGGATAAATTTATGATTGTGTATTTGGATGATATTTTGGTTTTCTCCGATGATTGGGAGTCTCATGTGAAGCAGGTTAGGATGGTGTTTCAGGTCCTTCGTACTAATGCGTTGTTTGTGAAGGGGTCTAAGTGCCTCTTTGGAGTTCAGAGGGTTTCTTTTTTGGGGTTCATTTTTTCTCCCTCGGCTATTGAAATGGACCCTGTTAAAGTCCAGGCCATTCATGATTGGACTCAACCTACATCTGTAAAGAGCCTTCAGAAATTTTTGGGCTTTGCCAATTTTTATCATCGCTTTATTGCTAATTTTTCTAGTGTGGTGAAGCCTCTGACCGATTTGACGAGGAAGGGCGCTGATGTGGTGAATTGGTCCTCTGCGGCTGTTGAGGCCTTTCAGGAGCTTAAACGTCGTTTTACTTCTGCCCCTGTGTTGCGTCAGCCAGATGTTTCTCTCCCTTTTCAGGTTGAGGTTGATGCTTCTGTGTTGGGGCAGGGGCCGTTTTGTCTCAGAGAAATTCTGATGGCTCTTTGATGAAACCTTGTGCCTTCTTCTCCAGAAAATTTTCGTCTTCTGAGCGTAATTATGATGTCGGCAATCGGGAGTTGTTTGCTATGAAGTGGGCATTTGAGGAGTGGCAACATTGGCTTGAGGGAGCCAAGCATCGCGTGGTGGTCTTGACTGATCACAAGAATCTGATTTACCTCGAGTCTGCTAAGCGGTTGAATCCTAGACAGGCTCGGTGGTCTTTGTTTTTCTCACGTTTTGATTTTGTGGTCTCGTATATTCCTGGATCTAAGAATGTGAAGGCTGATGCCCTTTCTAGGAGTTTTTTGCCTGATTCTCCGGGAGTTCTTGAGCCGGCTGGGATCCTCAAGGAGGGGGTGATTCTTTCTGCCATCTCCCCTGATTTACGGCGGGTACTTCAGGAATTTCAGGCTGATAAACCTGACCGCTGTCCTGTGGGGAAATTGTTTGTTCCTGATAGATGGACTAGTAGGGTAATTTCTGAGGTTTATTGTTCGGTGTTGGCTGGTCACCCTGGGATTTTCGCTACCATAGATTTGGTGGCTAGGTCCTTTTGGTGGCCTTCCTTGTCGCGGGATGTGCGTTCGTTTGTGCAGTCCTGTGGGACCTGTGCTCGGGCTAAGCCTTGCTGTTCCCGTGCCAGCGGGTTGCTTTTGCCTTTGCCTATTCCTGAGAGGCCCTGGACGCATATTTCCATGGATTTTATTTCTGATCTTCCTGTTTCTCAAAAGATGTCTGTCATCTGGGTGGTTTGTGACCGGTTTTCTAAGATGGTCCATTTGGTGCTGTTGCCTAAGTTGCCTTCCTCTTCTGATTTGGTTCCATTGTTTTTTCAGCATGTGGTTTGTTTGCATGGTATTCCGGAGAATATTGTGTCTGACAGAGGTTCCCAGCTCGTTTCTAGGTTTTGGCGGTCCTTTTGTGCTAGAATGGGCATTGATTTGTCTTTTTCTTCTGCATTCCATCCTCAGACAAATGGCCAAGCGGAGCGAACCAATCAGACCTTGGAAACCTATTTGAGATGCTTCGTGTCTGCTGATCAGGATGATTGGGTGACCTTTTTGCCGTTGGCCGAGTTTGCCCTTAATAATCGGGCAAGTTCGGCTACCTTGGTTTCGCCTTTTTTTTGTAACTTTGGTTTTCATCCTCGTTTTTCTTCAGGGCAGCTTGAGCCTTCTGACTGCCCTAGTGTGGATTCCGTGGTGGACAGGTTGCAGCAAATTTGGACTCATGTGGTGGACAATTTGACATTGTCTCAGGAGAAGGGTCAGCGTTTTGCTAACCGTCGTCGATGTGTTGGTCCCCGGCTTTGTGTTGGGGACTTGGTCTGGTTGTCTTCTCATCATGTTCCTATGAAGTTTTCTTCCCCTAAGTTCAAGCCTCGCTTTATTGGGCCTTATAAGATTTCTGAAATTATTAATCCAGTGTCTTTTCGTTTGGCCCTTCCAGCTTCCTTTTCCATTCATAATGTGTTCCATAGATCCTTGTTGCGGAGATATGTGGTACCTATGGTTCCCTCCGTTGATCCTCCTGCTCCGGTGTTGGTTGAGGGGGAATTGGAATATGTGGTAGAGAAGATTTTGGATTCTCATTTTTCGAGGCGGAAGCTTCAGTATCTGGTCAAGTGAAAGGGTTATGGCCAGGAGGATAATTCTTGGGTTGTTGCCTCCGATGTTCATGCTCCCGATTTGGTTCATGCTTTCCATTTGGCTCGTCCTCATAGGCCTGGGAGCTCTGGTGAGGGTTTGGTGACCCCTCCTCAAGGGGGGTGGTACTGTTGTGAGTTCCGTTCTGGAGCTCCCTCCTGTGGTTGCTAATGGTATTTTTGCGAGTTCTGCCCTTGGGCTACCTCTGGTGGTTTCAAGTGGAACTGCTGCTCCGTTAGGTAGCTGTAGCAGCTGTCTTCACTAATCGCCTTGCCTGGGTTTGTTATTTAAACCTGCTCTGGGCGTTAGTCCATGCCTGCTGTCAATGTTCTTGGTTGGATTTGATTCTTCCCTTGGATTTCTCATATGGCCAGTCCTTGTCTGCAAAAGATAAGTTTTGCTACTTTTGTTTGTCCATTTGTGTGGACTCTATTGCTTTGCATTTTGTCTCTTTTGTCCAGCTTGTCACTATGTCGTATTCAGGCTAGCTGGAAGCTCTGGGAAAGCAGATTTGCCCCTCCACACCGTGAGTCAGTGTGGAGTTCATTTTTGTAAACTCTGCGTGGATTTTGTAGTTTTTTATACTGACCGCACAGTATCCTTTGCTCTCTGTCTATCTAGTTTAGTTTTGGCCTCCCTTTGCTGAAATCTAATTTCATTTCTGTGTTCGTCATTTCCCTCTCCTTTCACAGTCAATATTTGTGGGGGGCTATCTTTCCTTTTGGGGGTTTCTCTGAGGCAAGATAGCTTTCTTTTTCCTTCTTTAGGGGTATATCTGAGGCTGTGACGAGGTGTCTAGGGAGTGTCAGGAACATCCCACGGCTATTTCTAGTTGTGTTGTTAGGATTAGGGACTGCGGTCAGTAGAGATACCACCTTCTCAGAGCTCGTTCCATGTTGCGTTTTAGCCACCAGGTCATTTCAGTGTGGCCTCTTAACCACCAGGTCATAACACCTCACATCTTGTCAGGCGACACTCTCAGTTGGTCCCCTGAATCCTATGTGGCTGCATTTTCAGCTAATGTATTGGATATGGCTGCAGCACATGCAGATGCTGCAGCCTCCAGCTGGCTAGCTGAGTCTTGTAGTCCTCCACTAGTCTTGGGGACAGGTTCCCCACTGTGACCTGGTCACTCCACCTGGCAATGGTCAGCATGGACGCAGGCCACATGGGTGGATTGCTCACTACCCGTGCCCCTAGGACCCCTTTTTCTCTCTTCTTTAATAATAATAATAATAATAATCTTTATTTTTATATAGCGCTAACATATTCCGCAGCGCTTTACATTTTGCACACATTATCATCACTGTCCCCGATGGGGCTCACAATTTAAATTCCCTATCAGTATGTCTTTGGAATGTGGGAGGAAACCAGAGTGCCTGGAGGAAACCCACGCGAACACGGAGAGAACATACAAACTCTTTGCAGATGTTGTCCTTGGTGGGGTTTGAACCCAGGACTCCAGCGCTGCAAGGCTGCAGTGCTAACCACTGCCCCACCCTGCTTCTTTCTGTAGCTTCTCCTTTCTCTAGCTCCCTTTGATGGGGGGCTCCTTTCTCCACATCTCACTTTGTCTCTTCCTCTTCACTGACTCAAACTGCAACTCTTTTCTGGGGATGAGCTCCTCACTCTTCCAGTCCCCAGCACTGACTGACTACTTTCCCTCCTAATTAGCTCCTACCCTAACTACTGGCTCCACCCACACCCTCTACCTTGTTACTCTCTCCAGACTGGGATGAGGCCATCCTCCCTTAGGGTACACCCAAATGCCCTGACTGGAGTGTTGTGGTGTTGGATGCTGGTGTGGAGTCCCGTTAGTGCCCTTTCCTCACCCGAGAGCGGAGTCCCACAACTCTGGATGAGGTGCAGTACCTCAGTGGTGACCAGACCTCAGGGGTGCCACATTCACGACAACTGGGATCTAACATCTCCTCATCATCATCCTCTGTGCTATCACATTCCTCACCCTTGGAGTCGCCCTCCTCATCTTCCTACCCCGACAGCACAGTACAGTCCATGTGAGCCTCAGATATCTGAGTCTCATCAGAAGCACCTCCCCAGGGTTTAAAATCTGATGATGAGGGTCAGGATGCTGCAAAGACACCACTTTGTCCTGCCCTGGATCCAAGCTAAAAAAAAATTGTGCATCGATGCAGATTTCGTCCTCTTGCCTCTGTGAAGCTTTTGAGTACACGTCAGTTGGCCATGGCATAGATTGTGTGAACAGCTCTTCAGACTCACCCATCTGTGGTTCCATACAGTCAGTTGTACTGTTGTAGAATAGAGACATGGGGGAAGCAAGGGGAATTTGGTTTCCATCTCTGTGGATTGTACTGGGTGTGATGTGGAGGAGGAAGAAGAGGAGGAGAAGCCAATTGAAGCTGCGCTTGCCATCCACTCGAGCACATGCTCTCTCTGGGCCTCATCAACAAGGCGTACAGCTGTGCGTCTGCCAAAGAAAGGTAGTGGAGTAGCCTGTTCAGTAACAAAAGTTGTCAGTTGTCTTTGCATAGGACGTACGTTGCTGGTTCACTAGTGCTTGCACAAGCATTATTGCCTACCCCATGTACACCTTGAACACCAAGCCTAATTCCGCTTCCATCACTGCCTGTCTTTTTTCCCAGTCATGTTGCTCAGATAGTGTGGTAGAAGCACAGTGTTAGCAACAAAAAATTAGATTTTTAACTCAGCACCACCTCTCCAAACAGCTGAATTTCAGCGGCAGTAAATTCAAGGTGAAATATGGTGTGCTGAATCGCGTTAGTCACAGATGGAAGAACTGTTTGAGTGTGGATGAGGCCTGTATGACAAAGAAGATATGCTACAAACAATTTGAAAGTGAGATGTTCCCTACTGTATGACATTAGTAACAGAAGAATTTTTTGGTGGCCTCTGGATCAGGCCTGCATAACACACTAGATGCTACAAGCAATTTGAAAGTCAGATGTCCCCTACTGATGTTAACGTAACGAGGAAGATCTGGTTGCAGGTGCCTGCAGCATGCTGGGTCCGGCACTGCTCAGGCTGTGTCCCAGGTTGCCCGGGGGAAAGAGGAGGAGACAGGACAGGCACCATGACCCAGGAAGAGGAGACATGACTAAGCCAGGCAGTGAGGATAAAGCACGTGAAGAAATAGTCAGTTTCCCATGAGCAGAAGCAGACGTGGGGCGTGCTCTGCAAAATGACAGTGTGGAGATGTACTATAGCCAAGGTCTCCTGAGCTCTTGTGCGGGACAGTGAGTGAAGATCTGTGCAGTGACAGGCCACGCAGCAGAGAAAAGGACCACTGAAGAGAGAAGTGCCGTGCGCTTAGTGACTGTGAGTACCGCGCACGTGCAGAGGAGAGAAGGCCAAGTACTGGACACACTTTTGAGGGCCTAACTTGCCATTTGCTTCCCAGCCATTTACGTTTGACTTTGAGAGTGCTGTGGCCTTGTTTGTTTTGGCAGCACGTGCTTATGGACTAGGGGTTCAGTGGAAGGTACTGGAGACCAACTGCTGCCGCCCGAAAACAGACCATCACTTAAAGGACCCCATCTGAGGACATTTCATCGACTGCTGCTCAAACTACAACCCTCACCGGATCATCTGTGGATGAGGAAACCAAGGACACGATGAGTTTATTAAGTGATTTGTTGCTGCATTGCCATTGTTTCCCTTACTTTCATTTTCTATTTAACTGTGTATCTCCTTGTGAGGAGTACCTTCACTGTTAAATTAAATTGTTAACCCTTGCTGTGCCTTTCTTGTGTCACTGCATTCCACAACCTGCTTACACTTTGCATAGTTGGCAGCATGCAGTCCATGAACGCAGAAGTGGCAGACCAGGTTGGTATGGGTGCCCCAAGTTTCATCTTTCCATTGGGGCAATGCTTAGTTACCTAACAAAGTTCACTGGGAGCAACATGATGTTGTGGGATCGGACTGAAAGAATTAAGAGCATGCTGCGGATGTACACCATGGCCCCTGCGCTGCAGGCAGAGATAGCCTTAATGTCCCTAGACGGTGAGGCCCAGTATATTGCAATGTTCTGCCCACCTCACGAACGGGACTCGCTGACCAAGGTATTTCAGTTCCTAGACATAATGTATGGAGATCCCACAGATGTTGGGAAACTGCGGATGCGCTTGTTTCGCCGTGTCCAAAGGGAGGGGAAGTCCGAGACTCAGTACATTAATGCGCTGCAGGAGATGCAAGCTCATATCACCCCCCGGAATGATGTGGAGGTAATTGGAGTGGGGTCCCCTGTTGTGATTTTGAGAGACCAGTTTGTGGCAGGCCTCAGAGACATGCCACTTAAACGAGCTTTGCAGGAGCGCCTGCGTGCAAGGCCGCGTATGACTTTCTTAGAAATTGGGGGCCAAAGCGCACATAAGGGAACAGGAGCAGGGGACTGCAGCCTTGGCAGAGATGGTCCGGAGCCATAAAGTACCTACCCCAAACACGGCAGAGCCGGAGTGGTCCTGCAAATTATGGCAGGAAATGCGAAAAATGAGGGCAAAAATAGGGAGCCTAAAGGAAGTCCTTGCTGCTGCTTTGAAGTCCAATCCCATACCCCAGGGTAACTCACAGCAAGAGATAAGAGAATTTAGAGGAGAGAATCGGAGCATAAGAGAACCTCCAGCAGCAGCCTCAAAGTCTAATCCTATATCCTGGGGTGAAGAGCGATTACAGAGGGGGTATGCTACTCCTGGAGGACGGCAATCAAGACAGAAGCGCCCAATAGACAGGCTCAGGAGTGAGTGTTGGACTTGTGGAAAAATGGGACACATGTCAAGGAGTTGCCCTACACGAGACAGCCAACGGCGAAGATTGGCTCACCCCTCCAGAGGTCATGCTCACTGGAGAGAACTCTGCACCTGGAAGAAATGGTACTGTGAGCTGAGGGAAACCTCACCCAGAGCCATGCCGTTGGATGCTGAGAAGAGAGGGAGACTGTGTAATTTGCTGCAGAAACATTTCTGCATTACCCAAGAGGATGGAAGTTGAAGATGATGGTGGCCCTTAGCAAAGGGGCAGAGGTAGAACTCACACTTAGTGCGCAGTCAGGTGCTGATACAGCATGCTAACGCAGCTGAAGGAGGTACCGAGTATACGGGTGTCTCTCCATGTTCTGGATGGCTGTGAGGTTGGAGAAAACTGAGAGCTGCGGCCTCATGATGAAGTGCAGTCAGATGACTTAGTGGAGGAGGACATTGAATGCCATGGAGAAGAGGCTGATGTCGAAATTCTGTTTGAGTTTGAGATACCTGAAGTTCTGAGTACTCCTGATGAGAAAATTCAAGAGATGCCTTACAGTACCCAGGGTGACCATGCTGGTGTTCCGCCCATGCAATATACGCAGAACAATTTTCTTTGGCAAAACGAAGTGCAAGAGAGGCAGAAATGTGTGCAAAAACTGTGGGCATCTGACTTACCTCCGAAGAACATAAAGGGGCACCAAGAGTCCTCACCTGTGGCATAGCAAGCTAAAGGAGAGGGGGAGTGTAAGGAGGAAGACCGGGCTGCAGGTGCCTGCAGCATGCTGGGTCCAAAACTGCTGAGGGTGCATCCCAGGTTGCCCAGGGGATAGACTAGGAGACAGGACAGGCCCCATGACCCAGGAAGAGAGGGCATGACTAAGCCAGGTAGTGAGGAGAAAGCGCGCAAAGAAATAGTCTGTTTCCCGCTGGCAGCGCGAGCAGAAGCAGGCGTGCGGCATGCTCTGCAAAGTGACAGACAGTGCAGAGATGTACTAAGGCCAAGGTCTCCTGAGCGCTGGAGCGGGACAGTGAGTGAGGGCCTGCACCACGAGCAGTGCCAGGCCATGCAGCAGAGATAAGGACTGCTGAAGAGAGAAGTGCCGTGCGCTCAGTGACTGTGAGTACCGCGCACGTGCAGAGGAGAGAAGGCAGACTACCGGACATAATTTTGTGGCCTAACTTGCCAACTGCTTCACACCTACTTACGTTTGACTTTGAGAGTGCCGCAGCCTTGTTTATTTCGGCCGCATGTGTTTATGAACTAGGGACTCAGTGGAAGATAATGGAGACCGACCGCTGCCGCGAGAAGATGGACCATCGCTTAATGTACCCCATCTGAGGACATTTCATCGGCCGTTGGTGGAACTACAACCCTCTATGACGTTAGGAACACAATAATTTTTGAGTGGCCTCTGGATCACGCCTCTACAATTTAATTTCAACCCAACAAAATGACAAAATGTGATACGGCTGTCTTAGTTTCTGCAACTGAAAAATTATAATTTTTTTTTTAATGCCTTAGGTCTGCAGACAGTTTCATATCACCACAGCATTAAATGACAAGGTGGGATACAGCAGGCTGTTTCACATTTAGCTAGTGAAAAAAAAGATTTAGAACGCTATCCTCTTGAATGGAGCACAGTAGATGCAGTGCACATCACACTTGTATGATGTGCCCTGCTGGCTTTGTCTGTGGACCTCAGTAATCACCCCCTAAAATGCTGGCAGATCAATTTCACAGCCACACTGGACAGTAGCTAGCTAAACTATCTGACTGACAAACTCCCACCTAGCTAAATAGCTAAAATCTTGCTGGTAACAATGCCAGCATCAGGAGCAGCCTCTCTGCGCTGTTACAGTCTTAAAATGGCCCTAAAACAACATGTCCGCCCTTTATATGGAGAGGGACATGTGATTTCAGCAGCCAAAGACACAAGCCGTTGTGTCAGGACATAGTGGATGCTTCCTGCACCCTGATTGGCTAGCTGCAATGTGCACATATAAAGGTAGAAAAAAAATGACTGTTTAAAGAACGCCGTGCCTCTGAGCTCTGCAAACCCACTCCTCTCATCAAACATGTGCCAAACGCTCTTGATACACCACCATTACCAACACAAACATTTTCCCACACTTTTTATTGAGTGTTACCAATTTTTTCCGATTTTATAAAATTTTACTCATATTTTTGATTACGAATCCGAATGTGCCATATTCATGCTGAATTTATCTTTGGCGATCGACTTCCGAACAAATTCGCTCATCACTAGTTTTGATCACTTTTTATAGCATTTTTTTTTAGAGACGTGACGTAACAAAAAATGCAATTCTGGAGATTCAATTTTTTTCTCTGTACTGTGCAACGAAATTCATTTTATCTTTTGATTATTTTTAAATATCAAACCTTTACAAATGCGGTGATATTACATATGTTTATTAATTTTTAATCAGATAGAATAGGGGTGCGGTTATTCAAGCTTTCTATTTTTTATAACCCTTTTTTGTACCTTTTACTTGAACCTGCGATCGTCTGATTGCTAATATTATATGCTGCAGTACTACAGAGTATATCAGAAAAGGTCGTCAAGGGATGGCCCATGGGTCTGTGGTTTCCCACCCCTGCAGTACAGGAATAGAGGACCAGAACCAATATCAGTACATAAATATAAAACCACAGCCATCATCAGTATAAAATACACAACTAGAATCACAATCAGGAAATGAATACATCACTAGAACCAAAATCAATGAAGGAATACAGCACCACAACAATTATCAGTACAAGAATACATCACCAGAGCAATCATCAGTACAGAAATACAGCATAAAAATTACTATTATCTATATAAGTATAGCACCAGAATCACTTTCAGTACATTAATAGATCATCAGAACCATCATGAGCACATGAGTAAATGAAATACAGAATCACTTTCACACCCCTCTTCTTCATGATACAGTCAATGAAATGTAGCTCACCGACACCAGGAGCACTCATGCAAATTCACATAATTGGTGGCTACAGCAAAACATTGTGGTTAGTGTCCTTATGTGAGGGTGCATGAGTACTGCTGGTGTCTGGGAGATACATTTCATTGATAGTATCATGAATTCATGGATGTGCAACTCTTTTGAAATAGGAGATGCTACCATCACTTCATGCCCTTGGTAGATGTGCACTTTTCCAACATGACAATGATCGAAAACACACATCTAAGATCATTGTTGTACTTCTGACGAAGAACAGGGAGAAACTGATTCATTGGTCAAGTATGTCTCCTGATGTGAACCCAATCAAACACCTATGTGGAATTCTGAAATTACATGTTGAGCATCACTCTCCATCTCACATCGCAAGTAGTTCTTGAAGAATGGAAAAAGATAGATGCTGCAATATGTCACCTACTTGATCATTCCATGCCTAATTCTGACTTAATTCTGTCCTTAAAAGTTGTGGAGGTCATACAAAGTACTAGATGCAATAGTGTGTAATGTGGGGTGAATTCGTTTTTGCATCAACTAATTTGAGTAAAACTAAAGATATTGTAATGAAAGTTATATTATTAACCTTACTTTCATGTTATGGGTTTAAAAATGCACTTTGAAACTCAGTCTTGTAAAAAAATTTGAGACACATTGGATTCTTTTATCACTTTTTATACCATATTTGAGAGATGGTAAAAGCAAAAACAGCAATTCTGGCATTTTTTTACATATTTTATTCTTGGCAATCACTGTGCAGATAAAATAATATGGTAAATAGGTCAAGGTCATTTTTTTTTTCTTTTCCTATTTTTACATTTTTTATACTGCAACAAAATTGTGTTTTAAATGATATTACTTTGTATATTTGTAAACTTTTTATTATTATTATTATTATTATTATTACTATTACAAATTGTTTTAGTCAGACATTCCCACTGGCTGTCCGCGTCACTGGTCGGGGCACAGCCTCCGCTCAATACAAGAGTATGGAGAGTGAGGCCGCACCTACTGGCCAGGGGTATCTATAACTCATACATACCCTTTGTTCCCAAGTTTTAAACCGGCGACTCACCACAAGGTGACTGCAGACTTATCGGTTTTGGCCACACAACCCCTTTAATACTTTGCTTTATGATAAAACCTGTTAATATGTTGCTTCTATAAGAAAAATAAATATTATTTGCTCCATAATAAGTATGGGATTCTAGTGCCGCCTCTCTACTGCTTCCTACGGTCCTTTGTTAAAAAGGCTGCAAAGTTGATGTCCTCTTTACAACATGTGACTACTGCAATCAATCACTGGGCTCACTGGTAATACCAAGTTATAAGGCACAGGACTGCTGAGGCCAGTGATTGGCTGCAGTGGTTATGTCTTGCACACAGGACAGCAACCTAGAAAAAAGAGGTGGTGAAGAGGCACTGGCATTAATAATTAAGTAATACTTACTGTATTATGCTATTTTTAAGCATTTCTTATCTTTACCCATTTTTTTAAACAGACAGACCCTTTAACACTACAATGGTTCTATGTAGGTTTCAGAAAGTTTATTTTACTATGTCTCCTTTCATTCCGAGAGCTCCGTTTTCCCTATCTGAGATACAAAGTGTTTTAATACTAATGTTTCCAATTAATCAATGCTTTAATACTAAAACATTAAGCATAAAAAACACTATAAACACTTAGTAGTAAATACTCCGTATGCTTAATCAATAACTTCCATAAAATGCTGAAATACTGAAGCCATAGCGGAATGGGAAACCATTAAACTGTTTGATGAAGTTTAACTCATCCATGTATCATTTCAAACACTGAAACGTCTGCAGAAAATACATGTACTGTAGAAATACATATTCTTAGAATGGAACTTAATCAACGCAATCGAAATCTTCTAGAGAAAATAAAAACCTTGAAATTTAGAATTCAGCGCAGGAGTTAATATCTCATTGCAAAGTAGAGTTAAGAAACCACTTTAAGCGATTTAGCTAAAGGAGAGTCTACGTAAGTTAAATTGCTATTTTTTTTTTACTTCCTAATTCCCCCTCCCCATCTCCCCGCTAAACAGAAAATCCTTGGAAACTTAAAACTATTTTAATCAGCTCGAAACCATTCGTGAAGCTTTTCAGCTATACGGCAACATGCATTGCCTCTGATAAATGTCTATCACTCATTTGCATATGCTAACAGCTGCACTTTAATCAGTGTTCTAATCCCTAACGATATTAATGAATTTTTTTATGGTGCTTTTCCCCCTCCTCTGTCTCTTTCTGTCTCTCCCTCTCTCTCTTTCTTGGTATCATGTTTGCTAATTCATAGCTGATCGGTAGAGAGTCTATACCGCTTTTTATGAAGGATATAATAGGCTAGTCCTGTTATCCTGCTTGAACAAATAATTAACACTACAAAGGGGACACGTTCTACTGAAAAGAGAGAGTATGAAGGCTTGTACATGCCTCTTACTTCTTTACTGCTCCCTTTCTTGATTGTTCTTCTATCCTTCTTTGCTTTGTGTAAGTCCTTTTCTACTTACAAGAGAAAAGACTTTCAATGAAATGTAGGCGCGACACAACCGAAGCTATTGCTACGCAGTAGAGAAAGTCTGCTCATATATATATATATATATATATATATATATATATATATATATATATATATATATATATACTAGATGGCAGCCCGATTCTAAAGAATCGGGAGTCTAGAATCCATATATACTTTATTTATTCAAATGTAAGAATAATACAATTAATAAATAATAGTAAGAAAGAACAAAAATAATAGGCAGTATATGGAGAAAACACCAAACAAAAGTTCAAAATTGGTGTGAAAATGTCACTGAACCACTTCACAACTAAATATATATAGTTTTGGTAAATGGTATTATAATTTTTTTGACGAAATTCGGCAGGAGCTTGAAGAGCAACGTCACTGGGCCCGCCTCCACGCAGTAGAAACTTGCTGTGAGGTAAAAATTCAAAAATCACACCAAAATGGCGGGCGGAGTGTGTCACAGTACGGCACGTTTCTGATTGGTCGCTCGCAGCAGGCGGCAACCAATCAGACACTGGACACTGTTGACATCACTTATCTCCGGACATTAGCTCCGGACATTAGCTCCGGACATTATCTCCGCACATTAGCTCCGGACATTAGCTCCGGACATTAGCTCCGGACAAAGCCACGGAAGTTGGCACAAATTGCAGGAAGTAGTATTCTAGGCAATTAATCTCCGGACATTAGCTCCGGACATTAGCTCCGGACATTAGCTCCGGACATTAGCTCCGGACAAAGCCACGGAAGTTGGCACAAATTGCAGGAAGTAGTATTCTAGGCAATTATATATTAGATATATATATATATATATATATATATATATATATATATACTGAAAAGATCAAGATTAATTAACTACAGTGAATCTGTTACTTGGTTAATGCTTCTTAATTTGAGGGCAGCATTAAATTGGAAGCAGGACCCTGATATCTGCAATGTGTCACTTATTGAGCTATTGCTTTAACTTTGATAATATCACGGTTTTATCTGCTAGTCTTCTCAATATTGAGTTCTGGTTAAGCCCGCCCGTACTATTTATTGACAACTTTCTGACTATGCTGCGCATAAAAGGAAAGCTGCCATTCATCATTAGAGTTGAGGGATAGCCAGAGCTCATGATTATTGAGGGCAACATTAATAAGAGTTTATCACTGAAAGGACTAGCAGAGCTGCAGCAAATAAACAGATAAAACAGTGTTTCATAAAAGTACAGTAAGAAGCCCAGTAAGTGACACAATGCTGGATTCAGGGACTTTGCCCCTACATGCTGATCTTAGATAGAACAGCAAAAATGTGGTCTTTTTATCCTAATGGTCTTAAAATATACATGTGTTGGAAGCAAAGTAAAATTGGGCAATGGTAAGAATCAGAGTAATTTGGATTAGGAACAAATTGTGATGCCTAGATGGCTGAGTCAGAGCATTTCTCAAATAGCAGACATTTTGGTAAGTACTTGCCCAAAGTGATCCAAAGAAGAAAAGCCAATGAACCAGAAATAGTAATGGGTGCCAAAACTTTCCTGAGGTTCATGATGAGCAAAAGCTAGTCCATCTGGTCCAATTGTGTATGCAGTTCAAAATTTATAAAAAAGTTAAGGCTATGACAGTAGCCACAAAGCATCACATTTTTGCTGTGTATGGGATCACACAGCCAAAGACCCGTCAAAGTGGTCATGCTGACCCCTGTACACTACCAGCTAAATTGGGCATGCGAATTTCAGAACTCTAATATGTAGAAAAAGGGGGCCTGGTCCGTGTTTTGTTTAGCACAAAGGGAACAAAAACAATTTACACAAGGAGTTTCAATATAATGATTGGGTTAAATTCGTTGACCTTTCAATGAATATTCATCTTTCCTCTCTTTCTCTACTTGTCCTCAGTATTCACTGTTTCTCACTACTTCACCACAACCCAGCTCGACACTACAGTCCTGTTTAGCAAACGTCCTTTACTCAACCCGCTGTTCTGCATCTTCTCTCCCATTTAAAGAGCTATGGTGCCAATATTGCAGATACTTGTCTTTTCTAATGCAGATGCTCTTGAACTCCCCCTTGGGACAATATATTCATCTCACATACACAGCCCTGTCCAGGCCCGTTACCTCTTGGAGCTAGAAACTCTGGGCCTTTCTTGAAGACGTCCTCTCCCAGGACTCATCTCCAATCAATAACGCTGTCTCTTAGTCACTTATGCTTCGGATCTCACAATCTCTTTCCTTCAGTCTCCTCTAACATTAGGAATACCCCAGAATGCAGCATTGCTCACATCGGACCTTAGGTACTCTTTCTATGCACTCCAGGCCCTATCTGACATTCTAACTTTAACTTCAACATAGCTCCTCCCACTCTGGGCTAGTCCCAAACATTAACTATCCCTATCCCTACCTACAATATCAGTATTACTAAACTAACACCTCTAAAACACATCACAATTCACACTATACATCACAGTTCACATTTCTGAACATAAAATTATACTTGTTTCTTCAAAGGGGAACGTAAGCAGTAGGTCCATCTCCTTACATATACTTTTAGATATATGTGAGGAAAAAACAGACATTTCAGAATTATCCATCAGAAAAAAGAGAAGCTGCACCCTGAAACAAGAATTAGAGGAATCATATTTTGTACAAAATGTAGTCTAGCATAGAGCATCCTCATTTACAAGGCTTCATAGGAAACCAACCTGCTGTTATTAGAGGTTTTTCACAGAGGGTGCTACTGTGCCAAACACACATGAATCTTAATGCCTGGATGTTCCCGAGGTTGGATGACCACAACTGCGATGCTCACTACTGTCTTGGGGAAAATCACACTAAAGATTGCCTACAAGCGTGTTTCGATACTCCAGAATGCACGCATCCCTTTCCAGGGGGGAAGCATCTGATAACATGTAGTCTTGTACAGTAGTCAGCACGATTTCTAATCCTAAAAATATGGGCAAACATGTTGAAGGTAGTGCAGCAAGAAGGCTCTCATTTGTCGGGCACTTCCATGAGGTCCAAGTCCATAGTGTGTTGGTTTCTCCTTGTGAAGAGTGTCTTCAAAAGGAGATTTGTAGTTAAAATTCTGCGCTGCCACTAAGATGAATTTCAGGAGAGTAAAGTTGATTCACAGTGGTTTTATTCAACGCGTTTCAGAGGTCTCATGCCCCCTTCATCAGGAAATACCACACCTCAGAATTTTAACTACAAATCTCCTTTTGAAGACATTATTTTCTCTGGTCGGTGAAGACCTGTGGATCTGCAGCAGCCGCTATCTATATGCTCTAATCTCATCCTAACCAGGTGAGCAAATTTTGGTATATATTCTCCTCTTTGTAACGTGGATAAGACCCTATCGCGCTCTTTGTATCCCCATTGTTTTACAATCCTTGTGAAGAGTGACATGTCAAGCCTTACATGCCAAGGTGAGGAGACTTTTAGGCTGCAATATTCCTCTGGGAAATATGCAAATTGTCTCTTAAGAGAGGAAGATTACTAGAACTCTACTGTCACCTATAGGAAGTAGCAATTCTAATAGAATCAATTTGCATATTTCCCAGAGGAGCATTGCAGCTTAAACGTCTCATCACCTCATCATTTCGGGCTTGACATGTAACTCTCCGCAAGAGAAACGTTACCCCTTGGATCCCGGTCAGACACGTCTCACCCAGCCAAACCAGATCTCACACTTTGCACTGATGAGGGACAGTACCCGAAACACAGTTTCGCAAATTGAGACTTTAGTTTTGGCTTTTATCCTAAGCAATGTGACAAGACTCATTGGAGAGTCGATATTGACTTTTAGGATTGCTAGTTCCTACAGGTGGCACCAGAGTTCTAGCCCTCTTCCTCTCTGAAGAGACAATTTGCAAAGAAGGCTCCATGTACTTGGGCAGGCGAAGTCTAATTGCTTGCCACAGGTATGCCACAATTGTAGGTATCTGTATGGGCTGTTTGAAATGATATGAATTTGACCTTTTTCCATATGTCAGAGAAAAGTAATTATATTTTATGGCTTTCTAAGGTTGAAAATCTTAATCAGGGAGTTGATAACAGAGTATCATGAAATCATTGTTTATTTTGTTTGTTTTTTTAAAGCTATTCTTCTTGTGCTATTTATTTCAGAAATTCTGTGACCTGATCAGAGACATTTGGTCACAATTATTCTGCTGTCGCTAGTTGGCATTGCTTACTGAATACCTCAAGCCATGATGGGGTATGCCTGGCTCCACCATAGACTAGGTGCTACCCCATATGTTCTGACATGGCGTCTGACACAGCTTGTGTTTACTACAGTATTAGAGTTTATATTGCAGCTATCGTGAATTAGCTGTTTGACCACATCACCTTTGGCAAGTTGCATAATGACTTGTTTCAGTGTCCTATAATGAAATGGTTTTTATTACAAAGGAAAACAGGATCTATCTGTCTGTAATCTAACATGCAAAAAATAAAAAGTAGCACCAATCAAAAAAAAGTGCAGGTGCAAACCAGAGTATGGACCAACAAACTACTATATATGAAAAGCAAAAAATGGCAGCACTTCCATGTACACAAAGTTTTGGCTTTGTGAAAGAGTCTTCACTTCAAAAAAGTCTAATCTATCTAAGTGGATAGTGGAATCTATCTGTCTATCTATCTAAAAACAAAGGAATGTAACATTATTCCAACTTCAAAAGGGAGGGCTTTTTGGTCCATTACAATGTTTCACTCATTATCATTTGGACTTTTTTCAAGCTTTGTAGAAAAAATCTCTAAACTATATTTGCTGAAAAATTACAATGAGTCAATTAAGTCCTCATTTTCTGCAACTTATTTTTTTTATGAATTTATCAAGTAATGATTTATTAACAATGGTCATGAAACTTGCAACCATACATAATGGATACAGAGTGCTCCTCTGTTGTTTTTCTTTCTATCTAT